>NW_024884711.1:14615149-15064548 GCF_019232065.1 Centrocercus urophasianus
GCTGCCATCTGTCACATGGCAACAACATGGAATGGAATATTGGTGGGAAAGCTCAAATTCTGCTGCCATACCACCAACATCCACCTCTGACATCGCTGGGCAACATCGTAAAATAGGAGGCACTACTTTCAGAGCAGCCTCCACATAGCTACACAAGCACACAAACGTGGATCTAAAGAAGTGACCGATCTCCCACTAACCTTTTTCTTTCCCCACTGACTCCTCCCATCCGCTGATTTTGAATCCCCTGCCGTCTCTTAACACTTAATTACGTGTTTTTATGGTGTTTCTCTTTTGGCAACGCAACACTGTCACAGCTCGGTGTAAGCACGCCTCCCGCTTCCATTCCTGCTAAGCGTTCGTTCCGTAGGTAACAGGTTACGTAACCTCGCTCTGGCTTCTTGCCTTTTACCCAAGGCCGGACTCAGCGCTGCCATGCTGGGCCCCAGCAAGCCGGGACGGCAGCACCGGCAGCGCACGCCACATCACTGCAGGACCGTACGAAGCCGGCAGCACCGGTTACGTGGTAGGCAGGGCACGCAAAGCAGGGCCTCGCTCTATACCTACGCTTCTCCTCACGAGCACGGCAACGGGGAGCCCCGCACCCCAACCCACCTGTCCTTCGCCCCGCTCCACGCCACAGCTCAGCTCCGCCCCTTGGCGCTGCCGTTTAACGGTCGCGCACGCGACGCGCTGCAGTCGCCCCCTGCCGGCACGGCCGCGCGCGACGGCGGCCATCTCCCGCCCTCTGATTGGGTGCCTGCTCTAGCCAATAGGAGCCCTCTCACCGCCCGCCCGCTGGGTGAGAGGCGGAGACTCGTCTCCTTTAATCCCGCCTCCTCCGCTGCCTCATTGGCTGGGTGGCCTACCGGTTACTGCGCGGCCTGCGGCGCTCCGTCTTCCTGCTGTGTCGCAGTGGCAGCATGGAGGAGCTCAGCGGCGCTCAGCTTATCGCTGAGGCTCTCAGGGCGCAAGTAAGAGCGTGGCGCTTATGCTTTCTAAGCCGTCTTTTGGGAGTCGTTCTGATCTCTAACGTTTCCATTCTAGAATATCGAGTACATGTTCGGCGTTGTCGGTATTCCGATCACTGAGGTGGCAGTTGCGGCACAGGCAGCTGGAATCAAGTACATAGGGATGAGAAACGAGCAGGCTGTAAGTATGCCAGCTTAGATCCCAGGAGTCACGAGTTAGCTTCAGGGACTGTTTTGATGGCATGACGCTGGTTTTGCGTTTGGTTTTTATTTCCCAGCAACATCAAGTTTATACCTAGCTTTCAAGAATTGCTCATAGATTGCTCCTGGATGGCTCACAGGTGGTCTGCCAGCTTTCCCTGCTTGGATTTTCACCTGTGTTCTTGTCAGTCTTCTTTAGCTGGCGGTAGAGAAAAAAACATTTCTTTCTCTCCTGAACCAAGTGGCCATGAGCTGTGTCTTTCTGCTGTCTAAACCCAGCATTGTTATATTAATGAGTGTGAGGACCCGGAGAGGAATATGTGCCTCTACGTGGAAGATCAGTCTCTAACATGAGAGAGGCAAATACATACTGTCATGTTTTAAAGGTACATTTGGTTCCTTTGAAGGATTAGGAATTTGATATTCTTTATATTCCCATAGGTCATTTAGCAGCTATTCTAACTTCAGTTTTAGTTATTAACATGATTAAAATTAGTTTAGTAGTAGTGTCTGTAATTAACAGAGAAGATTGCTCTGCACTGCTAAATTAGATGCTTTCCTACTTATCACTGCTTGTTAGACTATTTTCTGAGAACAAAGAAGGCAAGAAACAGCTTTCTCTATAAATCGTAGAATCATAGAATGGCTTGGGTTGGAAGGGACATCGAGGATCATCAAGTCCCACCCCCCCCACCTTAGGCAGGGATGCAAGCTGCTAGATGAGATTGCCAGGGCTCCATCCAACCTGGCCTTAAATATCTCCAGGGATGGGGTATCCACAACCTCTCTGGGCAGCCTGTTCCAGCACCTCACCACTCTCAGCAAAAATATTCCATTTACTTCCAGTAAATAGTGAGATATTTTTGCTTAGGGGAAGAACAATATTGCAAAGACTTGCTGCAGTGTCAAAATGTTGAGATTTCTTTAATGGCATCTTGTGATGGTTTTTGTTTTCTTGATTGTCCTCAGTGGAGAATTTGGCAGTGAAGAGAGCAAGATCCTTGTACACACAATATATTCAGTGTACATTTAGTATTTATGCATCATAGTTCTAGTTGTCCAAGTTTATTAATTGTATTGTTGTGGTGCTTGTGTGTACAGCTCTGTACTTCCTGTGTAGGTAAAGGTAGATGTCTGTAATCTGAGATGTATGGAAATCAGATGCGCACCTCAGTTTAAGACTAGCTGTAGCAAAAGCACATTTGCAGAATAAACTGTTAGATTAGAAATGTCAGACTAAAGCATGAAGTTGAAAGCTCGTTGACACTGTCAATTATTTGCAGCTAATCTCCCGTGGCCTGCAACATGGTACGTATGTGCTAGTAGTAGTTTAACTCATGTCCCACTTGGCCCTTGAACACTGGGTGGTTATGTTGCAACTCAGCAGGGGCGTGAGTCTTTGCCTGAGTAATTACAGATTGCTGTGATAGATTCAGAAGATTGATAGGTTAGTTTTAAACTTAAAAAACAACAACAACAACAAAAAAAACCCTATTCATTAACACACATTGGTAATGTTTACCTCTTTAACAATAGTTATCACTAGATACTTAAAGTAGTCTGATTTTGAGAATCATATCCTATTTATGTCATGAGTATCCAATATACTGTAGCTAGTGCAGATGCTCATAGCTGCCAAGGATTGGCAGAATCTTGAGAATTCTTGAGAATCTTCCAGTAAAAGGAAGGAAGCAAAACAGACCTCTGTTTTCAACCCCCATTGGATTCACGATCTCATTTTGTACAATCTTTCCGCCTTGGAACAGTTTAGAACCCTTGGCCTTCCTGTCTGGACTATGGACAGTGCAGTACTGGATGGATGTTAATTTCTCAGGTCAGGACAGGTGCCTTCCCTGTTACACATCTGGGTTTTTTTTGTCTTTTTTGTTGGCTTTTATTTTCCCAAGCTGAGGCACTGCCACTTTTTCTAAAGCAAAAGCACAGCCTCCCCAGCTCTCAAAGCAGCACTTCTGCATTGGCCAGTAATTGGCCATCAGCATAGTTGTTTACTATTCTGGGACCCCTGCTTTCAACCTGTAGGTTGAAAGGCCTTATTTTCAAGGCCTGTAATTAATCTGTTCATTGCAATAGAATCTGACATCACGTACTAAGCATGAAGCTCAGGTTGGTGCAGCAAGATTTTGCAACACACTGATTGGAAGTCCTACTGCCAGTCCCAGTACATCTAGCATAAGGGGCTGCAGGGGCTGCTCCTTGACATGTCAGTATTGTTTTTACTGGACCAGTGTGTTCAAAAACACTTAAATCTAGTTTACTAGTTACGTTATGTTAGTTTACTTGTATTTGAGTTGAAAACAGGCTAGTATTTAATTAAACCCTCCTTGTCTAAGAACAGCAATCCTCTGCTTTGGCTATCTTTCAAACTCAGTGTTAACATGAGTAGTTTCAAATTTGAAGTCCAGTGCCTGTATCTGTTCTACCTGCATTTCTTGCTCATGTTAATTTTAAGGTTAATGGACTTGATGGTCTGTAGTGTCCCTTCCAACTTGAGATATTCAGCGATTCTATCACATCTTTGTAAAGGGAAGGGCAAAGGGCTGCTTGAAATTCTGTTTAAGCTGTAATTATCAGGGAAACATCTTTACTTGCTTAATTTCAGTACTGCTGTTGAATGTTATTTACATACCATGAAATGTGCACGTGTTAATAATAACTGTGTAACTCCACAATATTTTCCATAGGCTTGTTACGCTGCATCTGCTGTTGGATATTTGACTGGCAGGTAAATTCTATATTTATCAACATTTATAATGATATGATTTGTATCAACTATATTATATTCAACAGAAGCTTGGTTTGGAGTTGGGTTTTTTTAGTGTGTGCAGCTGTAGAACAATTAAAATAAAACATCAGTTTTAAACTATTTGTCAATACAGTTATCAGTATTGGTACGATTCAGGGCAGGAACAAAGAGATGCTAAAAGTTGTCTAATACTGTGAATCTTATAACTGCCTTAAATTTTTCTCTCTTGGTTTCTTATGAGTAGTTTAACACTGCTGGTACGAAGGGCAGAACTAACAGCCATTGTTTATTGCAACTTGGTAGACTTGCTCTGCCATACCTTAGTCTTGTCATATCACTCCGCAAACACCTTGTTGATACAGAGACTAATTACATGGTTGCCTGTTTATCATGTGCTTCCCTTGACGCGAAATGCTGGATTTTCCTCTTCTCCTGCATTTTGCTCTTAGCACTGCTGGGAAGCATTCTGTGGCCTGTGAAATGAAGGGTATTGCTGTTTGGGTATCCTATGGATTTTTTCCTGAAGTCAGCAACTGGTGTGCATTTACAAATGCAGACTTGATGCAGATGATCAATCCTTTTCCTATCTGCAAGTATTAGAACTGTTTTGAGGTTTTTCTTCCTTTCAGTAATCCTCTAGAACTAAGCTTTTCTTTTTTTCTTCTTCTCATATCTACATAGCCCACAGGACTGTTGGAAAATGCCCAGTAATTAAGAATGATGATTTTTATCTCTTTATCTGGAATAAGACATGCCTGTGCTTGATTTAGACTATAATAAAGTTTGCTTTGAGTCAGATCCTTGTCTCTCCTCGTGAGCTCTTTTTTTTGATACCCAGTGCTTAAGTGGAGTTGAGACAACTTAGGTGGCTTACCAAATTCCACGTAGGCATTAAATAAAAAAAACAAAGTGCTGCGTAATCACGATGCTAAGTATGATAAGCCACCATATGTTTTGGACCTGTCTGTGGGTAGCACGTGACAACTGTTCCCTTGCTTGTTTATTTGCACTGGTAAAGATAAATAATTTCTGATTGCATTATTAGTCCTTCCTACAAATCCCACGTTGTTCATGCATTTTGACAACATGAATAGATCTTTAATATCTTATTTTTCAACATCTTACTAATTTTTGTTTGTGATTAATTGGATGTTTACTGTACTCACTTTCCTTTTTTCTTTCTTTTTTATTTTTCTGTCCAGGCCGGGAGTATGCCTTGTAGTTTCTGGTCCAGGTTTTTTACATACCCTTGGTGGGATGGCAAATGCAACCATGAATTGCTGGTAATTTAATTCCACTTTCTCTTTAAAACTCTTCACTGTCATTTGGTGTAGATATTGAGCTCTGCACTGTTTAGTATATGACCTTCTTTTCTTCTTGTAGGTAGCGAGTAGTGAATTCTTCATTTGTGCCCCCTAAAAGTAACTTAGTTCAGCTTTTTGTATCCTCATGGATAAGTTTTCCTTTTTGTCCTATCCTAGTATGTTTTTATTGAAAAGTCTATCAATATACCTTATTACATGGATGCATTTGAAAATGAAGGTAAGATACAGCCTGTAACGCTTTACTGAGTTTTGGAAGAATTTCAGTTTTTTCTATATTTGAGAGCCATAATGCTCATGAATTACTGTATTTTCCATATTTCATGCATGAACAAATTGACAACTGCATTGTTAAAATCTGCATTTGCTCCCCACACAGAGCAATATATATGGTATATATCAGATGGTATAGGGCAATAGCATTTACTCCCACAAACCTTCACTGAGATGTGGCAACCTTAGCTGGTCTGCCCCTACAAGCTGTTGAGAATGCTGCATGAAGTACTTGGGCAGAAGCTGTGTAATACCACGTACGTGTGACCTGGAGAAATAGGTTTGTAATGGCTGATTGGAAAGGGAGGGTGGGTAATGGGAGCTCAAATAAACAAAGTCTCTGACACTGAAAAAAGTTCTGCAGTGTTCAGAATTATTTTTTTTTTGTAATTTGTCAATAGTTATTGACCAAAGTTTTGCTGACTTCAGATAAATAAGTTTTTCTTTTGAACAGTCATGAATTTGGCAATAAGAAGAAGTGTTTATGGTGCTTGCTGATGAGTTTACAGGACATGTTGCTCTTTTCACTCAAGCTGATTTTTGTATGAGATAAGCTCTATTTACCCAACTTCATCTTGTGTAAGCCTCTATTCTTGGCAAAAGGATGAGGGATTGACTTGTTTACTTGAAGACATTGTAGTAAAAAGGAGATGGGTTTTCACTGAGCAAACCACAATTTTTGAACAGGCATTTTTCCATTAGTCCCACCAGTCTTGCCTTTTGCCTGTTACGTGCCTCAGGGAGAGAAATAAGCATACATGAGAGCTAAATTCAGCTTTATGAAGGTAACTTTCCTTGGCTCTTTCATTATTCAGAGCTTCCACTGAATGTTAGAGTCTCAAAAGTGTTTTCACCTTTTCAGTTGGCATTCCTGGTGAAAGACATGGTGCTTTCATTCAGAGAGGAAGACCAGTGATTTTTCTGTGGAGTTTACTGATGAGGTTTCTAGTCTGTTTCACTAGACACAGCATAGAGACTTGGTCAAGCGTTAAGGAGATAAGGTGTTAGAAGGGAAGAGAAGCCAGGAAGGAGAGGATCACTTCATTCAGTAGCAGCTGTTCCTTACTCCTGCTTAATGTGATGATGAAAACACGAGACATGCTAAGGTGCGTGGTTATACAGTCTAATTGTCTGTCATGAAAAGGGACGTAGGCCCAAATATTCTCCCCTCATTGTAGGGCAAGATTAGAGTTCACTGTTGTGTCTTGTGACTCCATGGCATTATACCTGGTTTTGTGACATGCTGCTGTGATCTGACTTTCAACTTGCTTCTCACAGAAGTGGGCTAATAGCTGAACTGGCCCCAACAGTTCCGACTTTAGTAACTAAGTGATAGTCCTTAAAGCTCAGTCTGAGTTATCCTCCTCGAGCCTGGAAACCCATTCTTCTGATTCCCCTCTGTTTAGCTCCTCTCAGGTGAAAAAACTCTTATGGATTGACTGGAAGAAAGTCAAACACTGACTGACTGAATAGAAGTGCCTTAGTTTACCATGAAAGCTTGTCCCACCAAGCTGTCAGGCATGTAAATCAAGACAACTAGGTTGCAAGTGGGGCCTTGGTAAGCTACATTTCCGAGGGTAAAATGTGTTAAAAATTACCTACAGCTCTGCCACCTTCTCTCCTGCCTCATTCGGAGTAAAAGTGTTTGTATTTCAGGCTGTAAAAGTAGTCAGCAAAAAATAATTTGCAATAGTTTTAAGATTTCATTAGACTGGCATGGTGCAATACTGTTCTTTACCTGAGGTTGCAGTTAAAATGTTTTTTCAGTTTACGTAAGTTCTTCATTTGCAAATCTATAATGCTTGGTGCTCTTATTAGTTTAATTGTAGACATTGTTCTTCCTGCTTCACTGTTTGGACTTAATTAAATCTAACTAGCAGTAATAAGCACTGCTCTTACAAATGCATACTGTTGGACCAGAAGCATAGTGTGGTGATCGCACAGAGTGAAACCTCTATTTCTGGTTGCAGTTATGTAACTCAAGCTCAAAGAGGGTAGATTTAAGTTAGATATAAGGAGAAAGTCTTTTACAGTGAGGGAGGTAAGATACTGGAACAGGTTATCTAGTGTTGTAGTTGATGTCCTGTCTCTGGAGACTTTCAGGGTGAGGCTGGATAGGGCCCTGGGCAACCTGATGTAGCTGTGGATGTCCCTGTTCATTGCAGGATTGCTAGGTGGTCCTTAAAGGTCCCTTCCAACCCAAGGATTCTATGATTCTAAGATTTCAAGCAGAGCGAGATCTTTTTGTAGTCTAACTGTTGGGGCTTGCCATGTTAAAGATATAACATTCTCTTCATTGTATGTGTATATTGTATATTGGGACTACTACTCCTAAATAGAATTTATTTTGTTTTATTTATGAGAACTTTTAAATAAAAGGAATTGAAAAAGAGAAGTGAAAAGAATGTGAAGTTTGTTGCAGTGAAACAGACTGATTGTATATGGATAGAAGTAATTGTTTTGCTGGTAGGAGAGGGGGAAAAAAAAAAACAACCAGTACATCAGCAGAATAAAATATCTATGAAGTATTCACCAAATGCATTTTCCATAAGGATTTGTAATAGAAGTGAGACACAGCCTGAAGTTCTAATCTCACCATGTCCAGGTATTCAAACTGAGGTTCATTTGTGGCAGACAATAGTCTGAATATGAGTCTTGGATCTAGATAAACATATCCCAAAATCTTAGGAGTGTCTAAATTTAGGGCTATGCTTCGAGTGTGCTGTTAATGTTTCATCTTAACGCATTGTATATGTAAATGCAGTCATAGGAAAGGCTGTGTTTGAGGAGAAATCATTTAGGAGCCTGAAAAACTAGGCTTGAAACATTGGGTCAGTGTTTCAGTTCAGTATGGATGAATGTGCAAATTAATATGAGAGCTTTCTCTTCTTGATACAGCATTTAGCACTTTAGGAAGTTCAGTTTTGACGTACAAACTCAATGAGAGACCAATTTTTATTCACCGTGGGATAATGATTGTGTTTTGTGGAACTGACAACAAAAGTGTTTTAATGTGGAATGTATTACTCATATTGTAAGCTAGCACCACGTTTCACACATAGTTGTAACCAGTTTAAGAACAGTGCCACTTATAAACCTGTTAGGTTTTTGTTTGTCTCCTTGGTCTTTGAAGATTTTTTTGAAGTAAGAACTGAATGCAAGGAGGAGAGCTGTCAAATACTCAGTTAATTTCTGTTGCATTCCAGGTGGTATGCAAAGAAAATTAATTCTGAAAACATCACTTCTTACTGTGTTTCTCAGTTCTAGTGTTTCTGCACATTACAGTGTCTCTTGCAAACAAATCTTAGTATTTGTTGTGAGAGAAATTGTCATTTCTCTCCAACTATTTTCTCACTTATGCTACCAAATGAATTAAAGTAGCTAGCAATAGGAGATTTTAGAATTTTTATGCTAGATGGAGATCATCTCATATGGCCAGAAAGTCCTCAAACTGGTGAACCAAAGGATGCTAGGAAGTCAAGCATTGTGTTTAGGATTTACTCCTGTAGTATGCTGGTCATTTTCTATTCCTGCTGAGGTCTCAACAATATTAAGATTTGATTATAAAGTAAGTTTGCAGATGTGAGTGCAGTTAAAAAAATATATGTGTGCATGTTTATACTTTCCTAGGCCTTTGATTGTAATTGGAGGCTCTTCTGACAGAAATCAGGAAACCATGGGAGCTTTCCAGGAATTCCCACAGGTATGCAGACATTTCCATTTCTCCAAAATGGCTTCAGTTAAATAACTGGTGATATTTTTCCTTAGCATGGGAGTAACAATCCCAGACGCTGGCATTTCCTAGCAGATTTGATAATGCTGTTGACTTGCTCCATCTACTGGTTTAAAACTGTCACTGTGTACTTCACCGGACCAATTGGAATTTCTTTGTCCATAGCCATGCTAGAATTCGTGCTGGGTTTTAGATTCTCAGCTGGGATAAATCACCCTTGTCTGTCTCATCTGAGATGAAAGAAAGCAAAATAAACTTTCCAAGAAAAAGAAACACCACTTTCTGGAAACAAATATGGAAGAGCCTCAAGAAGAAGTATAGCTTGCCAGTTCATACCACAAGAGGAACTGCATTTTTCTGTGTGGCATTTGACACCTTGTTGCTTTTAATTTGACCTTTTTTCAATTTATTCATGTTGAAGCGAGTTGGAAAAGAGTGAATTACGTTGATAAATCAGTGTAATGGTTATATGCATTTCTTTAGGTTGAAGCTGCTAGGCTATACAACAAACTATCTGTCCGTCCAAGCAGCCTGGAAGTCATTCCTGCTGTTATTGAAAAGGTATGGAAAAAGTACTGAATTAACAGCAGAACACCAAGTAGATGACTCCTACTGCGTAAGGTCTGTGGGGTTTTTGTTGTTTTCGTTTGTTTGCTTGTGTGTTTTGGGTTTTTTGTTTCTTTGTTTTGTGAAGTTGTGACTACAACTACTTCGGTCCTGCAAATGTTTGGCAGTGGTTAACTGAGTA
The DNA here is from genome assembly GCF_019232065.1 of Centrocercus urophasianus. Taxonomy (NCBI): domain Eukaryota; kingdom Metazoa; phylum Chordata; class Aves; order Galliformes; family Phasianidae; genus Centrocercus; species Centrocercus urophasianus. The sequence goes on from NW_024884711.1 coordinate 14,625,162, forward strand.
AGATCACAACCAGAGAGGTTCTTGTATTGGTAGCGCTATCGAATATGTTAGGAATAGATGCTGGTCTGATATTTATTTTTATGAGAAATGCTTCTAGGGAAATGTGCAAGAACTAGAAATACAACACCATAAACTTCAGCTCTGTTAGCTCTCAGGCTCTTCTATGAAGTGCTTTCATTATGTGAAGGAGATTTGGAGGGATGGGGGGTGAAGATGGTTACGTTTAGTTTTGGGGGCGTCTTTTTCGCTTGTTTGCTGGCTTTTTTTTGTTTGTGTCTGCATGAGAGAAAGAAAGATTCTTATCTTTGTGCTTCGGAAAGAGTTAGGAAAGTCTCTTATTTCTGTAGTAACGCTTCAACCACGTCAGCCTAAATTCTGCAGGCATCGTAGCTGTTTTCAGAAGTGCAAATTCAGCAGTGTGTTTACCTGTAACAGAAGAACTGAGAACGTAATAGAAGATAGTCATCTTGGTTTTTTTCTTTGTTCATGCTACTTGAAATAAAAAGTCAGCATAAAAGTTTACTTTAGTGTTTCCAAATACAACTGCTTATAATACAGTTGTCTTATGCCAAATTAATTAAAGAATATAAATCTAGTGCTGTTCACAGACAGAATTGTAAATAACAATCAAACCTTAAATGAGTTGGTATAAAACAATCGAAGGGAATTTTCCTTGTGATGATTCAGTAATCTTAAACAGCGTGTTCCTTCACTGCAGACTGTGATCTTCAAACTTAGAGGTTTCTAACAGCCATTCAAACAGTGGTTAAAATTCTGATCATCTTTTTTTCTAGGCTGTAAGAACCAGTATATATGGCCGCCCAGGTTCCTGTTACATTGACATACCTGGGGATTTTGTGAATCTTCAGGTGAATAAGAGCTCTGTCAAGTGCGTACAGCTTACATTTAGTTTCCTGTAGTTTTAAGTTATTTTGCCTTAGGAAAAAGATAACAAGAGATTAAATGTTTTACTATAAGGTAGCAATAAAAACATCAAAAATTCAACCTTGAATTTTAACTTTCAGTTATAGCATGTAATATGGATTGTAGTTTATGTTGAAATGTGTGAAAATAAATAAATTCCTGTGATGGTGTCTTAGTTGCATCGTTTCAGAGATTCGCAGATTGATGTATGTTTCTTTACTCGTGCAAGTAGCAACAAAAACTTCAGAATCTGTTTTAAAGATATGCTTGTCCTGTTCTGATAAATTCTGTGGGTAATGCAGGGACTTTTGTGCTAAGCAATAGGTTTTATTTTTTGTTATTCCTTGTTTTGATTTTTTTCTTTGGTTTTTTTTTTTTTTTTTTACCTGCTTCCAGGTATGTAGAATGCTGCCCACCACCTCCCATCAGCACAGCTGAGCACTCTGCTGTATCTGAAGCAACATCTATCATTGCTCATGCCAAGCAGCCTTTGCTAATCATTGGAAAAGGTAGTATGCTTTGACTGTGTAAGTACAGGATGAGAGCAATGACTAAAGATATTTCTTTTCCCCTCCATTGTACATTCTACATAAAAACATTGAAATTTGACGTTAAAATCTTCCTTTTTTTTTTTTTTTAAAGCATTTTATTTTGTTCTGTTTTTCATCTATGTTAAAAGAAGAATCAACTTATGAAATACAAGTTTTTGTTTGTTTGTTTGTTTAAAAAAAAAAAAAACAAAAAACCAACAACCAGATAACTGTGTTCTTAACTGTAGAGCCAGTACAGGAAGTTCGAAAGTTCTAGGCAAATTGTATCAGAATACAGAAGTGATATTTTCTACCATTGTCAAGAAACAAATTAACCAAAGGTCACTTTCCCATGTGGACTTACTGCAAGTGCCAGGCTGTCTGTCATGAAGCAGCACAGCAGATGTTGCTGTTACTGCTGCTTCGTAGATTTTCCATCGTACTCTGCCAGTCTGCTAGTGTATTTCATTTCTGAAAGAGGAGTGTCCCTAAAGACAGGGGATAATTATTTTCTGTGCTGGTTCACTTATTTTAGTCACTTCTTCTGGAATGTCAATCCACGCAGGGGCATTTCTATGAAAGATAGGGTTCATTAGGGTGCAGTAGAACTGAAATAACCAACTAATTTCACCCACACAGTTCTCCTTCAGACTTTGGAATAATCTGAATCTCAGAAAAAGGTTCTGTGTTTAACCAGAAACTGAAATAATTGAGATTAGATGGGTCTTATTATTAATTAGGTAGTGAAACAGTAGATAGTATTTCAGAAGAGTTTGGTTTGTATTTTCCTTCCTCTGACTTGATACATGTGAATTAACGGGTGTTCTGTGATAGGTAGAAAGCTCAGTGTGTTTTGTTGATGTCAGCAATTGAGAAATGCTGTTTCTTCTTCAAATGTAATCAACAGATGTGTCCAGATATTCTTTTATATATATTCTTGTTAGCACAAACTCATGGACTTAAGCAATGGCACAGGGACCAGTCAATTCTCAGCTGTCTGGGCAACCTTAATTCAGCTGTTTGTACTGCAGAAAGCACCACAGTAAATGTATGCACAAATACCTGTCTTCAAATCTTTTTTGAGCTTCTCCTGTTTTCATTAAAGGCTTACCGTAGACCTGCTGGGGTAAATCATTATAACACCTTGTGATACAAGGCCATAAACAGGGCAAGCAAAAAAGGACATGATGTGACACAAATGCCATCTCCCATTGTTGCTGCAGAGCTCTCTGTACTGTAATATAGAACTTCACCTATGGGAAATGTGAAACCAAATGCCTTTTTGGTGTGTTATCTTTTGAATTTTCCAGAGTGAAAAATAGCAGACAGCTTTCATAATGGGAAGTACTACTCTTTCTGCCACTAATGTAATCTAATTGAAATTCAGGTGGATGCAGTAGGTTTCTGTAGTGTTAAGCTTCCCTTTTGTTTCATTCAGGTGCTGCTTATTCACATGCTGAAAACAACGTCAGAAAGTTTGTGGACCTTTCTGGACTGCCTTTTTTGCCTACACCAATGGCAAAAGGAGTAGTTCCTGATAACCATCCAAATTGTGTAGCTGCAGCAAGATCCACGTAAGTATAAAGCAAGACTTCTAACATCTGAGGAAACAACTGGGAATTGGGGAGGTTTATAAATTCCAGGGAAGACAAAATGTATACATAAGAAATTGTTTCAGCTATATTTTATACTTCATTATAGAGGTCTGAGGATCTTGCTTGAAAAGAAGCAACAAATTTAGGTGTATTGCTTCTGACAATGCTTAAAATGCTGGCCAGGAAGATAATTCATCTGAGAGATAATATTCTGTAGCTAATAAAACCTATGTTGTTATCATGCATTTTATGACGTTAAAGGAAACTGATGAGCAGTTTATCTGAAATACTTAGCTTAGTGGTCTAGAAAAACTATTAGGCTTTTATTTTAACACCTTAAACAGAAGCATAAGAAGCACATATTGCAGCTCAAGTTCTGCTGTCTGCTATATTTGCATGGTGTTTGCAGTACACCTTTTACAGAACAGAAGCGGGGAGCAGTGGATGTCAGCACAGTAAGATGGTGGGTGGCAAAACACTGTTCATAAACAGTGGGTCACTTCTGCTGGTGCAGAGGTCTATGAGCACAGTGTGCAGGCTCATGTCCATTGCTGGCAAAAATGCATAGCTAATGGTGGTGACTATGTCAAAAATAGTGTTTTGTAGCTGAGATCTTGCTCTGTCATGTAGTGTTCTCGTGCTCTTTGCATCTGTTGTAGTTTCCATGGATATAAATAGGAATTACTTTCTAAGCAACCTATGTATATTCTTGTGCTTACTGCAATGGTTAGGATTACTTGTAATTTTGAAAACACTGTTAAATTTATCAATAGTTCTTCCATCTAATTCTCTTATTTACCTTGGTAGGGCATTACTACATGCTGATGTAATCATCTTGCTTGGTGCGAGGTTGAACTGGATTTTGCATTTTGGACTTCCACCGAGGTTCCGACAAGATGTAAAGGTTATTCAGGTGAGGAAGAAAACAGTTGTCAGTTAAAGGATGTCCTCTGTGTTCCAGCATTGCCTACAGTAGTTTTTGCTAATTATTTTGGTAGCATAGTTCATGTGAAAAATACTGCCATGCAGACAGTGCAGTTGAGTGCATATAGGTGTGGTAGTTCTGTAGCAATAGTTCTGATTTCTTTAATTTTTATTTAGTTTTTACTTCCTTGCATTTTTTCAAAAAACGGTTACAGAGTTTTTCCAGCTATTAAGGACCTGGTGTTGGTGTCGTGGGAAGAGCAGATGCTTGTGTGCAGTTGACTAATGCAGGATTAGACTCATGATGTGTATATGATATTCGGAGCACTGGAATTTCAGTGATTGAAAACAAATTGTCCTGAAATTTGAAACCTTTCTCACTGTTTGACTGCCCTCAGCTGGATTTTTTCAAAATACAATTAGCTTCAGATTCAGAGTCAGTCAGTCTTTGCAACAGCTCAGTCACTCAGTAATGCTCATGGGAAAAGAGAAGGAAAGGCTGTTTAACCAATTAATTATTTGGAAGTGTGCCAGCTCATAGAAAAGTTGTTAAACTGATTATGCCCTCAAAATCTTCTCTTGTAAGAGTTTATGACTGAGTAGTAGTTGGCTTATTTTGATGTGCCTCTCCAGCTTGCAGTGGTCTGGAGCTTTATCTCGGTTTCCCGAGGAGTAGCAAATTTTAAAGTAGAATTCCTTTTGACTTTTCAAATCAATATATTTTTTTATCTTTTCTTTTTCTTAATAAATAAATAAATAAATCTTTTTCTTAAAAATACTTTTTAAGCTCATTTATAGTTGGTTTTTAACTGTCAAAGGTGGATATTAAAATTTTATTTTCAATAAAAAACTTCCTGATGTTGTTTCAGCGAAGGAGAAAGAAGACTATCTGGCCAGAACAAGGTATAAAGAGAGTCAGACAATGTTCCTCACTTGAATTGGGGAAAAAAAATGTCCCTTTAATATCTTTGAGTTAATGGTAGTCTTTCTTTTTGAAATACAGATTGATATTTGTGCAGAAGAGATGGGGAATAATGTGAGGCCAGCTGCAATGTTATTAGGTGATATAAACGCCATAACTAAGCAGGTAATGTAATGTCAGATGTCTTCCTGTTTTTACTGTAGTTGTATCTTACATAATTAAAAAAAAAAAAAAAAAAAAAAAACACGAAGAAGCCTTTTTTTCATGCAACATTTTCATGCTTTGCATCTGGTTTAGTGGTAAAGATTCTGATTTGTGCAGGCATAACATTCTTGATGTGTGTGGTATTTTTTAAATACGTTGAAAGAAATCTACATCATCTCAAATATTCTTCCAGCTTTTAGAAGAATTCAGCAAAAGACCTTTGAAATACCCCTCTAATTCAGAGTGGTGGAAGAGGCTAAGAGAGAAAATGCTGAACAATGAGGAAAGATCAAAGGTAGTATTATGTTAAACAAATCCATTTTCTCACCTTAAGAGGGACTGATACACAGTTTTATCACTGCTCTGTACTCAAACTTATTTACTTTGGACATCACACAGGATGGATTCATTCTTTGTTTTCTTCTGTAACTGTGCTGTTTAGCAAGGCTGGTGGCAGCATAATCTATGTCAAATGCAAATAGCTTTTATGCCAAGATGCCACAGACACTTGGAATGTGTCTAGCTTTATACAACTCGTGTTCTTGATGATGCGCTTTTCCAAAGTGGATTTTTAAGTAGATTAATTGCAGCAGATCACCCTTCAGAACTATCTCCCAGTACACAGATGACAGTGTTTAGACTGATCAGCAGTGGAACATGTGGTTGAAAAAAAAAAAAAAATCATGCATCTCTCAGATTAAACTGCCAGCCAAGGGAGCAGGTTGCTGACCACAGTGAGCCTCAGATAAATATATTATGTCACCAGAATAGGTAAAGCAGACCTGGAAGTATAGCATGGAAGTCCAAATAACTTCATCCCTACCTAACATAGCACATTTCTATTTCCATAGTATTATTTACATGTCTCAGTTCTTCACCTTATTCTAGATTCTTTTATTTTTAAGGATTTAGCATTACAAAAATCCCTGCCCATGAATTATTACACAGTCTTTCATCACATCAGAGAACTGATACCCAAGGACTGCATTTTGGTAAGCGAAGGAGCAAACACCATGGACATCGGGCGAACTATGCTTCCTAACTATCATCCCCGTCAAAGGTGTGATATTTTCCTTGTTGTGCTGGCTCAACAGACTAGATTTATATATAAAACAAAAGCATTATGGTCCAGAATTTCTGTCATGCTTTTTAAAGACTCTAAGTAAAATAAATGTACGTATGTTGGAGAAGGTCTGAAGGATGTTATACACACCTATACTAATGTTCTTCTGTAGATTGTAATCGTTCTCCACGATCTGTCTGTGTAGTTTGCAACACAAGAGTGATAGTTTCTCCAGTTTCTTTGAAACAACACTTCAACAAACGGGAAAAAAAATGCCAGGCAAAGCGTAAGAGGAAGGACCTCACTTTGAAAATGGTGTTATACATTGAGCATACTTTCATGCAAATCTGCATGCTTAAGATGTAGTCACCCAAATTTGAAAGCATGGGTATGTCATTTTATGGACAGCTATCCCAAACTTATGATGATTGTAAGTGGGAATTAAGTGCTATTTTTTTGAACAGGAAGAGGAAGAGCAAGTTCTGACTGTTGAAGTGATGCTTCTGATGTGACTGGGAAGCTTAGAGCCGTTTTTGTGAAATTAGCACTGAAGTCTTAAGCGACCCTAAAAATATTTATTTGTAAGCAAAACAAAAACTAATCAACTGACCAAAGAAGCTTACTTCCAGTTAAGTTGGGGAAGAGTTTACATTTTTTTCCTCCTTTCATAAATAAGGACACCATAATGTTAATTGTTGCCTTTTTCGTACGGGATCGGACATATCTGAAAGCAAATTTTAAAAGCTAATCCTAGAATAATCTAGTTCTTCTTTTGTATCCATTATGTGCTTCTGATTGAAATGATCTAACTTAATTGCAGACTGCAATTTGATTTCTAAAGTTGAACAGAAGGCTGAAGTTTGGACAGCATTATTTAATTGATGGCCTTCAGACTAAATTTTCAAGGAATTAAATATAGAAAGATTTCGTGTAGTCTGCCTATCTCTGGAGTAACCAAATGTCTTTTAAAATATTGTTACTATGCAAGTTAGGAGCATGTAAGAATAGACTCTCTTTATTAGAATACTACTGGTGTATAATAGTTCTCAGTTTTAATTAGTTCTGGTATGTTTGTCTCAAGACATTTGCAGTCTTATCTGATATTTAACTGACTATTATCATCCATATATCTGGTATCTCTGTACATATGTTTATGAGACATTATTTTAATAATCTGTGAGGAATTATTAAAAGTTGAAATAAAGCTTGAGTAGTTAACTTGGAAAGTAACTGTGTGTTCTCACCCTTAGGCTTGATGCCGGAACTTTTGGAACAATGGGAGTTGGACTGGGTTTTGCCATAGCAGCTGCACTGGTGGCCAAAGACCGAACACCTGAGAAGCGAGTCGTCTGCATAGAAGGAGACAGTGCTTTTGGATTTTCTGGGATGGAAGTGGAAACTATTTGCAGGTAACTGCTTTTTTGCTCAGAGATGCCTTCTTCATATATTGCCAGTATCAATTAAACTAGAAGGCTGAGATGCTGCTATTAGACAGGGTGCGCTTAAAAGCACATGAAAACAACCCAAAAATATACAGAGTAGTTTTTCTGTTCTGCCATGTGATGAATAGATGATTTTTCAGATTGATGTGATAGATATATATATGTATATTCTATTAATCATCTTATTTTTGCTAAAAAGGGATTCTTTTAATGCCTTAAGAAAAGGCACAGGTATTTCCTAATTCTTCCAAATACATCTCTTTGTAGGTACAACTTGCCAATCTTGATTATCATAGTAAACAACAATGGGATCTACACTGGTTTGGATGCAGGCAGCTGGAAAGAGATGTTACAGTATGGAGATCCTGTTACAAGGTGAATGACTTCTAAGTATGTCTTGTTAATTAAAGTAGAAGTGGCCAAAATGGTCATTCTGTTTCACTTTTAATGCTTTGTGATCCAGATGGAAGTTTTTCATGAAGTTAATTTAGCCCTGGGGTAAGTTCATGTAAATAAGAACCTGTTACCAAAGGCGAGGAACTAATATTCCAGACTATTGTTTGGACAACTGTATGGCAGAGAAATTGCACACTCTGTCATCTCAGGTTCAAGCTCCATGGTATGGAGTTCATATTTGGTCAACCTCCAACATGCCAGTCATCTCCAAAACTACCTGAGGCTTTTGTTTCAAGTCTACATTGGACTTCCCTGTACAGGGGGAACTAGGCTAAAAGACTACTGATGAGTGTCTCCAGATTAAAATGCAGCCTAATAGTGGTATAGGAAACACACTCCTCTAGCCCAGAAGAATTTATCAGGCTGGAACAATAATAATCTCATACTTGAAAATCGGTGCTCAAGTAATTAAATTTGTCAATCTGGCAACTCTTCCCTATCTTTTATCAGAGGTTTCTATTTCTTCACAGTGTACCTCCTGTTTCCCTCCTTCCAAATGCACGCTATGAGCAAGTTATGTCTGCCTTTGGTGGTAAAGGATACTTCGTTAATACACCAGAAGAACTGCAGAATGCTGTGAAAGCAAGTTTGGCTGACAAGCGAGCACCTTCTCTTATAAATGTAATGATTGATCCACAGTCTGAAAGAAAGAAACAGGTATTTCTGTCTTCAATTTTTTTGTGAGCTTCATGTGGGGATACATCTTAAGTACTTAGGAAGCATCACAAAAGCTGCAGAGAACGTTGAGGTGATTGCAAGGCAAAAAGATTCTCTTCAGATATGGGAGATTTACACTGTGTTGTCTTTTTTCCTTGTTTTTTTTTTTTTCTTCACTGGCTCTTACCAAAACTCAGTCTCTTTACTGTTACCAGAAGTAGCAGTTGTTCCTTTTCCCTCTTGACAAAAGGGGATAACTTTTTTTGTGATCAGACATTGTGAAGTAGATTCCATCTGGTAGTTAATACATCTCTGTATCCTATTCCTCTTACTGTGTAACCATTCTGATGCATATTTTATTCTATTGTTGTTTTGGGTTTTTTTTGCTTCCAGGAATTTCCCTGGCTTACTCGTTCTAACCTGTAAAAGAAGATGAAGTTGGCCATGGTGCAAGACATGCATGAAGCAAAGCTAAATTGGTTTCTGGAAGAGGAAACAATGCAACTCTTACATAAACAGTGGAACAAAATGGAAATTAAAAATTGATATCAGAGTAATCTTTAAATGATGAAATTAAGTAACTGTGTAGTGAACAGGACGCATTTTAATGTATATCAGACTCCCTTAGCAGACTGCACAGAAAATACGGATGATGAGGCTGTATAACTTTTCATTTACTCAAACTTATAGTCATCAAGATTTGTGAATTAAAATTTTAGGCGTTCTGGAAGAAGAGAATATGCTGACAGTTTTACACTGTTAGAAATACAGAAATTTTAGGCAGTCTGGAATTAGAGTAGCTTCGTTTTTAACTGGTGCTACTTGTTTTGAGACCTTATCCTGTGATTACTGAGATGAAGTATTGTGCAAGTGCTCATTGGAATAATTGTGCTTTGGAGCCAATTGGGGAAACAGTCACTTAATGATTTTACATGATGCTTTTTTAGCTTCTACTCTAGGTAGAAGCAGTGTGTGAGAAATAACTTCTTTACTGTAAGGGTGATGCAGCAGTGGAGCAGGTTGCCCAGAAAGGCTGTGGTGTCTCCTTTTATGGAGATATTTAAGACCCATCTGGACAGCTACCTGTGTGACCTATTGTAGGGTCCCTGCTTTAGCAGGGGGGTTGGGCTTGATGATCTCTTGAGGTCCCTTCCAACCCCTGCAATTCTGTGGTAAGGACTGATTTTGTCTATTGCACTTGAGTTTGAGATTTTGAAGAGGTCAGATTGGTCTACTTGAGGCTGTATCTACTGCATCTTCATCTGTTGTTGCATCTGGCAACCTGAACTAGAGCTCACGCTTTAAAAGGAGCTTTTTCTCTGTGCTTCTGTCACAGTGACCTACAGCAACTATACTTCTGCAGTGCACTACCAAGCAGGTTACTTCATTTGTTCTTAAGTGCACTGGGAGGTTCTTTGTTATAGATGTATAAGAGAAAATTCTGGCTCTGATTGGGTTTTGGTGTTTTCACTGTCAGTAATTTCACTAACATTAAGTGTTGCTTAACCAATCAAAGACATTTGGATGAATGAAGATAGGGACTGGGCTGGCATGAGATCCTTGACTACAGTTAGGTTTGCTGTAAAAAGCGAACCTGAGTTCTTAAACTTCAGTCTGGGCCTGGCAGGAGGCTGTGGATTACTATTAAGCAGCATTATCTCCACACACTTCTCACAAGACAAAGATCACTGCAGATCACTGGAGATAAGATTATACGTGCAATGTGTTTGGTGATATTCATAGTGCTGCATGGGTACTTGAGTCTATGAAGGTAATATCCACAGGATGGGTAAGAACTGCAAAAAGATAAAATCCACTGAGGAGATGCAACTCATGAATAAGACAGGAGAGTTTTGTTCTGTGGGGCCTTCTGCAGGGAATGTGGAATGACATTGGATCTTGTCACAGATTTTCTTTCATTCTTCTTTCATGCTCTCCACAAATTGATTTTAATATGTTGCAGCAATTAAACACACTGCATTATGGTAATTCAGAATGTCTGTAAAAGATAATGCTGGTCGGAGGGGAGATCATTTGTATTAGATAAGCAAATACAGAGATTCTTGTTTTATATTTTTTAAATCAATAAAAAGTGATTTTCATGGTGTTTCTTCTTTAATGATAGAATCATAGAGTCATAGAACTAACTTGAATTACAGCAGCTTTTTATGTCAGCTGTTAGAAATCAGTTTAAGTTGGATTTGTAGAAAATCTTGTTGAATAGCCACAATAGCATGCACTGTTCATTTCAATAGTTTAGACAGATGGAAAATGGAAAGTAAAGAATAGAAACTGTGGAGAGGTGATAATATCAGTTTAGATGTCACTGAGCTTTTGAAAGTTCAGAAAAGAATTTGGCACAATTTCTGATAGTTGTTAAATAGACTAATGCATGACATAATACAAACTTCTACACTGTAACAGCTAAGGATATGTATTCTACATTTCAGTAGAGATGGAATGTGATTTCTTCACAGGGGAAGTGACATTTGTACTGCTTTGTTTATGTGGCGTAGCTGCTTGATGCTTTGTTTTACACCATGGAGCTGCATCTAAGGGGGATGTTAGGCAGATGAAACTGTATGAAGGACAGAGATGAGACAGGAAGATGGTATGTCTGAAGCGCCCCCATATTATTAAAGGGAGCGAAACCTCCTCAGAAGGTTTAGGCCTGAGTTTAAATAGGTACTTCTCTGGGCTTTCAGGTAAATACCGACCGTTTGAAATTTTGGTATACCTGCTTAGATGGGGAAGGAAACCCAGTGGTTCAGGTCCACAGCACTTGTCCTCTGTAAAGAGAAGACAGCGTGCACTGAAGGGGCCTGTCATGAACCTGTGACGTACAGGAGGTACGAGAAACGCATTACAGGTAATCTAAGCGTGGAACCACAGTTAATCAGCCAAAACAAAACCAAAAAAGAGTTGCCAGGTCAGTGGAAATGGGGAATAAGTGAATTTCCTTACAAGATACTGTCATGTGTTGACTGTGTTTCTGCAGTCTCTTGGAATGCTCGGCTTGCTAGCAGTTAGTCTGTAGTAATTTCTAATTGTTTTGTGTGAATTTTAGTCCCTAGTGAGTCGTGTTCTGCTTTGGAAACATTTGGGCATGTGATGAATGCTTGCCTTCACTTGTTACAGCCTTACAGTGCATATTCATCTTGATGAGGAATCAAATGTGTGTAGAATCTTTCTAAATTTGTTTTTAAACACCAATGCAAAATCCCAAATACACCTGAAACAAGCTGCAGTGAATCTTAAGGCCTGCCACAGTACCCAAGAAACCAGCAAATGCTGGCTGTAAGCCAATGGAAGACCAATTAAACGTGAGCAACTTCTGCCCTGACCAAATCATGGTGTTTTATGTAGAAATCAAAATCCCCATTGCAGCTTTTATGCTATTTACAGAGCTTGGTAGCTGCAGTTAATACAGAAAAGCATGTTTTGTACCCCCATGTTCTTAATGACCTTGTAATATCAGACACAGGTATCAGATCTGATCATTGTAACAACATACTGGCAGTGGGACTGCTGACTAATTTAATTATAACTGGGTACTGTAATGAGTGAGGAACAGTAATTCTGAAGGAGATGTATACTGTTTCTTTTGATGATTTGGTGGAAACCAGATGGTTAAGTTTAAAGAGGCCCTCAGTAAAGCAGACCCTTCTTGCTAATTATGGCACATGCTAATATAAATGGAAATGATTTCAGTGTCTGTTCTTTCCAGGAATATCTAGCCTGCCTGCAATAGTGTAGAAATAAGTAAGAGAAATTAATAGAATGACAATTGACTTACTTGAGCTAATAGGCCAAAAAAAGTTTTTGTTTTCATGCATCTTTTCAAGGCAGGAAACTACAGGAAACACAATACTGAAAAGGTTGCATGGAATAATTTATTTCAGACTTTTTGACTTTTTAAGTTGTCAGCTCCAGCAATCTGTGTAGCTGTGTAGTATCCTGGGTCAAATTCTAAATGGGATGCGATAAGGGATACTTTTGAAGACAGAGTTTGGTTACTGTGTTTTGGAGCTGACTAAATGCATTAGCAAATAGAGAACCACGGACCTGAAAGTCAATAATGGAATGTCTTTGCACCTAGCTGATGGGAGACTTGCCTGTAGAATGTAGTGTTTCTTATGCTGCCAAATGAGGAAGTAGTGAAAGGCTCATGTAAGCCAAATGTACACAGCAACACTGATTTTTTTGTCTCTTGCTCCCAGAAAACAATCACTATTTTTGAGCATTTCTGTGCAATGACTGACAGCAGCTGTTTCAGCATGAGACAGCATAACCTGCATGCCTACGTGAGAACCAAATATGTTGTCAGGTGGAGAGGCCCTCCTGCTCTCTATGTGGCGGCTGCTCAGGTTTGTACATCCCTACACCTTGCACCTACAGTGGTGACTGCCAATATGCACTCAGACATTCATCCAAGCCAGAGCTCCACACTGTCTGGGTAAAAGACTTTCTCTAATGAAATCAGTACATCAGAAGTATTTAAAAAAAAAAAAAAAAAAAAAAAAAAAGCTGGCACTTTTTTAAGTGCTTGAAGAATTTGTCATCTGTCTGACTCCTTGGCACTTGTCATTAAGGTAATGTGCACATCTGGTGTTTTGTAGACCTTGGCCGTGTGAGATGCTGATATATTAAGGCACACCTTGAGTTTCAGTCAAAGCAATACATCCTCCTTGCAGCAAGCAGGCATGGCTGTGGTCTATGTATGAAAGCCTCATTAACCAGGCCATAAACCTACTCCCTCTGCAACACTGGGATATCATTCAGGTGCTCAGAAAATAAGTAGAAATTACACTGGTAAAAATTACCATTTCAGCCCTAACACAGACGTTAAACTACCACAGATAGGTAGCTAATGCTGGGCCTCACTCTGTGCAGATGAAATAGTGAGGCCTTTTTACTGAATTTATTCAAGTGCTGACTTTATTCAAAGTTTTTATCCCTGTATGCCAAACTGCCTCTTGGCGTGGATGTCTTTGATACAAATTATGGAACCTTCAAGTATAGGACTTTAAAATGGAAATGTCGGCACAGCCTTAATAATAGCTCTCTAATTCTACAGAGGGAGCTGGGAAAATGCATTTGTCTGCTTTGATTAGGCTCAGCAGCATCCTGCATTTGGAATAGGACAGCCCTGGTGTACTGTAATGACTGGGCAATGTACAGAGCCCAACCACTTTGTGTGCTGCTTGGGCTTCAAAATGTGAACCATCATAAAAATGCAAAGCTTCTCTACCTGTTGTCTGACCCAGCAGCCTTAGAAATCAGCAATCACTTTATAGAAACAGCAGATTCAAGTTGTGGATGTTGGCTACCCATCCAGTACTGTGCCAGAGAAGTCTCTTTCATACTACATGGGAATTCTGCCTGCTATGCATAGCATCTTGGTTAGAGTTTATGGTCACCCATTTGTTTAAAAATAAACAAAAAGCATAGCTGGTTGGTCACATCCTGCTGCTCCTTCCTGCTGTTCTACTGAGATCTATTTACCCCATTTCAGTTTTATAATACAGGACCAGGGAGGTGGTGGAGACATTGTCCCGGGAGATGTTCAAGAAACATTTAGGTGTTGTACTAAGGGACATGGTTTAGTGGAGAAATATTGGTAGTAGGTGAACAGCTGGACTAGAGGATCTTGGAAGTCTTTTCCAACCTTGGTAATTCTATGATTCTGTGATTAGGCCTTTGGCTAAAGCAGGAAGCACTGTCTTCTGCTGCTGGTTTGGGGTTCTGTAATGCATGGGATCCCTTAGTATTCAGTGTCCAGAGGAGTCCATGAGAGGAGAAGAAAACCAACCACTGGAAAACAAGACTTCAGATACTTTGTCTTTAAAATACTATGAAGTTTTGTGGTTTTGTTTTTGGTTTTTTTTTTTAAGCTTTTATTTGGCAAAGACACCCAGGCACATCCTTGATTTCAGGAGCAGCTTCATTGACTTCACTTGGATTCTTGAGATTGTTACACTGATGACCAAGTCCTTTCCTGAATCTCCAGCAGGGATCCCCTGCAGAAGGCTGTGGAGCCAGTGTTAAGGTGCATTTTTCAAGATGCACATGTCCCAGTGTTCAGCTGCATGTTTGCCTACATCTTAATGATGTAATGGTCTGCAGTGCAGTGTGGAAATCAGGTGCAGGGTGCTGCATTGCCATCGTCTGTGTTGCACTCCAGAATGGAGAGTACTGAGACAGAGAGAGTGCTAAAGCAGTAATTCTGGTGATTTGTTTTGTTTTATTGGCTTTTTTTTCAAGCAAGAATTCTTCACAGAGGAAAAAGAGAGTGGTGCATCATGTTTTTCAAGTCACTGGGCTTCTTGCCAGGCTGAATGATAAATCACTAGAAGTAGGAGTCACGAGAGCCAATTATTGCCAGACACTTCTGTTCTCTGCCTCCAGCAGCAGGGCTAGCACAGGCAGAGACTTCTACTTTCTGAATAGAAAAGAGAAACAGTGAAGAGTTGAATGAAAAAAAGATGAAAAAAATTATCCTGAAAATTATTTCCATCTCCTCTGGATTCATGTGGGATGAGTGCACTATGTCTAAGGAGCATTGGGTATTGTACATATCCTGCACAGCAGTCTGCTCCTGAGCAGTAGGTAGAGCATGAGAACACACTGAAGGTGTGATATAGGCACCAAATAACCTTGTACCTAAACATCTTTAGGAGCCATCAGGCTTTCCATAGGTTTGATTGACACATTCAGCAACTTCATGGGATTCCTAACCGTGTATTTTTTTTTACAGCACATGCTTGCATTTAGCTGTGTCTTTCTACATGTCTGCCACATTAAGTATGCACGCATTTCTGCCTCGGACAGCCTTGCTATTGTACAAAATTGTATACAATTGCACAGCAAATGCTGAATGACTTTCAGTTTGAAGAACAAGGTCTAAGAGGCAGATGAAACAGACAGGAAAGGGGAAGAGGAGTCATGTTATAAAAGTCAGCAGCTGAATGATTGTTTGAAAATTGTCCTTTGTTGTGCCTTCCAAGATTACAAGGGTACAGTGCAGTTCTTCTCACAGCTTTGATGGAAAACACTTGGCATTATCCCTTAATGTTTAATTATAGCTCTTTAATGCTGTAGGAGGTTGCTAGGCATCAATGTGCTGTCCTTAGAATGCACTCATGCAGTGGCTCACCTCAAGACTGGGTGGTGCCTCACCCTCAAGTCTGCATGGGGCTCTGGTACCTGGCTGGGGGGCTGGCACAGGGCAGCTGGGAAGTCAGAGTTTGGTGAGTTTTCTCCATTGCATTTTGTGGGTCTGTTTCTGTACAGGCTTCCGTATTAAATCTAAATTCATCAGCAAAGACATGATGAACATTAGCTACACTGTCCAAGTACTAAATCCAAACGTTAGGCATAAACAATGCAGGTGTGTGAACTTGAGCAGATATTTTTACTGTGAAAAACTATTGTTGCTAAATAACTAACAAGTTTTGCAAGGAAAACCTAATTACAAAGAATCTTCCATCTCCCACGCTAATTGAATGAGCAGAATTCTTCTGTACTACTTTGCAGACATCATGTCATTGAATTATTGGATTAACACTGGGTTGCTGTTTTACCTTTGCCCCACTCAGCAGAAGACTGTTGAGTCTTTTGAACTGGAAAGCCTTGATTATCTTTTTCCCTTTCAATAGAACTGTGCTCATTCAGAACCCTGAGTTTAATGATATTTTGTCTCAACTCCTGCATTTTCTTTGTTGATAAAGAATCTGCCAGTAGAAAGTGAATAGGACTGAGAAACAGCCTTCTTTTTAACAAGTATTCATTAATTCTTAATTAAAACAGAAGAGAGGGGTTTGTAAATTCTATTTACATGGTAGATCAGCAGGATCTTTCATCTGCTTCTAAGGGCTCATCTCTGGGCTGAAAAGATCAAGCAACAACAGGTAAAGTGGTCAGGCTTTAAATGAGAATATATATGTAAAAGCTAGTTGGCTTTTGACGTTTTATTAGCTGTTATGGCATCTACTCAAAATAGGATTTTTAAAACTGCAGTTGATTCGCTGCAATAACACTATGGCATTCCATTTCTTTGAATGTCAGATTGGAGATGATTTTTGTTTCTGGGATTCTCACAGTTGAAAGATTTTTAAGCCAACTCTTCCAAACAGTGTTATTACTTTAGGCCATGGTGGTATCTCATAAGACTTGGAAACCACATGGTGTCTGTACTGTCCTGTGTTTCTTTCTTAAGCTAACAGCATCTGAAATAGAAATCCTACTGAAAACATGGCGTTCTATTTGATGATTACTACTAGCGTTAAAGCAACAGTTCTGGTGGGACACAAGTACGCACAAGTACACACTCCTCTTTTTCCTAGCAACTGAATAATTTCATGAAAAAAAAAAGACTCTTTTTATTCAAAAAAATGTATAGGATTGTCAGCGTTAGATCACTTTAATCACATTAATGTTGATCTTCCCTTCAATGCTGATAGCACTTGCAGTGAATATAGAAGGAAGATAAAAATATTATTGATTACTATATGCATGATAGAGACAAGGACTTCTGTTCTCAGAGCAGCGGCCTTCACTATGTCATGCAGCTCCCTCTGAAGGGAGCAGAAGCTTTCCATTGACTTTATGAGCCCATGGGAATAACTGAAGGCATGAACTGCTTGGCTGAGCAGGTTCACAGAGCATAGATAGCTCAAGGGCTGAAAAACGTACATCTGTCAAGCTTCTCACACTGTGTAAGACACTTTGCTATGTGGTAGCACTTCTCTTTGGGATCATCTCTGTCACGTGAGCAAATGCCCCAGAGGCCAGGAAGCAGCCCTGTGTGCGTGTGTCCTTGTCATCTACTGTGGAGTGAGTGCCAATTATCACAAAGTCATATAAAAAAGCATACAGCTGCTGTCTGCTTTATTTCTAATTGACTTCATTCTTCTCCTGCTGAAACTCTCAGCAGCTTTGCCAGCAATTTCAGCTGGTAAGGCCGATGCCTTAAAACCAAAACAAACGCTTGCACCTGCTGATTGCAACAAGGGCATTTATTTCTGATGACCTCATGGTAGTTCCCCTAAAAACTGTGGTGAACTACAGCTGCATCACAACAAAGAGATCTCTTCAAATTTAAACCTGAACATGTCCTTTCAGGCTTTCTTTTGGAAGATGGTGTGTTTGCCTCAGGTGTGCACCTACAGAAGGAAATCTGGCATTGACTGAGTTGGTTTGAGTAAAGCAGGCTCAGGCTTTGAAGTGGTGGAGATGTTAAGACAAAAAAGAGAAGAAAGCTGACAAAACATCTATTTTCGATCAGGGTTCTTCACTGAAGAACAGATGGACCAAACGTTTCTATTGAGAAATGACTGCAAAGTTGACTTCTTTTGGAGCTCAGCTGTAGCCCTCGTTTTCTGTTTTGCTTCTGGCCATTTCAGGAAAGCACTCATCCTTGTGAGGAAGAGATATTTTCCTTGTCCCTACCTTATTTTGTGTCACAAGGATGAATGTAGTTTGTGATGGAAATCCTTGCACTATTCCTTATGCAAGATGTCACTGCATTATTTTTTTTTTACCTGATCATGCATTTCCATGTTCCATTTCTAGTTCAGAGACCGAAGTACACAAGCTGATAACAGGGTGGTGGAAGAAAGGAAAAATATGTGTCCTGCTGTCTGATCTTGGTTCTTCATGGTACTACTGGATTCATTAATTTCCTTTTCAAGCAATGTATTTTGTACTACAAACTTCTATTTCTCAGTTTCTACCAGACTGCAGGAGGATTTCAGAGGGATTTGAAATTACTCAGTCACTGCTTCAAATGAGTGTTGAGCTGGTCAAACATTTCCAGAGGTGAATCTTTTACATTTCAAGGACTTTTTTCCATTGTTCATGCATCTTCTAGCCTCTTATTCTCATTATGAAGCTTATTTGCAAAGCCTTGCTGGCTGGACACCAGAGGGACCTCAGACTGCCGTGCAGGTGACAAAGGCATGGGTTGCTTTTCCAAAAAATGTGAGTTTTGTTTTCCTCCAGCGGTGCTGCCATTGCTACAGAGCTGACTGCATTTCAGCCAATCACAAGTAGTGATTCTTGTATAGTTTCTCTCACCTGTTGCATGCTGTCAGTGCACTGCTTGCAGTCGTACAATGCATCACTAGTAGGGATGCTGGCATCTTCACTTACAGCACCAAATACTGATCTGGTCTGTGTCTGCAGACCCTCAGTGGTATCGCTCAGCTCTGTGCGCGACTGCAAAGCACTGTCATCCATAAACACATCAGATCACAGTTAGTCTCGTTCATTAAGCAATTAATGACCTGTAGAAGATGATCATTCAGGGATTTTAGCCCTCCTGACGTTGGTGTCTGGTTGACGGCACCAACGGATGCTGTTTATAGTCGAGTTGATAATCTCTCTCTTTCCAGCTCGTTATTATTATCATCCAAATGATAATCTTTTTGCTTCTGTGACCCAAACAGAATCCCCCCCGCCACCGTTTTAGCAGCTAACATCTACAATGGGGGCAACTGATCCAGCGCGGGAGTTAAATATAACCGTGCCTAGTGTAAGGAGAAGAGTGAATGGGAAATGGTTGGCATTCCTTCTTCCTGAAGGCACGGCGAGAGAGGGAGCGGGCGAGAGCCGTGCACACACACAGCCGCACAGACGCGCGGCCGGCGAGGAAGAGGAAGCGAGCAGGAGGCAGAGCGGAGCCCGCAGCTCGCCGTGCCCGCGGCTGGCAGCAGCATGCCCACCCTCCGCATGGCCACCTGGGGACTGTACCTGCAGCTTCTCTCCTGCTGGGCTTTCTCTCACAGCCCCTACGCTGACAATGCCTTCTCACTCTCAGCAGGTAAATCGCTTTTAGTCTCTTTGCTTTGCCTCCCTCGGACCTGCACGCTGCTTCTTGCACTTCGCAGCAAGTGAGAGCATAGGAGTGACAAATTCCCTTGCAGATCTGGGACGTATTTCTTGCTTGGTGGCTTTTGCTTTATTACTTCTGGTTTTATGCCCTTCCCAGTGAGAAATAACAGAGAGGAGCCCCAGCCACATTAAAATGCTTTTTCTCTGACTGGTTTGGTGCTGCACTAATGCGTGCTGCCAGAGGACGTGGCCCAATTAATGTATTACTTGCACGTCTGCCTGTTTCTTTCTATTTTGGATGATCCTAGGTGGATTACAGCAAGGGAAAAAAAATGAATCTCAATGTATATCTGCTTCTATAAATAAAGCCCTGACCTCAATGTGTGCTGCTGGAGCTCGACTGGATGTTAGCAGAATAAACATCATCTGGCTCTGGCTATGACACTAACAAATATTCGGATGGCTCACATAGCAAACAAGAGTCCACTGCATGGAAAATCCCTGCTAGGCAAAGGCAAAGCAAATTACTTGTCAGCTGAGCAGGAGCACTGCAAATCCCACTTAGCAGGTTTTACAGTGCGGTCAGCAAGACTCCCCTCTACCCACGTTCTGTGCAAAGGAAGGAGAAGGGGAACGAGAACTCCAACCCCATCTCTGGTTGGAGGAACTCTCATCATGTTGTGGTAGAGTATTTATAGCTGAAAGATGCCTCTAGCTAGAATCCTAGATTTCTTTTGCATCAGATTTGGGATGGTTCAGGTGAGACTTGTAGGGAGGCATCAGTTTTGCCTTCAGATCCTCCCAGTGTTTCTGACATTAACACAGCCTCCAAAAGGGTGCACATTCCAAAACTGTACATAAAATCAACTTCAGACATAGAGTTAAAGGTGCACAATCTTTCTCTCTCCATCTCTCTCATGTTTCTGTGTTACCACAGCCAAGCTTATGGTGTATTCTCAAGGCATTTGTGGCACTGAGGGACATGGTTAGTGGGCATGGTGAGGATGGGTTGGTGGGTGGACTGGGTGATCTTAGTGGTCTGTTCCAACCTTGATGATTCTATGATTCTGACAGAGAATAATGATCAGGAAGACAGCCTGTGCAGGACAACAGATTTCTGGACTAAACTGCAGTAGTGAGACAAGTGATTTCACCTATGTTTGTTTGTTTGTTTCCTTGTTTGCTTGTTTGTTTAAGCAAAGCTTTTGAAATACACGGAACTAACACACTGTATTTAACCCCCCGTGGTTTGAACAGATCATTCATTTAGAAATATTTGAATAATAAGATTTTGTGGGCCAAAGGGTTGTGCAGTCATCATCTGGGGAAAAGTCCCATAGCATTTAATAACATAGCCATTAGATTTCCGCAGTCATTTCAGATAGCTTTTAAGATAGCATTTAGGGAAGCCTAATGCTTGAAAAAAGGCATCCCTTAAAAAACAAATAAATCCATCTGTCAAACCTCTAGAAACTGGTATGTTTTTCTGCTGAGTTCTCTGCAACGCTAAAAAGCATTTTCATTTGTTATCATCTCTATTATGTTGGGTAGGATTTCTCCAAAAAGTTCATATTAATTAATGCTGAGGTACAGAAACCATCAAAACTTATTTTCTCTGATGAGAAATGGCCTTGCAATAACATGTAAGTTGTTAGACCTCAAAAGTTGTTTTAATGGGCTTTACCTTGCCTTGAAGCTAGTAGATCCCAGCCAGACAAACACAAAGTTCATCTCTCTAATGCTCATATGGCCTGGTGTTGCCTATGCAGTGATTTTTCTCCTGTGGAATATACTTCAGTGCCCAGAGATGACATATAAATTGTTATCATTAAAAAAACAAAACAAAACAAAAAAAAACAGCCTAGGGGATAGGTCCTTCCGAGGGGCAAAGTTCCTATATCTTGTGGCAATGTAGTGGAAGAGGAAACAGGGAGTAGAAGGGAAATGCACAGCCTGGGGTTGTCAGCACCGGTTCTTTGGGGAAAAAAAGTTCATCAGCAACTTTATAGTTCATCAGCAACTCAGCTGTGTAGCAGGGAGATACAAAAACTCTTTGAGTCCTTAAATCTGCACCAGTCAAGACAGAATAACAATAATTGCAGATAAGGAGGAGTATTTTAGAGCAGTAGTGCCACATGTAAAGGTGTAACTCTCAGGGTGGCATAGTGTCAGAGTGTGTGCTTGGGGCTGACAGGCTTGTTTTCTGGCCAAATGTCTTTCAGGCAGCAGTAGTTTATGATATGGGCAACCCTTGATATGAGCTGCTGCAGGGCTCTGCTCCTCACAGCCTGCTAAATTCTCTAGTTGGTTCTCTATTTTCTAGTAGAAATCTCACAGTGTGCAAGAAGGTGAATTAATTCCATTTAAATTCTCAGTGATTTTAATGATTTTTCAAATAGTCTGTGACTGTCAGCTGATTGAATTATTTGAATCTGGCACCAGGATGTAATTTTGCATTTAAGGAATAGATTTCAGCACTATACTTGCAAACTCTAAAACAAACGGCAGTCAACAGCAAAGATGTTCTTCAGCAATGTTTTGTCTTTCCTACAATTGGAAGATTACAGAGAGGTATTTTCCAAATGTATCTGAAAACTTCTGGGCTGAAAATACTGTCTCACACATCTTTCTATAGCGTTAAGTCACAAATATAAGTGTTCACGTAGCACAAGCTGCTAACTGTAAAGCCAAGATAAACAACTGGTAGGGAGAAGCACATGTGTAGAATAATTAGGCAAAGAAGAACAATCTGCATCATTTTCTGTTTTGCTCCCAACTCCGAGTTATAGTCCCATCAGACTCAAGCAATAGCACATCGTTGCTCCTAGAAGTATTGTGAATGCAATGTCAGCACCAAACAGTGATTCCCCTGGTGCTGAAGCATCATCTCAAGGAAAGTGCTGTAGGGATTAACAGTACATTATAACACACTTAAGCACGTGGCTGTGGTGAAGAGAAGGCTCCAGAGAGATGTGAGAGAAGCCCCTCAGTATCTAAAGGGGGTCTGTAAGAAAGAAGAGGACGAGACAAGGGGATATGGCTTCAAACTAAAGGAGTGGAGCTTTAGATTGAACAGAAGGAAGAAGTTTTCTTACCGTGAGGATGGTGAGGCACTGGAACAGGTTGCACATAGGATTGGTAGAAACCCCATTCCTGGAGATGTTCAAGGTCAGGCTGGATGGGGCACTGCGCAGATACAGAGTTGGACTAGATGACCTTTAGAAGTTCCTTCCAACTCAAACAGTTCTATGATTTTCTGTTATCCTCTCCTTCCTCTTCCCCTTTTCTGCTCATCCATGCTACAGGTTTCTTGGGCTCTGCATGGAGACAGAAAGTATTTGATATACCTCCAGGAGCTGGAGAAGAGCAGTATCTGTGCTTTTTCTGACCCAAACTTCCTTTTATGTATCATACAAATGTATCAATTGATTGATTTTTTTCCTGAGATCAATATTCAACGCAAAGCCTTATGAAAAAAGTATGGTTGATTAATTTAAACAAATGCAACGGGACTGAATGTTACTGGCAGTGTTCCTAACACCTTCTCTGCCTTTGTCTCTGCTTTCCCAAAAGAAGGGAGCTCTGGGCTCCACAGGGCACGACCTATTTGAATCTGAATTACTGACTGAAAATACACAAATTGTAAAAAAATAAAATAACAAAATTGGCTAAAATGCAAATAGAAAGGGCTCAGCTATTTGCTGCTTAGGATGAGTATCATGAACCTTCACTTACTGCAGGAAATGCAGATGATCAGGTCAAAGGAGCAGGCGTTCCTATTTCACCCTGGTTTAATATAAAGGTCAGCACAGCTGGCTTCTAGTGGTAAGCTGATAAGCATCCTGAAATACCAAACCGGGACTCCCAAAGTACTGGCAGATGGGACAAGCTGGAGGCCAGTTCCATTTTATTTCTGTGGGACATGCCTTGTGTTACAAGCGAAGCAGGTGTCTGGCTTCAGGCTACAGAAGTTCCCCTGGAGAGGGCACCTCAGACTTGTTTGGGGTGAACAAGTTCTGCCACCTGAGGCAGATGTGAGCACAGGAATTGGCATGGTGCTGTTTTGGCTGGCAGTGCTGGGCACACAGGGCAGCATGGAAACCATAGGGGTGAGATGTGCACAAAGAAAGAAAATTTACAGTGTACTGGCTAAAATGGAAAGTGTTGAATGTTTTCTAGATCATGGCAATTTTTAGCATGGAGGCTTTGCTAACCTATTTCATGCTGTAGCATAGTAGGTAGAAGGAAATGGGAAAAGCCCTTTTAGCCCTCAAGGGGAAGTCTTTGAGAATGATCTAGAATAGGAGAGGGAGCAAAAGCCAATAGGAATTCACAGAAACTGTCCTAAATGTGCTTCTTCCCTTCTCTTCTCCAAGGAATCATCTCTTTAATGAGAAGGGTATCAGGGGAATGCTCTTTGTTTGCAGACAACTATAGTGGGAATAGAGCATTTGGAATAGAAGATGGATGTAGAGAAAGGTGAGTATAGGAAGAGTGCAAAAGAGTTCTGTCAGAGTGGGTGGAAAGAGAAAAGCAGCTGTTACTCGTTTTTTGCTAGTATATATCTATCCAGGCTTGCATGCAAATATATGGAGATGCTTCACTTAAGGTAGGGCTGCAGTTTCAGTTTTCTTGTGCCTATGGAAAAGTATCAGTGGACTCTTTTAGTCTCTCCAACCTACAAAGCCATGATTTTTTACAACACCAAGTCAATCAGAGCTATTTCTTTGTGAAAGGCCAGGGAATAAAGTCAGCTGGGCTGTGATTCTGTTGCTGTGAGGCAGTCACAAGGAATTAATGTAGTCCATGGCATCAAAGTTTCTAACAGGAATTTGAAAGCATTTCTCTGGTACCTTTCAGAGTATACAGCAACATCCATGTCCCCCGACGGATTGTCTGGGACTGTCTGAACACACAATGGACCAACATCAAAGTCAAGCACACTTCTGATCCATGCCAGCCCTGCAGTCTTGCAGTTGGAGAGGGATGGCACTGTTGTCTGCTCTGGTGCTACTGATCTCACAGATAAAGTGGGAGAGGAATGTGTGACAGTGAATAGCAGGCAGAAGTCTGACACAGCAGCCATCTTGCATGAAGACTTAAGGCTTCAGGCTCTTCTAGGGGTGGTACTAACCTCTTTAATACTCAATGTATTTGTAACATCGTTATAGTATGGCAAGAAATTGAGTTTTATAGTTGATTCATAACATTATTGGGATGAAGTATTGCAATTGACAGGACTGAAACTCTCATTCCCGTTCTGTTATCAAGTCATCCATAATTGTGGGGGTGTTGCTTGACTTTTGTGTGCCTCAACTTCTCATGCATGGAGAAAAAGCATATAGAGCTGCCAGCATTTGTGAGCTGTGTCTAGAGCCCTGGACCTCAGCAAGTGGAAGCCAATAGAAGCAAACCCAAACTGTCTGAGTGAATACTGACTAGGCAGCATGCCAGGGTCCATGCTATCTGCAAGAGTTTTTGAGCGCCAGCTCATTTTAAACATTTCTATGTATTTATTTATTATGACAGCTTCAGTCTATATGGCAGATGGTGAAATGCGTGTAAATTCTGCCACAACTGGTAGCCACCCTGGGGATTAGGATTTCTGACACAGTATTTTCGTATTTCTATCCGTTGCTGGAGTATTTATTGTTTCATCAAAGGGGAGGGGGAGATAGCTCCATCCTGGAGCTCCTGCAGCGCAGATATCAGTGCATAAGCTGTAGATTTGCTGCATTTCATTGCTATATTTACATCACCTGATACATAGAAAAGGGTATATTTAGGCCATAAGGCTTGTGTTCATGAGGACAGAGAGATGTACCCTGTTCCTGAGCTCAGCTGTCTGACCCAGCTCCAGACATGAGCTCATGTCTGGAGCACCCCAGCTCTACCTGCCCACCTTCACCCACGCCTCCTCATGCGGCTCCCTGCCCCGGGAACAAGCACTTTGGCAGCTCTTAATGTTTTCTGATTTCAAAGGGAAGAAATGGTCACCTTGAGTAGATACACAGGGTAACACATGACAGCCGCTGCCTGTGGCAAGCTGCCATCCTTGCAAGGCAGTTGAGAGGAGCCTGAATGAACAGCAGGAAAACAGATAAGCTCTCAGTTTCAGCCAGACAAGCCCACATTCATTGACTAACTCATCTACCCAGCTTGATTATTATTAATTCTGACCACCATCCAAGTGGGGAAGCACTTGGGGCTGGGTGTCAGTGGCCAGAGGTGTCCGGTGGGCTGGCCATGCCAGCCAGTGAACAAGCAGGCCGCTGTGCAGCTACTGGGGACACGGCTTTGGAGAGCAGCTCGGCTTCTGGTCAGGGTTTGTGAGATGAATGTGGCTGCAAATAGGGAGGGAAACACATGTTAAATATTTTTTTCATGCCATGCCCTTTTGTCCTGCCATTGTCCTTGATCCAGCTAGCCTACACCTTCGTGTTTGCAGCGCAGAGGTCACTTTCCCAGTTTACTTACCATTTATTGCAATGGAATCCTGTAAATCTATGCTGTACCTGGTGCAGCACTTCTGTTACCTTTGTAGTAGCCACAGGGGTTCGCAATGTTAGGTTAGCTCTAGGATCAGATCTAGGAGGGCTCGGGACCCTTGTATGGGCCCTGCTCTGGATGGCCCAGGCAGTGCCCATCTCTTCTCCGGCTCTGCTTTGGACTATCTCACATCACAGCTTTTGACTTCCAGCCAGCACCAGAAGTAAGCAGTATGCAGCAATGCAGTGAAACAATGCAACAGCCTATCTAAAATACCTTATTTCTTGAAGTAACCACTATTCCTATACCTATAAATTGAGGTAGTCACTTTCTTGAATACTTTTTGAACAGTAAAAATAATTTCAGTTTGAAAATGTTTAACACTTTCTGATTATTTTAATTGTTATGCTCTCTGAAGCCAACTGCCATTTAGATGAGTTCAATAAGGAGTTTTTCTTTTTGTCTTCCTTCTCTTACTGAATACTTTCTTTGGTATCAAAGCTGTTGGAAGGGCAGTTTCCATACAAGATGTGTAAACAAACTCCCTGTGTAGGCAGGGCCTTTGCATTTCACAGAAAACTGACAGCCCTATTCTTGGGCTGAGATTTTTTCCACTGATGGGGACTAGAGTGTTATGAAGCTGTATTTAGCAAACAAAGCTGACCTGGAGCCTAACAGTATAAATTGCATTTGCTTACAGCCAGCTCGCCTAACAAGGAAATCAATGGCTATTTTGCTGCCAACTTTGTTAGCTCTAATGGTTTTCATAATAAAAATGTTTCAAAGAATTTCAAACTTAGATTCCAAGAAAAGGAATATCCCAATATTTTATAACCCAGAACTTGACTTTACTCATGAGGACGTGGTAAGTATACAGTTAAAACTGTAGATGCACACTTACAGTTAATCTTATCCTTGCAAAATATTTGAGGTACAAAATATTTAATTTCCTAATTTCTTTTTTTAATATTGTTTTTATTTTATAAGTATATTACAACTGCAGCAATGCAAACCTTCTTCTACAGTGACTGTTAGCAATCTGTTAGCAATTAAGCCATGTCAGACCATCTCTGATATTCTTATTCATATTGAATGACAATAAACTTACTGAAATTGATCTAGAATAATGCATTACTAAGAAACAGCATATTGTTATGTAGCCTAAGATAATATCATAATCAAACTGTATGTCTTTTTAGATTACAAGCTGCACATAACAATATGCATTTTTTTAACAATATGCATTTTAGTCCCAATGCAACATGTTCAAATACAGTCCTGGAATTAAGAAAACCCCAGAAGTATGTAGGCTTAAAATTCAAGACCTCTGCTACAGCTGTTTAACAGTAATTGAAGTCAGGGTCAGGCTGTATTGTTTATCTCTGTATTTTATTGTGTGCATGAACTGAAGGTTTTTGTTGAGTTCAAACTTTGGAGGAAAAGTTGAGGAGAGGAGTCTTTATTGTGGACCCTTTGTCTCACCTCTCAAAGATATCATCTCAAATAGTTTTGTTAGAGAAAAAAGCCTGCATAATGTAAGTCACTTCTGAAGACTGGTGCCAGTAGCAATCTGTGGTGATTTTTTTTTTTTGAGAAAGGAAAGCAATAGAACTTTGTGATAAATATTCTTGTTAAGAAAGGTAACTGAAATGAAGTTTATGAAATGCGTTCCCTTGAACCCTGTCTCTACAGGCAGGGTCTGATTTAACCTGGCATCAGTGGAACCAGCTGCAACTGGCCTCTGTGTACAAGTGGCTACATGCCTGAGGTGACCCCTGCCATCGCCAGTGGGTCTGTCACTGACACCCAAGGAGCTGAGAGAGCACCTGAGCTGCTGTTTGGGCAGCCACTCTGAGGTCTTAACAACCACACTCATCTGGACAGCTGCTTTCTGTGCACCAGGACTGGGGAAATGCTGTCCCCATGAATGTGGGGTAGTGAAACATGATGTAATACATCTTCTGAGACATTTGAAAACCTGCAGTTATTTCTGCCCCTTAGAGAAATCTGTCTTACCTTAAGATGTGACAAAAGCAGGCCTGCAACCGATTTGCACACAAATGTAGCAATTTTGCCAAGTTTATCTTCCTATAAACTTAATTTGGGGATTTTCAATTAATACCAGATACTTCACCATAGGCTTTTCTTCCTACAGTATCTGGCTCCCTGCCACCCCTCATTTCACAGACACCCGTTCTGGCTGCCAGTGTTCAGAGTAAAAGCCAACAGACACAAATAAATATTTACTGCATTTGATGGGAACAGGAAGATGCTGCTTCTAATAGACTTTTAGAACAACAAGAGAGAGAGTGAGAGAGAGAAATAGGCCTATTTCATTGCCGTGTTAAGAGTTTGGGACTCAGCATAGCCTTCAGAATATGAGGGACATTGTATATTTGAGGGACTGCATGGAATCTGAAATTTTGGCTTAGATGCTTCAGTGGACACAGGATGTAGAAAAGTGGTGTGGAATGGAAGCTCACCTTATTCTGTGAGAAATATTTGTGGTGTTCAAGACAACGGATGCGTGTTTGTGTTGAACAGATCTCCCTTGTTTGGAACAGAAGCAGCAGCCTCCCCACAGAGCGTGCTGCTTCCTCATCCCGCCGCCGCCGCCCATGTTCCCGCCACCGCGCCTCAGGCACGACTGGAGCTCTGTAAGTGTGGCCGAGGGGCCTTCCTCTTCTTCTTACATGCATTTTGATGTTTGACAAAGACTGACACGTCCTTTCTGAGCACTTCTTCATGGTGTCACTCAGCAAACACCTCTGGCTGTGACAGCTACAGATCTGGCTACAGATGTCCTATTTTGCATCACTTTTGCCTTTGTTACATAAAGGTCCTGAAATCCTTCTGTGGAATCTGTTCCCACCATTATGCAAAAATGAAGGGTGTGTTTGAGTAGCTGGTATGGATTTTTCACTCACACACATATGGATATTCCTGCTTTATACAGTATGTATCCATCCATACACGTTAACATAAATAGTACATGGTATGTAGTGGGTATATGGTACAGCAGTTTGACCACATGCCCTTATTGCCAGGACCTGTTACCTCCAATATGTTTTCCATTCCAACATAATGAATTTTTCCACCTACTAGTAAATCCTGTTTCTTAATTCTACTCTTCATTTACCATATCCAAATATAGCAATTATCACAAGCACTATATACATATAGTGATCAGAAAAATTTCTGATGAGAACTAATTCAAGGAAAAATACAGCATAAAATCCCCTGTTGCCTTCAAAGATAATGGGACTGAGCTCAGTGTATTATTTCCCCATCCCAAAACCTTTACTCATCCCTTGCCTAACCCTCTCCTGCCTGTGCCATGGTTTCCTGGGAAGAAGACTCAGAGAAAAGATCCCCTTAGGAAACATGGTATATTGCTTCAGGCCCCTCAGTGAGAATGAGTTTGGGACCACAACCAAATATTCCAGAAAGTAATCTGAATAGAAAATTACTCCTGGCACCATCTCCCCGTAAATTAAAAATAAAAATAAAAAATTAATTAAGTGGTTACTAGGAAAGTGGGAGCTGTGTGAATTCTCAGTGAGGACTCTGTACTTTGAAGTTTATGGTTGGAATTTTTCTGGAAAATGGCTTTTCACCTGGTTGATGTAGAGCAACTTTATTAACCCAGTGTTTCTGCTTCAGTGCTTGCTTTTATTTCTAGGGGAGATAGGTATCTTTTCTGATAGGACATAAGCATACCAGTTTGCTCATGCAAGCCCAATTTTAAAGTCAAATTATTAGAGATCTATTGGTCTTCAAGGGAATTGCCTCTGGTTGGCAGTGAATGAGTGCCTGGTTGATATCTACTGGAACGAAGTTCACACTGCCCATGTCCCTTCTGAGTGCAGCCTGTATTATTAGAGCAAAGCTGCTATTTTTGGAGAGGAGTTGCCACTTGTGAAGCGTGATGGAGGGAGCAGGGTCAAGGCTAAGAATAGCCCTGGGTCCCACGCTGGCTCAGGGGGGATGCGATAGCCCAGCTGCAGCGCGCCTGGAAAAGGAGGAGGAAACATGGGACAGAACACCATGCTGAAGTGATAATGTTGAAGCATCCATGAAGATAACCTTGTGACAAATCACAGGCTTCTCCCTACGGCAGTGAATAAGTGCTCTTCAGGCTGTAGTGGCTGTGTATTTTTCCATGTTTTCTGTAAGTGCTCACTCGTACATTTTATCTTACGTAGAGGCTGCTTGATCTGGACATGAAGGAGTTGTGTCAAGAGCTCCAGACAACACAGGCCTTCTCTCTGCCTGAGTCACGTTGCCCTGCAGGGCCTCCTGGCCCCCAGGTGAGTGATGCATTTGTGACCAAACCACAGTACTCTCTCACTCGCTCCAAAGTCCTTATAATGCTGTTAAACGTTTTCTGTAAATGCCTTTTATAGCCTAATAAGCATATCAAGCTCTGGCTTAAATTCATTTTGACATGACTATGCATAAATCGTGTTGGTTTTTTACCTTGTGTTCTCATCCCTGCCCTGAATATTCCAAGTTTGAAGTTCAGCTTTCATTTTCATGGAGTTTTACAGTGGGTAGCAACCCTGAAGAACCCCAGAGGTGCCATCACCTCTTTCTGAGGCTCTTTGTTGGTTTATTTGTTTGCTTTAGACTCTCGTTACATGAGAAGAGAGCCTGCAGAACTGAGGTGCAATGAACTTGAAGGTTTGTGGAGTACCTCCCTGTAAAGGATAATACCTACAGTGCAGGCTAGGGACAAGGAAGGGCTTTTGGGTGGGGCTCAGGAGATGTAGGCTTATCCAGTGTGTCTTTGCCCCTGGCTTGCTGGGCAGCCCTTTTGATCTTTCATTTTCTACACTTTGTACAGTTAGGGCAGGAGGCCTGAAATCTACTGAGAAAATGTTCCACATGTAAGGGAGAATTTTCTGTAAAAGTCTCCAAACTGAGGAGAATGCCACCCACCTGCTTTTGCATTCCAGTCTGTACCATCCAATATAGAATAAAACATAAGGGAAAGTCATTTAGCATGTAAATTAGGAGACATGGAGAAGTGATGGTAAAAGAAATGTTTGTGTTGCCCAGTGCTGGGAAAAGTCTTCTCTGCGTTATGGAGCAGCCCTGTGGTGTGGCTGGCCACCATCTAGAGCTGCAACACATGTGGAAGAAGCTGTTGGTTTTTCAGTCTTCACCAGATTGTCTTTTTGAAAAAAAAAAACCTCTTTGTACCATCTCTGATTTGAACGGGAAGAACCATCATATCCATTCTGTTGTTTTGCAAGATCCAACTGATAATTAACCTCACAAATGAATTATCTGTGATCCCTCCAAGAATGTTTTTAAATGGAGTAGGCCAACAGATTGTATCACAGCACAGACAGTAGGATGGGTTTAAGATCGCTTTGGAATTCTTAAGTATGAGGTTTTTTTTCTAGAACAATGTTAGAGCCAGTAATCCTCTGGACAACAAACTTGTGTCAATGGTCATGGAAAAATAAATGTTACTGTTGCTAAAAATAATCTAAGAATTAATTCTGGATTGCTTTCTGCTATAAGTGTGTGAATTTGTCATAATAAGGAGAATTAATTTATAAATAAATTTATAATGATGTGACTCTGCGTGTAATTCCTCCCGTGTTTAACCTAGCATAAAATGAAAAAAAAGTAGATAAACTTTGATTCAGACTATAATCAGCTACATTCTGATTTACACTATTGAAAGCCTAAAATAACTCTGCCGACTAAAATAGTTGGAGTAATTTACATTTGAGGATACAGTTTGCTCCTGCTCATGTACAATTTGCATCATGTTTTGCATGGTATAAGACAGCGAGGCTCCAAACCTAAAGTGAGCAATTTGTATGGTGAACATAATGCTCCTTTCAGTGTGGCTCATGGGATTTCCCTTAGTCATTCGGAAACAAACGGGGATCTCTTGACTGAAGCACTCCAGAGACAAAGCTGTTTTTTTCTGAGCTGGGATTCAAGGTCTCCATGGGTTAAGAAATCTTCTGAAAGGGGAATATGCCTCACATGAGAGAGAGAAATATCTTAATGTTTTGTGGCTTAAACAGATGTGTGAGGCTTGGTCAGTCTTTATTTCAAAGACGTTTTTTGTCTTTTCTAACCATGAGTTTCAAATTATGTCATCCTTGCCCATTATTTATGCTTCCCAAAGCCGCATCTCTTCATTCAGTTATAATTTCGGGGAAGTAAGAAAAGATGTTCAAAAAGCTGCTGTTGTTTATCTTTGAAAGGCAGCTTCACACAACATGGGAAACACAGATTCATGGTTTTTTAAATTGCTCACAGAAAACAAGTATTTCCTCTGAACAGCTTACATCTGGGCTGCACACCAAGCAGCAGGAGGCTGCAGAGAATAAAAAAATTAAGTTTCCTGTTTAACTAGAAATTTATGATTTGTTTAAGCAGGAGGGTTGGATATCAGAAAAAGGTTGTGTACCAGAGGGAGTCTGAGCACCAGGGCAGTGGTAAGGGTCTCACACTGACTGATTTCAAAAAATATTGGGTCAAAACTTTCACTCATGGAATCTGATTTTTGGATGGTCCTGTGTAGAGCTAGGAGTTGGACTCAGTTTTCCCTGTGGGTTTCGTCTAACTAAGGATATTCTATGATTCTACGATCTTTCCTATGCCTTAGGTCCTTTTTCTTCCTATTTTCTTTGTTTAGGAGATGCCCCTGCACTTCCCATGTCAGTGCAACTCTCCAGTTGCCTTCAGAAATGACACAGACCTGGCATTTAGAGACAGTGTTCAAATAGCACATTCAACACCCTGACCTTGTGGGTTTACATCATTCCCCATTGACACCCACTGGGCTGTGGGTTGAGGGAAGGTGACGTCCTGGTGCCTTCTCACAGATACAGCTCAATAACAGCAGTTGTTTCTCTCCCTAGGGTCCACAAGGAATTCCTGGTATAATGGGACCAAAAGGGGAGAAAGTAAGTGCCTGTTGTTATGAAGTTTGGTGTGGTTTTGAGAAGTCAAGGAAAAGAATTGAAGGGAGGGTGTTGCACGTACTTTTTTTCATGTCTGTTTAGTCTATGATGGGACATAAATACATATGGGGATTTGCTTTATTTGAATGTAAATCTATGGATGGATTTGAAGCTATAATTTAAGGCTTTATCTTCCAATGTTGACTTTCAGTCTCAAAATATTTTTTTATGGCTTCTCATGACAACTATCTGTCTCTACACTATGGTTGAGAGAGCAGCTTGTGTGCCAAATCAGTGCTCTTACTAATCCCTGTACTTAAAACACCTCCTCCTCTGGGAAGACATGAGGGACAGAGCTCACCCACACAGCGTTGGTTGTGTGGGCCAGCTCATGTTAAAAGCAGTTTTGATATTAATGAATGGCTTTAGACTTGCAAAGCATTTGTACCATGATGATGCCTACCTGAAACTGGGCACAATTGCCTGCTTTTCTTCATAAGGAAGTGGCTGTAGATTCAGGGCTGAGAGTGCAGGAAAAGCCTAGGAGCTTTAAAGTAATTCTTCTCATTTTACTTCTGGAAAAAAAGTTCTGAATGCAAAGGTATTCCCAGTGCTCTTTATAAATGCATTGACTAAAGAGCCTCTGTGGTCTGTGTGATATGTCTAACACATTCCTTTTTCTGGCAGGGGGAGATTGGCAGGCCGGGAAGAAAGGTATGGATGAAGGTGCTGCCTCGGACACCAGCCCAACACTTGACATGCACAGGCAAACACTGAATATAAATTGGCAATTATTGAAGTTCACCCTGCCTGTGTTGCTCCAACAGCCAGGAGATGGCAGGGAGCTCTGGGTGCAGGGCTGGAGAGCTGCCACAGCTGGTTTAATTCAGTTAATTCCATTAATAAGAGCATCCACCTCCAGCCAGACAATAACAAGAGCGGGAAATTACCTGAACTACTTCTCTGTGGATAAGGGAAGCAGAGTATAGGACCTACCATAAAAGATAAAAATAAACAAAACCAACAAAGCCAAATCAAACTTTTTACTTCTTGAAAGCAGGGCCGGGATGGACCCAACAGCCCCTATGGAGGAATGGATATTAATGATTACACTTCCAGAGCTTTGGCACCGATGCAATATGCTGACTACAATCCTGTGCTTGTTGACATATGAGCCATGATACATTGTCAAAAATATGTGCCCCTAAGTGTGATGAAACAGAATATGTTATCTCAGTTACTAAAAGTGCTTCCATTTAATGTAATTAATTTTAAAAGAAGACAGAAATGCAGGATGAAATCAGAGATATGCAGGGGGTAGTCACTAACCAGGAAAAGAGATACTGTTCTAATAATAAGCAAAGGCAGCTACTGATCAATGATTCTAATAAATAGGATACATATAAACAAAGAGATTTGTAGATTTATCTGCATTTCAAACATCCCACAGTAAGCAAAGGTATTATCTGTATAAAAATCATCAAAATTAATGTCTCAGAGAGAGTCACCCATCAAGTTACAAGAGAGTGCAAACCTCAAACCGTGGTGTACTTCCACTTCTGACAAATACTGATAGGTCCCAAAGGAGAAGCTACCAATACAGTATAAAAACAGTGTAATTCCTGCTAAAAGCTGCCTGGCTCAAGGGAGGTCTCTGTTAGCTTCAAAGCTGTGATCAGATTTCCAGGATTGTATTTTCAAATGATATAAACAGTGGAATAGCACTAATCTGCAGCATTTTAGGAGCTAGCCAAAGAGTGAATTACAGGCAGTAGTTAAAAGAGATAAATAACTTCTTGTATTATTGCAAATCATGTAGTAGGTGATAAAGAACAATTGTATGTGAGTATGACTGCTCAGAATGAAAATATTGGAGGAATAAGAAGAGGAATATCTTAGTTAAAGGTTTGGGTCTGTTCTTACTATAAAATGCACTTCTTGGAGGTCTTTGTGATGCATTTGTTCTATATTGTTTGCTTTAAATGAGAGTAAGGTCAAAGTTAGTAATATTGGCTTTTTTTTTTTTCCCCTAGTGGTTATTTTGATTAAATGTAGATTTCTCTGTAGCTGATCTACTTATTTGAATCAGTATAAATTGATACTTCTGTGAGTCCGCATTTCATCTGGCGGTAATGCAAACAGTATTATGAATATAAAACAGTGTTTTTTTATAGTAAAGAAGCATTTGCAGATGTTTTCCTGAAAATACAATATCCTTCCATATCTACTTTCTGCAGTGTAGACCTGTGTGTAGAATGATGTTACATGAATTGTTGTAACCAATGTTTTCCGTTCAAGGGTAGACCAGGTCCCCCGGGTGTCCCTGGGATGCCAGGACCAATAGGATGGCCTGGACCTGTGGGACTGAAGGTAAGACTGAAATTAATATAGGATAATCTACTAAACTTCATGATCTGAACACAAGGGCTGCTTAGGAAGCCTGTACACCACTCTGCTGGAGACTGGGGAGGTGAAGCAGTGTGAGGACACTCAGTGCTTGCCTGATTTCTTACACTGCTCTGCAAAAACCTTACACTGCACAATCAGCCTAACCCCATGCAGCACTTAAAACATGTCACAGGTAAATTGAAAATCAAGTCTAATAAAGACTCACTGATAACCACTGTTGTTTCACAAACACGTGAATCAGTGTTTCAAAACTGGCCATTGTCTCTTATGACTGTTCTTGATGATCTCTTTGCTTGAATATACTTTGACAATATAAAGGGAAAATGTCAGGCTACTTTCAGGGGAAAAGGATTACAGACCACGTGGATTAATAATGTGTTCTTTGACCTCACTCCCATACAAGCAGACATTCATTCCAGTGAGTTTTTGTAGCTAATAGCAGTAGTAATGGCAGGACATACTTTACTATTGCAGAGTGATTACTCCATTTGTTATAAACCAAGCTGCAGAACAGTCCTCTGAGTTTTACCTAACACAGATATGCAGATCTACAGTGGAGCTACTAAACACAAGGTTTCTGCTGGGACACTTGAGATAGATAACCTGCTTTTATCTATCCAGGATGTATCAGGCAAAATGATGGCATATTATGCTTATTTTCAAACGGCATTTTTGAGGGAATCTTTGACTGTTCATTCACTCCATCATAGCTGCTAGCCCATCTCAGAGGACACGATGCCATACATTTTGCTGCTGCAGGAATAATAGTAAACAACTTCTGAATTCAAGCCATACCTGGGAAGCAGACCCTCAAGCTCCTTATGGTTGTGTTAGATGAGGAGCATCATATTCTGCATAGTATGTGGGAGTGTAGGCAAGGAACTGTGCTTTTCAGTCAGTGTACTAAAAAGGAGCCAAAGTTCACTTTGAACTGAGAGACAGGGAATGGTGTCCTCCCAAAAGCACTGCGGAGATTTCCTGCAGTGGGAGCAGTGAGGGCAGAAGGAAGATACTGCTACCTACTTTCCACACGGTCCTGAGAGTGGAGCAGTCAAAACTCATTCATTTTGCTTTTTTTTTTTTTTTTCTTTTCAGTATAAGCTCTAGTTATATTTCTGAAGACTGTCTAAATTTGTTTTTAATACCTCTTTGCTATAGCTTTTTTCATTGCACTTCCAGAAGCATTTCTCACATTCAGGAGTAATATTCGGTCGTATCTCTCTTTCCTTTTTCTTCTGATCTCTGACCTTCGCATAATCTGATAGCCACCTTCATTATAGTCATTCTTTGCACTTTATTCTTGCTGTAAATACCCTGCAAACTGTTTTGCTTTGTTTTAAGCCACGTTCTCATCTCTGCCTTCTATTTCTTTGGTTGGATCTACTTCCTCTTTGTCAGACACACTCTTGTCCAATCTGTATTTCTTCTACTTTGTTTCTTCGGGTCTTTTCTGAACTGCTGAGGCAGCAGCCAACATGAAAATCCTCTCTAGTGCTGGGAAAGAGAGTTAACTGTGTTCTGTTGGTAGGGCTGTTGCATGTCTGCAGAGTCTGCCCTTAGGTATAATTAGTGGCAGCAGCCAGAGAGGATATTGTAAAGCCTTTACATGATTTATTGTATCTAAACCACTGTAAAGCCCATTATATCTCAGAATGATGATAAAAGTAATCATGCCTCTTCAAGCCATAAAGGCTTGCAACAAAATACCTTTCTTTTCTGCAACTCAGTAGAAGTGATGTTTGGAAGAAACAGTGCAACTTGATGTAGAAAAAGGATGTACTTCTGCTGCTTATTTGCTTTCATGTCACTTAATGGCATCTACCAAAACTGAAGCACAAATTGCACACCCAAGAAAATAGGAGAACAAGAGAATACATGAGGTCACAGATAGAACACAAATGCAATAAGAACTCTGACTATGTTACAGGAAGGTCAGACTTGCCTCATGTATTTGTCACAAAACCCAGAACACTGAACTATCAATCAGACATTCAGCTATGACTTCAGCAGAGAGCCACAATCAGTAACTTTCTTTATTGACCTCCTTAGGGTGAAAAGGGAGATGTGGGTGTGATGGGATTGCCAGGTACCAGAGGACCAATGGGCTCCAAGGTTTGTTAAGCAAATGCTGCATTTTCAGACGTTGGTTTCTAACGCTCTGCTGACAGCTGCTTCCCTCATAAATTTGCTGGAAAGCATTTATCAAGACATAGCTTTTTAAATACAGCTAGAGGTGCAAGTTCTCCTTCAAGCAAGGCTGTGTTTTTTGGTTGGGCTTGGCTGCATTTTTGGCTTTTCATAAAAATGCTCTGGTGCAAGTTACTGCATAATGCGAAAATTTATTTTAAAAGCAAAGCAAATATGTAACAATCCCACTGGAATACTGCAGTTCTTCAGTATACCTCCGCCATTAACTCATACCTGCAATGGTTTTCACCCACCTCAGAAGACTGGAGAACGTTTGTATCTTCTACTAAAGCTATGTGTATGTGTTGACATTTGGATAGTAAGCTCAGTTTGGTCGGGAGGGTCTGTTATCTGCGCATCATTTTCTATAACATGGCTTCTGCTTTAACAAAATGTATGCCACAACGCTTTAAGGAACTTGATAAAAATTATGTATGTAGATTAGTCAGATGAAGCAATGGAAAGAACAGCTGGGCACAGCTAATTTGCTGTATTTTTCTTAAAGGGAAACTCAGCTTTATAGTAATCTTCACTCAGATGAGGGCTTAAATGTAATTTAAGGATGTTCTACAGGGAGAAAGAAAAGAAGATTATTTCTAAAATTAGTTTAGATTATTAATTGTAGTTTCATTCACTTTCAGTTACATTTGATTTCCCTTGTTTTAGTTTTAAAAGCAATATTGAATCGGCTGGCTTTAACTGGCTTTTTTCACCATAGCTTTTGGGCTGATTTGTCTTGCCTTTAATTCTTATTTCATAATTATTTTCAGTGCACTTCCATAAGCTATAAATATAATTTTGCTGTTACAAGTAGATGCAATTAATTACTTGTGCTTCATTTCTTCACTTTAAATCTGCAAGGTATGAATTTGCTTCTTTGGTAATCTTGAAAGTGAGAAGCATTAAAATATCTGTCATTCCCTTTAGGGTTTTCCAGGAACTAGAGGAGAAAAGGTCAGTGTAACAATAGAATAACGTGTAATTTGCAATTGGGAACAGTTGTCTAAAACCAGTAACTAAAAATAAAGTCGAATTTTGATGGAGTGATGGCTGAAGGTCTCGTTAAGAAATGCAAAGATGCAGTGCAAAAGGTGTACGGTCTTGTGACTTGGGGTGAGATGCTGAAGAAATGAGTCTTACACCCCGTTTTCTTGTGAACAAGTTACTACAGCGAGCCCCACTACAGTTTCCCCATCTCTAGCATGGGTATAATGATCCTTAATTGTTAATTGGGTTTATTTAGGCTATATTCTTTGACGCAGAGACTTATTTTTGTCATTCAGTGGGGTCTGAGTTTCAATGAAGATAATTCGGGAAACAATTAAGTCTCAAGTACTGCATCAAAGGAAGCCCATATTTAAAGTAATTATCTGAGGAGAATAAGTGCCTTTTTCTACTAGTCTGACTCTTAATCCTATTGTAATGTCAATGAAGGTAATAAGGGAACATTTTAGGTTATCTACTGTGCACCTCACCTGAAGATACTACTGCATTGTGCGCCATGACAAATAATGCCTCACATAGGATAAATGTTTTTCATTTCCTCATGAAATGATAGTAATTACGCTGTTGCTACCCTGTTATCTCTCACCAGGGTTCCAGAGGGGACAGGGGTGACAAAGGAGTCAAAGGAGACCAGGTACTTTTCCAGATGACTGTGAGTTTTAGCTGAATGAGTGCGTTAACACTGAGGTATTTCTGATAGCAAAAAAGAGGGGTGACATGGAAGCATGTTCCTGGGACGGTAAGAAGGCAGTGGTCCCACATTATGTGGTCCTCTGTGTCCATGTACCCCACCTACCCCAAGGCAAGTGGCACTCCTGACTTGTATAGAACAGAACAGTGATGGCTTGACAAATGTTTTTTAGCTGGTGAGATGATACTACTGTAAGGAAAAAGAAAAAAGAGAAAAAGAGGGAAAAGAAAAAGAAAAGAGAAAAAGAAAAATGAAAAGGGGGGAAAAAAAAAAGGAAGTCTATTTGTGGGTTGGGAGGTCTTTAACAAAGAAAAGAAAAGCAAATTCCTTTTGATGTAAACGGAGAATTGCCATTCCCAAAGACAAACTGTGGGCATTGTCCAAGTGGCTGCGGACAGAAGCACAACTGGTGTGGTTTTGGCCAAGAAGAAGCAGGCTGTGGAGGATCAAACAAAGGATCAGTGTTACTATCCGAGGATCTTTATAGAAAAATCTTGTAAATCCAGAACAATTCTAACTGTCACTGCTACTGATGAATCACATTGTAGGTTTATTTGTTTGTTTTTAACTGATACCAGTACATGGCATTGTTAATTTTTCCTTAAAGGCCTAAATTGGTGCTGCTTTGTCAAAGATCACTCCGATTATTTTGATGATTTTTCTCTCTTCATTTTGCAGGGAGAAACAGGCTCCCCCGGAATGCTGGGACAGAAAGTAAGTGGGCACAATATATTGGGGAATTGCAGTAAGTGCTGGCATACAGTCAATAAATGGCTTTGGAGACATTCTGGAAGGCATAAGGCATTGAAAGTCTTGCTTGACTCAATGATGAGCACTTCTTAGATGTGATCAAATTCTTTTTTTTTTTTTTCCTTTAGGAGAAAACCCAAGATTTATCTGCTTGTTTTTTCTCTTTTTTTTCTCTTTTTTTCACAGAATGTAGGTTTAGTCACAATTTTCTTTCTATTTAACATAGTCAGGCACATGATATATATTCATGAGCAGCCTAATTGTTTGTTTGGGTTTTATTTTTCACTTATTTTTCTAATCCTGCAATTCCAAATGTGCATCTTAACAGCAAACATGATATTGGAGAGTTTTGCTGGTCTTCACCTCCCTTTTAGAATATTTCTGGTCTCCCATTCAGCTTCCTCTTTAAAGAGGAATCTTTCAAGGAAATTTTGATAAAATAGATGTTTTTGGCCTTACTCTTGTTTTAAAATATGTTGTGAATTTCCAAGAAAAATACAATGTCAACATAATTGCAAGAATTGCATGAACAAAAACATCAGCCATCTGCTGTGCCATAGAAGGCAAGTATGCTCTACTTATGTTCTTTTTCTTTCCCTCCTCACCCACCAAGGGAGAGATGGGCCCAAAGGGACAATCTGGAGCACCAGGACACAGAGGACCTATAGGAAGACCTGGAAAACGAGGCAAACAAGTAGGCCCTTGGTGTTTCCTTTTCAGTTCCCTGCATTTCTCAGTGTGTGTATGATGGTGGGGTATGACTGTGTGGTTTGTGTGGGCGCCTTGCTCTTGGTCCCACTGGCAGGACTGTAGCACCTTGCATGCATGTCCAAGTCTTGTCTTCCATGCTCAAATCCCTTGCTGTGCAGCATAGCTCAAGTAGCTTTTTGCCTAGTTTGATAACTAGTTCATTGAATATAATCAAAGCATACCTTGAACCTAAAGAGTAGACCCTTTGAATCCTAAAAATCACAGAGCTACACTCTGAATCCCATCTGATAACTGGAGAGTGGGACAAACTGGATTTGTTCTGTCCACTGCATCCCATTTAATTCTATGAGGCTTTGGCCAGGCTTGGTGCTGGTGACACAGACCATCTTGCAGAGC
Organism: Centrocercus urophasianus; assembly: GCF_019232065.1. Taxonomy (NCBI): domain Eukaryota; kingdom Metazoa; phylum Chordata; class Aves; order Galliformes; family Phasianidae; genus Centrocercus; species Centrocercus urophasianus. Next base: position 14,666,285 of record NW_024884711.1, read on the forward strand.
TGCAAGGCTTTGAAGATGTCTGAAAGAGTGCAAAGAATCAAAGCACTGCAGCACCCCTTTTTCTCTCATTTAATACTAGAACAATATTTAATTGTTAGACAAGGATATTTATGTGATACTTCTCACTGTAGTACAGCATGCCAGGGGTCTGCTCAGGAAGACATGCACTGACATTAAGGGGCAGTGATATTTTATGAAAGTGTCTTAGAGATGAAATGGTTGCACATGCTCCTTATTTGGGGATCAAAATAATTGTGTTGGCTGAACTGATTTTTTTAAACTTTCAGATTAATTGTAAGGATTGGGAATTGTGTGTTGGCTTCTCCAACACTGCATTTTCCAAGAGGGTAATAGTGTTAGTGATAGCTGCCTATTCAAGTCACCAGATAAACCTCTTGAATTTCATCTTTCCTTGTATATTTATTAGAGGCAATGACATTGTGGAGGAAAGGGGAGAGTAGACACAAAGTCCAACCTGATGCCAAGGAGAGTAGTCCCTTTCCTGCTCTGAACTGCCATCTGTGGAGTCTATTTTCTTTCCTCTGACAGGGCAGGGAACAGACTCCTGCTGTATTGACACTGTTTTTAACATGTGTCTGCTCAGATACTGGAGCTCGTAGATGCTGTGGTTTTATTTGCAGTCTGGTTATGCCCAGCATTGCAGACAGAGGCACAAGCTTGCTTTGCTGTTGGTCTAATGTTGTCAGCTTATATCTGAAGAGAAAGAAAACTCAATGTGGGGAAAAATAAAAATTGGATGTTGGGTGCTAAGTCATCACATAAAGAAGATATGTGCAGTCTAAGTCTGTGCAATGTAAGCTGTGCTCATCTCTTCCTCACACAAGGGATGTGCACAGAATATTGTTCTGTAGCATAAGGCAGAGAAAAGACAGAGTGCCTGCAGATCAACAGGAAAACAGTGCAGTGTCCCTTTTTTTCCAAGAGGACTTTATACGTGATCTTAGGCATTTTGTCACATTACACAATGTGTGGATCAAAAAGCAGTCACATAGGATGTTGTGGGTCAGGGCAGCAATCAGTGTGACTGAAAGAAATGTAGTCTTGCACTGAAGTAGGGATTCATGGAGGCTTGGTTATACAACCCCTATCTGTCACCTTGAAAGCAATTTCAGCATTGATCTTCTGCAGAAAAACAGGGCTTCTCCTTCTGTAATTAATGAACTATTTATTTCCTTTCTCCTCTTAAAAAAAAAGTACAATAAAACCACAAAAAAACTTTAAAAAACAAAACGTAAAACTGCAGGTGGCATTTTAAGGCTGTGTAGATCTGACTGCTGCCTTTAAGTGCTGTAGTTATCTGGCTGTTTGTTCAGCTGATGTTTTCCATCAACATGGAGCCATTTCCTGTCTCTTGATCCAGCTGACATCTCCAGATGAAAGCAGCTAAATTAGGAAGGTGTCATTTCCACTTCCATTTTGAGATACGTCTTGATGATCGCATTCACTTCTTCAATTCTGCTGTGCCTCGGGGGCAAGTTCTTCCTAAATGGTGGCCAAGAGTTGGGAGCCACAAGCCATCACAGCCTCACTGTCCCCAAACAATTCATAACACTCAAAGCTCCGTGACTTGAGAGTTGACTCCTGAGGAGCAAGTTTAGGATTTCCTTTGTGAAGGAGGAATGACTTAAACTTTTAGTCAAGATTACTTCAGAAAAAAGGGAGAGGACTGTAAATATCAACTTTTTGAATGGTATGGTCACAAGTCCTTCAGTCTACCTATGCTAAGCAAGAGAGCATTAAGCAGGCATTCCTCCAAAACAGGAGTCACAGAGTTCAGCTAAATTTCAAGCAGCATATGTCAGAATAGCACTGGATTTCTCTGCTAGATTCTTACAGTGGGGGGGAATAAGATTTCCCAATGTTTTCTTTGAAGGTTTCAAAGTCTTGGTCTGCCAGTTTTCTGTATTGTTGTTGCGTGATGTAAGAAGCAATTAGTGATCAACATTGCTGACATTCACATAAATCCTGGAATATTTTAATGGCACAGAGTTTATCTAATAGAATTAAACAAAGCAAATATTCAATTAGTTTTTTATGGGCCATAAAAAAAAAAAAAATAACCTTCCTCTGTTGAAATGGTGCAAGAGACATTCAGATGTATTCGTGGGATGCGGGATATTCTGTAACAACAAATTATTTTGGCATATATTACTATGTATGCTTCATTACTCTGAAATTAGCTATACAACTGCCCATCATCTGTCCTTGAATGAACATTAACTCAAAATCACTCTGTTGAAGGAATTAATCTCAATGCCATTGAAAGGAGTATAGCACAGCACATTTTTGTTTTACTAAATGATACACTGTTACATAAGAATAAAATCAGTTATCTCAGCTTTAAGCTATGTAACACACTTCTGAAATATAAAGCTGAGAAATGCAAGCCTCGGAGAGAATATGAGCAGGAAGATAAATATAGTTATTTTTAATAAGTGTCACCATATTAAATTCTGGAGCAAAAATAGGGAGGTGTTGAATAGGTCTAGGGTAAAACTTTCAAATGCCTCATGGTATGGCTACACAAACAAGCTTCCCTGAGGCAAATTAGGGCTGATTTTACAGAATATTACATTATTGTGTGGTAACTCTATAAACTTGTCTTCTATAGATAATTTTACAGCATTTTGACCGAGTGATAAGGCTCCAGAGCAACATCATTTGTCAGCGTACAGCTGGGCAGTCACTGTGTGCTAGCTTACACTTTGCAAAAGCAATCCCTTGCTTGCCTTGCAGTGATTTGTTAACAAAGGTATATTCACAGCAACAGCCAAGGGGATACATGAATTGAGGTTCTAACGTACTTCTGAAAATACTGTGGGTCTCCAAGTAATTAGTGTTCTTCTGAAGATCCATGCCTTAAGACTGGGAAATGTCACTGTAGAAGCCCTTGTGGACTCCTTATTTAATTTTCTCTTTCTGAAGGTGCAGTGAATCAATTTCTTAGTCTACCCTGCAAACTCAGCCTATGCCCCTGAAGTCAGAGCCACTTACCAAGGATTTCAGCTCCACCAGCCCCTTGTCTCTGAGCTGCACTGCCTCCTAGGGAATGACAGGGATAAAAAGGCATCCTTGAAGGAAAGCCCCTGAATGACTGAAATAAGATCAGGGTGATCCCTGACTGCACACCGAGCAGATCTGCTGGTACTTTTCACTTTCAGAAGGAGAAGTCCTGCCTGGACCCAAGTAGAAGAGGACAACACCTCTCTTCTCTGGAATGATGGCTATGAAGTTCATTATGTATTCTCCTATTGGTAGATGCATTGGCTTTCTTGAAAGGGAAGCCAGTGCAGGCTGGGGGAACTTATGTGACATTAATTGCTTAGGAAATAAATGAATGTCTCCTCTTTCTTAGGGGCAAAAGGGAGACATTGGACCTGTGGGTATCATGGGCCCACCTGGAAGGCCTGGTCCTTCTGGCCAGCCAGGCCCCCCTGGACCTTCAGGATTAGGTAAGTGGGGATCAGCCCATCTTATGCAGTGTCCATCCTCCCCACCCCTCCCGACTCAATGCATATGCGTATGTAGCCTCTACAAAAAATGATCCACCAACAATAAGGACAGTTTTCTCTGCAAGGCACATCATGCCTTCGCTATCCATTATAAGGGCTTTAAATCTGACTCTAATGCCTACATTGTGACTTTTGATGCCTCAAATAAAACCAAAAACCTGGCCTAGATGGTTCATGTGGAATTTTGGCAGATGGGGATGATGAAAAGCTATCCGGCAGTCTTGAAGGGACTGGCTGGTCTCTATCATCTGCTGCTTCTCTAGATGTCCTGGCTTACAGTGAAAAATCGAGATTTCTAATCAGCCAGGACATATTTACCCCGTACAACTCTGTACAAGTAAAGTAGGTGAGACTCAAGAGAAGGACTGAGGTAAGAGTTAAAGGAAAAACCGATGATAAAAATATCTCTTTTTAATAAGTGCTGTAGATGTATGCTGTCTTCATTTCTGCGTATTGTGGAAATCATAAGAAAAGCTCATAGTTGATTATTGTACAACTTCAAAACTATGTTCACAGAAACTCTGAGCAGCTTGCTTTTTCTTGTGAGACCAAGAATAGACATGAAGGATTGTACACAAAATATTCAGTGAAAATGGAAGTGTTTTCCCAACCTGCATATATGCTCAAGTGTTGGTAAAGAAAGGCAAGCTCAGCTGGAAACAGCTGTTGTCACAAACGGACAAGAGCAGTTTGTACCTCGGCAATTTGATGTCTTCTTTCCATTTTCTTTTCCCTTTTTCTTCTCTTGCTCACATCAGTGGACAGAAATCCTCTTCCAAATGGTACTAATGGAAATGGTACATCTTCAAAGCTGAGGCTGCTTCAACATCTACACATCTCTTGTCTCTCAGTACAAAATACCGTTAACCTGAGTAATTCAGCTGGAAGTTTTCAGAGGACAGAATTTTACCATGCTGATGGGAAGGAGGCCAGGATCTTGAGATTGCTTTTAAAAGGATTTATTGCATCCCCAGAAAGTTTATGTATCAGGCTTGTTGGTCTTTTCCCTCTAGAATATAAATTCTTGTCCTAAATGACCTTCCTGTAATAATATCACTGCTTGCAATATGAACATGTTGGCTCATATTTAATTCTGCAGAGCACTACATCCTTCCCAGAGTTTGAAAGTCAAAAAGCAGTTGGTTTTTATGTATTTAGTTGTAGCACTCCTTTGTTTATTGTTCAGTTTTCCTATACAAAAGCCTTTGAAACAACACTGTTGAAGTGTCCACAATGTGTTGTGGACATCTACAGAGACTGACTTAATGTCAGTCTTACCAAACTCACCACAAAGCTGTTCTGACCAGGCTGATTTTTGCCTGGAAATCTTAAGCAAATGGCAATTCTCTTTCTCCAAAATAGTGGTTAAAGTGTGATCTGAAAGATGATTGTGGCACAAATTCTTTCTTCTGAAGTGCTGGAATTGGTGATTCTGGAAAGTACTTCCATTCTCAGTATTGTTTGTGGGAGAAACAAAACTCTAAACTTATGTGAACACATACATCCACCTGACCATACTTTTCCCACTAAGGCTGTGTTTGGGTTTTGTTTGTTAATTTCATAACAGTGCAACAGAGTTTTTTGCTTCCTAGGGCAATTTGCAATAGGACCAAAAGGGGAAAGAGGACTTCCAGGACCTCCAGGAAGATGCCACTGCAGACCCCCACAACATGTGAATAATCCACCATATGAGGAGTCTGTGTTTGGACACAGGTATCCAAAAGTCCCTGCGGTAAGCAGATTTCTGGGAGAGGATGTGAATGGTTCTCAACATGCTTTTATTATAAGAATCATTGTATTAACTACCACGTTGGATGTAACAGGAAGATGGCTGTATCTGGGCAATGCATTACGTCCAGCACCCGATCAATCTGTGCTCAAGTATATGGTCTCTCAACCAATCTGAGGGTTATGTTATGGAGGTGCTGAAATGCAGCAGTTTCAAACCACCAGTAATGCGGCACCTTTTTAGAAACCTTTCTCTTACCATGAGGATGCTCTTTTCTTACTGCACACACGATCTGTTCTTTTTATTTCAGTCAACTGCAGTATATTTCAGATTGGCTGGTGAAGGAAGCATCTACTTCTTGCTTATTTATCATATTTTCTTCTACACAGACAGTGATTTCAGAGTTGAATACTGGGGGTTGAACATTTCACATATACAACAGAACTGTCCCTCAAAATACAAACCCTCCACCTTGAAACAAAAAGAGAGTCAGAATTCTGAGTGCTGGCTATGGGCATGCACTTACAGAGATAATTTCAGTTGCTAGCCTTCTTAAAGGAATTCTACAAGCGAATTGCAGAAGGTAATATAAAGGATAAGTCACTGTTAAAAAGTGACGTAGCAGTTTTCCATCTCTGATATCTTTAGGTGTTGCAAATTTCTGGACTTTTCCTTCAGCTGGGCCTTGATTTTTCTATTTTGTGCACTGTAGCACTTAATTAGCAACGAAATGCCACCTTTCTGCTGCTGCTATGCACAGGCACAGCCCTGCCACTCAAGCAAGTGGCAATCGCCCGTTGTCTTGTCTCTGAACGTGCAGTGATTAGCTCTGTTAACTTTCCCATCCCTCACGTTTCCAGAGCTTTCTGTGTGAAAGGGACATGATGACCATACACCGTTCCTTTAACCAGGTCATTGAGCTGAATCTTCTGCATACGTGTGCTGCAAGTCTTGTCAGCTGCTTGCTCGTCCCTATTACACTGCAAAAAATGGCAGTAGAAGAAGGTGCATGAAATCAAGGTGCATACTGCATCATGCAATATTGCAAAAAAAATGTGATATAGTTCACGGGGAGCTCCTAGGCTAAAGAATAAGGCTCACAATGTTATGTGTCATTCTTATCGTCCTCCTTCTTCACCAGGCACTGTTTAAGAGTAGAGCTTAAAAGAGCATAGCTACCTTGAATATAAGTAACCCACATTATATACACCCTCACACGTGATAACCAAGTGCCATTTCTCTTGAGGGATGGCAAAGAGAAAAGCCAGCTCAGAAACCCTCCTTGTGCCACTTGCAGACTGCAGTCAGGGTTGCTATAGCTGTACGTGGGAAGATGCAGAGAAGGTCCTCCATCCTTCTGCACATCCCCAGCACAGCTACCCACTTGCCCATCAGTGCTACACTGCTTGGGGTGAGGGTAGGAAACAAAGGACTGCATTTCTGTCACTGGCTGTGATTCAATCAGGTTTTTTAATTCTTTGCATTTTCAAAGGGCAATATCTATAAGAGATTTTCAGAGGGCACAATCCGCTATTGATTTCCAGAGAAACTACAGCTCTGAGGCTGGGACTTCAGTTCCTGGACACAGCTACAGAGTTGGTTCTTTGCTGGCTCTTTATTTCTTTGCTCTCTTTCATTCTAGCTGAAGGCACTTTTATTCAATTGGCCTTTGTCGGGGGCTATGGGAATATTCTGCTATGCAAAAACTTCTGAGTAATTTGTTTTAAAAAGAGCCAGTTCTGATTATGCTGGTGGGAATCAGGCTTTGACCCAAATCTACTTGCTCTGAATCATTCAATTTGCTTTTTCTTAATTAAAAAATGGTTTGAATCTTACTAAAATAAATTTGATTCAGCTTCCAAGGGAAGGAGTTATTTTCTAATGCCCCTTACAGCAAATTTTGGTAAATGAGACATGAAAGCAATTTGCGAAAAGAGCAGCTTGTCCTAATTCTCTCAATTTGTTACTAATATTTTTTTGTTTAACAGAAGACTTGAGTTTAGACTGAAGTATGTGCATGTAAAGAAACACAAATTTCAATGCTCATGAAGTCTAAACAAAGTACAAGGTAGAAAAAGATAAGAGAAGGTTGCACTAAGCAGTGCTTTATTTTATTCACAGCCATAAACGAGCTTAAAAATTACACACAAACCTAGAAAGAATACTTATGCACACATGAATTTTGCAATTGTGCCAGCATCTAACTACTGGAACATCTGAAATTGTTCTCAGCAGTGACCGTTGGCATTGTTTGAGAGTTTGCATGCTCATTATCTGTGGGTGCGTAAGAGTTGGGGTCTCTGGAGCTTAGCTGGGTACTCAGGAGAGACCATGAGCTTTTGAAGACTCGTGTCTCTTACCAATTGCAAAGCAGCATCTTACATATGTACATTCTCACCCAGAGCTGGCCTGCCATTCTGCTTCAGAAAGCAAACTCTTTCTGTGCAATTCTTCACATATATTTGCAGATACATAATTCTGTCTGCAAAACTGGATTCCATGACAATTCAAAACACTTCTCAAGGCGGTTACCAATCACCTCTTTTTCTTGCCCCAGATTTTTGTGGTGAATAATCAAGAAGAATTGGACCGATTACACACTGAAAATGCCTTAGCTTTTAGAAGAGACCAGAGATCTTTGTATTTCAAGGATACCTTTGGATGGCTCCCAGTCCAGGTGAAAATATGACTGTGGTTTCAGAAAACTTGTGAGTGTATGTTTTATTTTTAAATACAGCACATATATTATCATACAGAATCACTCAAGTGAATGAAGAAAAATCTTATTTTTCAGCATTATCGACACTGCATCTAATTCTGTGGGTTTTGTTCACAGGAGTCTTCGTTACTTACCAGTGCTATAGGTTTTGCTGACCTTTTTCTGAACCAGCTGCTGAACCAGCCAGCTGGAACTGAGTTTGGGTAATCACAATTGTAACAAACAGTTTTGATTTAACACAGAATAAGGCAAAACTCAGCAGGGATAAGAGTTGTGGGAAGACACAAACCCTGCAAATCAAAATCATGTATGTTCTTACTGCTTCAAGGAGCTAAGTACCACTGAAATCAATGACAGGATCCTTATTTTTTCCACTGGGCTTTGAATCAAATTCTGTACAAATCCTGTTTCCCATTACATAGTGGGATATGGAAACAGGTTTTTGGTACCCACCTTCCTCATCTCTATTTGTTGAGCCCTGCTGCTGGTATTCCTACACAGTAATCTCAGTGTGGTTTTTTTGTCCAGCTCACCCCTTTCTACCCTGTGGATTACCGTGTTGAGGTTGGCAGTACGTGTGGAGATGGGATCGTTCAGGATGGGGAAGAGTGTGATGACGGCAACACGGTCGTGACGGATGACTGCATAAGTAAGTGGGAAGCAGCCTCTTTCTACATGGAAGGCACAGTAGTTGTTTCTGTGGAATAACATGCACAATGGCCACAACACCAAAATCAAGATCTTTCATGCACATGGATGCCACATGCAGGCAGAAGTCAGAGGTGATGCCAAATGTTTCACATGTATCCTCATTGAGAACCATGTCCCTGACTACAGAGGTATTTGGCACCAGAGCAAAGCCCTTGCATTCCAGGGACTGGATCCAGCCATTGTTTTACACACAGACCTTCAATGGGACGGGTGTCTTTTTGACCACAAGATGTGGTACCTTTGCAGCATACACAAAACTCCTTTGAATAAGCGTGTGCTCTGGCTCCTTCCATCACTTTCAGCCCACTGCCATTACTTAGCTTTACACTACATTTGATTCCTGTCTAGCTGATCTTCGTGCTTCCCTGGCTCTGGACAGCGAAGGCAAGGAGTGCAGAATATAAGCCTGGCACACAAAGAGCTATCACAGCCTTCACATCCACCCTTGCTTTCACTGCTTGGCTCCTTCCCCAGAATGCAGATGTATAAATGCCCCTTCAAGCTTGCCTGCCTACAGAGCAATCCAGTGAGACTGAGTTTTCCAGGCTCCAAGCATGAGAAAATGATTTAATTAGAATTTGCAGTCTGCCATGGGGAACAAACATGCAGGACAAATAGTGCTCATTAGCTCTAGTGCCTGTGAAATTGCACATTGTGCATCTGGAACCATCATGTTGCTGTGTGCTATGCACTGGGCAGAGTCCATAGCGGCCTGGCAGTACACAAACTTCTGACGCTGATGTGACCTGGAAAGTTTTAATTGAATTATAAAGTCATAGGATTATCAAGATTGGAAAAGACCTTCAAGATCGCCAAGGCTAATAATTAACTTGACCTACTGAGTCACATTACTATACCATGTTACTTAATGTCACAGATTACTTGAATATCAGCACCTCATCATCTTTCTGATCTCGGAACTATATCAAAAGAGGTTAAAAAATGCTAAGTGGACTTGATTGTAAAATCGGCTCATTGTTTTTAAAGCATTTTCCAATTATTAAAATACAGCCCACAAATTACGGTGCCTATGTACCAGACAGGCCCACACCAAAGTGTCTTAGTTTATGCTTTACCCTAAATCTAGCACCACTTGCCTCTCCAAAATCCATTACATATGGAGTGTGACAAAGGTATTTCCTTCTGTGTTTTTCACTAGGATGTCGCCGTGCTTACTGCGGAGATGGCTACAGACATGAAGGGGTGGAAGACTGTGATGGAAAGGATTTTGGATATCTGACATGTAAAACATATCTCCCTGGGTATGTGTGAACTGTCTTCCCTTTTGTTATTTTCTTTTTTGCCTTCAGCATTAAAAGAAAAGAGGATCACCCACATAAACCTTGTTCCTCTGGGACCACAGCAGGTAGTGAGAGAGACAGAGCCTATCACCTTATTTTTGTTATGTTAAGTCTATATTTCATTTCTCAGTTATAAGTACTTGCTTACACAGTGAATGATCATACAGATATATGTTTATCCATTGTTTTCAAAGATTTATTTATTTGCTATCTTTATTATTGCATTAATACTCACCCTTAACATACTAAGGACAGGATACACCATGATGAAGAGATGATCATGTTGGAGGAAAGAAAACCAACCAACCAAACCACAGCCTCCAAACAACCTCCTGTACTTTTAATGAGTCCTCTAGAGGTATTTTTGTTTCTGAAACAACTGTTCATCTATCAGCCTTTTGAAAGACCAGGAAATTCACTCAGAAGAGAGGGTATACATCTGCTTAGCAACACCCTTCCTTTCAAACATCTGTGCACAGTTGACTTGCCTCCTCTGCCTTTGTTCAAGCAGCCTCCTCTGGTGAGCATTTTGCCTCAAGCAGCAGCACCTCTATTTAACTGTCAGGTATTGTTACCCCATAACAGGAAACATTTAATTTGCAAATGAAATTATGTGCAGAGCCTTCATCATTCATGGAAGAATAATGTGCTAATTGACAGGAATAAGAAACCACAGGACATCTTTGTAAATCAAGTGCTGTGCTAATCCTTCCATTGCAGTTGTTGGAGCATGCCTGGAGTAAGAGATTACTAAAATTGAGACTAGTAAACCTGACAGCCCAAAACATTTTAAAGAGCTCCCATCTGCAGACAGTGTGGAGCTGCTCGCCTGTGAAAGCTGTTCCATCTTAAGAATAGGAAGTTTGCTGCCGAAACGAGACCCACAAAAGCTTGAGAAAGTTTTATAAATTTCATTTTCCACATATAATCAAGTAGTGAAAAACCATTTAGATCCTTTATCTTTGTGTTTGCAGTCTGTAGGTTACTTGCTTAATCAAAGAAAGAGCTGTGACTCATCAGTGTCAAAATGAGGTGAATACATGAGCTTGGCACTGCAACAGGAGCTTCACCCTCTTCTCCAACACCTCTTCTGCAACTGATTTTCCCATTATCTGTACTTTTTCCAGTCCCAAGTCCCTCCTCACGTTTCATAGATCTTCTCTTCAAATTTTTGTTGTTTCTGAGGAAGTGGTTTATCCAAGGACACATTTCAAAGGACTGGTGCATTTACTACAGTTTGTGGATTATCTGATGGATGAGTTATTCACTTGCACTCATAGCAATATGTATGGGAACTGCTGAGTCACAGCCTGAGCCTCTGATTGACCACCTGAGGCAAGCACTGAGTCAGCCATGGGAGCACAGGTGAAGGCGATTCAGCTGTGTGACCAGAAGGGGTGGAAGCTGGCTGCACCTCTCCTAAACTGCAATTAAGGGCTGACTGCCACTAGGAAGGATCTCTTTCTGGAGATCTTCTGGTCTTTCCTGTGAACCTAGATTTTGGATACAGGTGAGCATTGCTTCCCTGTTTGTTTCTTTTCCTGTTTTCACCACAATAGTCTTTCCAGCTGTAACACAGTAAAAACTCAGCAAAATTGTTTTTTTTTTTATGTCATTAGCATCACTGGTTGGATGTTCAGTAGGTAGTCACGGCAGCTCAGTGTAAGCAAGCAGAAGGACAAAATCAAAAATGTTTTCTCTCATTTTATAAAGGCCCTTTGAAAGGCCTCCTTTTAGTTTAAAGGTATATATCTGTTGCTATGAAAAATAAGTTAAAGGATGAGTGCAGTCATGCCTGCTGGAGCCATTGGAAGTAACTGGAAAAACACTTAACTTGGGTTCTCAGTTATTTAGTTATGCTTTTCCTGTAAGTGAGTCCCAAGGGCTTCCACCTACACACGAGTGTTTGTTTTAATTCTGATAATTGGTTTTGTCGTTTGTTTGTTTGTTTTAATTCTAGTAATTGACGATTAAGACTTTATTCATAGTGACAAGGGGGAGCCTCAGGAAATCGCTTTCATCTTTTCATTGCCAGATGTCACTGCACTTGGTGTTTTCTGATGTTCTTGAGTTCTTACAGCACACAGAGAACATGTGATGTGAGCTACGGCATGTTTTGAAACTGAGATATTCTCTTTTATTTTAGGTCTTACGGAAAATTGCGATGCACTTCTTACTGCTACATTGACTCTACACAGTGCCGATACTTCACATGAGGGGAGCAGAGAAGGGCAGCATCCCACACGTCGTGAGGTGCGAGGTGCTATGCTATTGTCTAGCTGAGAAGGTCTGGGATTTAAAAAAGAAAAAGAAAAAAAAAAGAAGAAAAAAGAAAAAAAGCCATCTCTGTGAAAACAAACAGACTTCGTGCTTCTGATGGCCATTTTGAGATGTTTGTCTTTTTTTTTTTTTTTAAATTAATTAAGCCAGATTCTGAAAAACTAGGACCACTGTATCCTGTCTTAATAGATAAACAGTGTTTGCCAGTAAGACTCGTGGGCTGTGTGTGGGGACTTCTCTGTCACAGATGCTACAGGAAACCAAATGCCACTAACCAGGAATACTGTGTACAAGACAACATTACCTCGGCTTAGCACTGTTCAGCCTAAATTAAGTTCTTCAGGGTTTTTGTTTTTCAGCTTTTTCAGCATAAACACAAAGCATGTGTTGGACACAGTGTTTATGGAGACTTTCTCTTTTATTACAATGTGAACTTCCTTCATGTTGTCTCCAGGGGGGTGTGATGGTGGCTTCAGCAGCACTGTGGTTAGCTGCACACCTTTGTGGCTCAGAGGAGCAGGGGCCTTCCTGCAAATGCTTTAAAGATGAGCAGATGAGGCAAAAAAAACTCCAGGAAAATGGTTGGCTATCACACCAAGCCACAGGCCACGAAGGCCAAAGGGGACAACCAAATGGTGATGCAGCCAAGGTGCTCTCACTCCAGGAGGACATCAGGCTGGGAGCAAAGATGCAGGATGAGCTGATTTCACTTTTTGCCTTTGCCAAGCCAGCTGCGTTCTGTGTGAGCCCAACAGGACTGCGGAAGTGCTGGGTCAGCAAGGCTGCCCACCTGGAACCTCAATGCAGCCAGGCCGGCACTCTGGTCATGGTGCTGGAAGGTCTTGTTCTTCTCTCATGGTCTACCCAGACTCCATCCTTCCACGATGGCTGTACCCATCCTGTGTACTGACTCCTCTGGCCTGCTCTCCTGCTCCTGTTGTGCTTGAAGCACGCTGCAATGTGCCGCCTCATTTTTGTATCCCTGTGACACCAATCCTGGCCTAATGTGCTTGTGGGTGCTCATTCACGCTGTATGATGTACGTATATCTCTGTTTTTCAGGACATTTGGTCAATTCTGCTAGCTCTGATAGGAGTCAGGGTAATTACCTACTTATTTATTAGCACGCATTCAAGAACAGATTTCATAGGGGAAGCATATTTAATACTGTATATACAAAAGAGTTCATAACAGAAGAAAATGGTACAAAGATGTGTGGAGTTCAGGACTAAGAGCTCAAACCAAGTGTGATTTTTTTTTCATGCAGGCCACTCTTTGCTGCTTTGCTGTAAATGCTGTACTTGAATGTTTCAAGTGTGTGAGTTACTTGTCACAATAGGAGCACCACAGCAGCTGCACTTACTTGGTTACCTCTTAAAGGTTGAGTAAAGGGTGGATAATGCATTAAAGCAAGCAGGAATATATGCAACTTCTACCACTTGTATAGGAGACTTTAGCTCTGCATGTCCAAAGTGATACTGGAAATCGTCAATTAAAAGCTAAATAAAATTAATGTATTTTACTGCTATTGCTTACCTGGGCTGCTTGTGCTGTGAAGCTCAACCACCAACAGCTGTAGCCTGTTTCAACAGTTCAAAGCCTTTCTTCTCATTGCCTTGTTATTGTTATTATTTTTTTATTTAAACAGAGGTCTTAATAAAAGGTCAAAGAACCAAAGGGGTGAGGAACTTGCCATAAGCTCTAGAAATCTGTGCACTAGGGTAGCTGCCTTGTAACATCCCATACTGGTGCAAAGGAATGGGTTTCAGCTGGTGGGATCCAACACTTTCTCTCTGGAGTCCATCTCCACTTGCAGACCCTGCAAGGCTGGAGCCCTTGAGAAATTTGGAAGTCTCAGTGGCCTTTCACTTTCAGCTTTAAGTCCTGTTGTTTTTAAAAGCTCCTACCTCCAAAGGACATTATAAAGCCAAAGTGCACCAAGGGCAGGAAATGAAAAACAAGTCATGATCTCACATGTTAAATTGTAGTGTGCTGCACACAGAGAAGAAGTACAGCATCAGCCTGGTCACAAAACGAAGCGTGGATTTCAGAAGGACTGTATTAATACAGCACAAAAAGTTCAATATCTTAACAAAAAGAAATGCAAGTTGGAAGGGAAAAAAAAATAAAAGTCATGGAACAAGTTTCTTACTGCCATTATCATCTTGTGTAAACCATCATAAAAAACATTTGAGGAGGTGTTAAGTATTCATGTTATAAAAGACTGCAAATACCTTCCTCCTTAATTCAGACGTATCTATTATTGAGGATTCATCAGCTGGATGGTGCCTGGAATGCTATGATTTATCTTCCCTCCTTCCGTGAGTTTCCTAATGCATTGTGCCAACTGTGGCTCAAAAGTGGATTGAGGTACTTCAGTTCCTCGGCCTTTTGTAGCAGCAAATGCCTGTGGGAAAGGTTTCTAATCGTTAGTGTGCAGCTGTAGATGAACACAGAATTAGTATGAGCTTACATCATACACTGTATTTAATGTACACTAAAAAGCCAGCTTGCACTTACTATGTGATTAAATATGTGTAGTTATCTACTGCATGTATTAACAGCTTATGTCAATAAATCATGCTACCTTCGTTCTGGCATTTGCTTGATTTTGCTTATATCTGGCTTTCAAAACACAGCTTGCAGGTGCCTAGCTGTGTGCAAGCTGGGGCTGTGTGTACTGAGAACTGATGTCATCCTGAGCATGGGGAGAACAAAGCAAAGTCCCAGCACGTACTCCTTCATGGATAATATCCAATGCATGTGGAAGGCATGAGCCTGGAGATGGGGAGCCAGGATAAAGTGCACTACAGAAGCACAGTCCTGGAAATCACATTAGTAGCTGCTTCCCTCTCCCCTGCAACCCACGTCTTGGAGCTTAAAAAGCATTGAGTCACAGCTCCATCCTTCCAGCACTCTTAATCAGCCCTGGCAGTGTCCTGTGCGGCTGACAGAGGGTCCTTGTCAGATGGTGGGTTCCAGTGGTTCTGCTGCTGGCATGCACAGGCTGTGAGAGACATTGAAAACAGGGTTACCCATTGCTCTCTGTGGGCTTGCTCCGTGCTGGGACTTTCAGAGCAGTACAGCTGCTGGCGTGAAATACTGTGGGATTACAGCATCTAAATAAAGCCACGGATCTGTACCTGCTCTGCCCAGGGATGAGCAGGCTTTGCTTTGGACTGCCTGTCACTGAGCTGCTGCTGGGCTGACCTACAGACATCCAGTATTTAATCCTCCGTTCTGTGTGCAGAGGAGGCTTGGCTGAGGGTTGCCCAGGACAAAGAGCAGTGGGCAGCAACACCTGGAGCAGTAGCTGCAAGCCCGGTTTTATGGCTGGCTGGTTGTTATAATTCAGCTTCCTGGCAGCCTGATGAAGCTTCATTAGGCTCCTGAGGCACAGTGGGAAACAGGTGCCATGTGGCGAGTGCCACGGTGAAGGAACTTTGGATAAATGTCGAAGGGCTGCCCCTGCATTTTGTAGCTGTAACATCCACGTTGGAGTCAGGGCTACAAGCAGGCAGCCACAGGCAGCCACCCCAAGAGGCAAAGGTGCTCCAGCTAAGGACTAAGGAGCTGAAAACCCCTGCTAAGTGCAAGGCTGCCTTGGTTTAAGTGTGGGCTGAGGGCTTGGTAGAGCAAAGCCCAGAGCTCCTCAGGGAAAAGGCTAGCCAGTCCCAGGTGTCACAAGGCAGCTAGCAGTACATCGACAGTAGGGTTTCAGCAGTGCCATACAGTGTGGTGACACTGAATTCTCCTCCCTGCCTGGCACATCCATGCCCAAGTTTCACAGCAGAACAACCTGTACTGCACAGCATAGGCACACGAGGGCTGAAAACATTGTGATTTTTATCATACAAAGAGCCCATGTGTAACATCAGCACTTTAGAGTGGAAGGCACTCCCACTGCCTACAGTTCAGCTGGACATGGGCACTGAGGCTAAAGGACAATGTGCCCAACCGCTCTCATTTATGCAGATGATCAGCTCTATGTGACATTTATGTAGGGACGTGAACCATGGCAGTTCATCAGACTGTCCCTTGGTGTCAAGAAACTGAATTCCAAGGCAAAAGCCTCTTAGTGCAGGACGCACTCACCAGCTGGTCAGGGAATATACAAAAATGACTTGATTTCCTAACGCTTAAGGCTCAAGAAAATGTAAGTTTATATTTAATTACCTTTTCAGAGGAGGGCCTACCTTTCAGAAGGAGCAGTAGCTTGGATGTGCCAGCTTCAAGTAGATCAGTGTAAGAAAACAACACACCAGATGGAGAAGCTTTTTGGCTGGCTGAGAAGAAGCTGTCCCAGATTCTTCACAACAGCCAGGGTTGTCCCCATCTTTCACTATGGGGCTGTTTGGAGACTCCTGCCCAAGGTGACCAATAAAGCATGAAGTGGGCAAACCCAGCAGTGGCTATTTACACGTCAACAGCATTATGTCTATTTAAGGAGAGAGAACATGAATCTTCAAAAGATTAAGCATTGAATTAAATTGAGGAAAATCAGTAGTGAAATGGCAGGAGTCAATAGGTGATTGGAAGCTCAGCTGTCCCCAAGGAAAGGGACAAGGCCCCTTACCACCCTGCCGCATGAACGTTTTGTTGCCCACACAAAGCCTTCCGTTCTGTAGCTCTGGGCAACGTACTCATCACACAGTGTGGGATGCAGCGTGTTGGCCAGCACTGAATCCCTGAGCTGAGGTTCGAGTTTCAGGTGGTGCTGAAGGCACAGGGCTCCCTCGCGCCTGGTACCAGCTGCCAAGCAAGAAAGCAAGTGGAAAAGTGTGACCTATAGGAAACTATGAGAGGCACGCCTGTCTCTGTAGGCTACAGATGAGCTGACGATACCAATGCTGGAAACAGATGCTAAATTAATTGGAAATTATTTTGGCAGAAAGCCATTACTGGAGCAGGAGCCTTGGTACAGAGACAAATTGATGCAAAATGTGTTTTTGAGTCTCAGACCTATTTGGGTTTGAGAAAACAGTGAGTGGGTCTCTTTTTGGCATAGCTGCAGGAACGTGCACAATTCATCTTTCAGAAAGCAGTAAAATCCATGCTCACATGCTGTGCGACAACAACAAGCAGGTCTGCTTGGGATCCAGCAGAGTGTCAGGTCATGACTCCTTGACTCCATGTCTTGTTGGCTGATGGTTCTGGAAGGATGCAAGGATCACCAATTTCAGCTCCTCCTGCTGCAGGCAAAGTATTGGTATCAATGGTCACCCCTTGCTCTAGTGGTGGTTAAATAACGAATGATCTTTGGAAGAATTTTACCAAACCTTGAAACCAGAAACGGCAAATATGGGCTAGTAGAAGGTGAAGGTTAGGGGGGTGCAAAAATGCAATGAATCCTGGAAAAGCCTTTTTCCCTAATGTGCAAAGTCAGGGGTCGAGCCTGTGCTGCCATAGAACAGCTTGGGTAGGAAGGGATATTAAAGCCCGCTCAGTTCCAACCCCTGCTAGGGGCAGGGCTGCCACTCACCAGCTCAGGCTGCCAAGGGCCCCATCCAACCTGGCCTTGAGTGCCCTCAGGGATAGGACATCCACAGCTTCTCTGGCCACTGTTCCACCACAGGCAGAAAAGGAAAGCTGGAAGCTTTCTAAGGCTGATGGATTTTTTCCCCCCTTGTCAACACACAAGAAACTCAAATCTATATTAGACCAAAAAGAAAAGGAATAAATGTTTGTTAATTAATGTTTAAAAATGTAAAAAAAGTTAAAAATGTTTGTAAATTCCTGTAGGGACAGGAATTTAATAGGCCTTCTGTCAAGATATATTTGGGTCAATGTACTGACATATAAGAAAAAATACACAGTAATTGTTGATTAAACTTCTAGACAGACACACACAGGCTTTGTTTCACTAATGACTGGAATAAAACTTTCCTCCTTGAGGCTCTGATTCAGAGAACAGCTTTGTGCAAACACATTGAACTTGTATTGAAAACCTGTGCTCTGTCGTGATTGATTGTATCACAGCATTACAGACCCTCATGCTTCATTTCAGCAGCTCTGCCTTGCCTGTGGGCCAACATGATTGCATGTCAGTCCCACACTTCTCCACTGCAGTGGGGTTTCCACAAAAGAAAACAACTTGGTAAAAGTTTCACACTGGCAGCACTGGTCACAACTTCAGTGCTGTGAGCTTGCATTGCTGTTCTTTCCTCAAATTCAGATAGTCTTTTACTGTTTTTCTCTCTGGTAAGAGACTATTCCACTATCTTCTGGTCACTGCTGATATGTCTTCTTTAAGCTTCCTATTTAAACAGCAGCACCTGTGTGTTCCTACAAGTCCAATACATTCAGCACACCACCACTTCATATTTGGAGCCAGAGATCTGGATTCCTGCAGAGACAAGAAAGCCCATGACCTTTACACACGAACATGACAAATTCTGTCAAAGCTTTAGCTGGAGCTCTTTCTGCAGCTCATATGCCTGTAGTGGCAACAGATTTGCTTATTTTAACCGAAAGAAATTGTGGAGAAATGCTTGCCCATGAGCTTTTTGTGCATGTGATTTCCATTCACTCACATGTGCACTGATGCTGGACAGACAGGGCTACGGAAAGATAATCAGATGTGACAGATAGTTCTGCTCTTGTGTCCTCTCTGTTTATACAGAGAGAGAAAAGGGAATGAAAGAAACAAGTTACATATCTACAATACATAAAAGGCCCTTTCTTCATCTCATCTCAAGATGACCCCAGAATTTTGAAAACCTTGAGGTATTCCTACAGAACAAATTCAAGTCCAGGCAGAAGGTCATCCTTACCTCTAGTTGTTACATACATATCTTCTGATGGTACCAGGCTGGTTTCTTAACCACAGCCTTCAGCTATTTACATTAGCCAAGGACCCACAGCTATATTGCCGATGCAGCTTTTATTCTCGTAATCAAAACAGGCTCCATGTGTGTGAACATTCTTCATACAAAGATACATACAGGCAGTTTCTATCAACCAGAAACATACTCTTTTTGACTGTTCACACAGTATCTAGAACAGATGCAGTCCTGAAGAGCACTTTAGGCCCTCTGTTGTAATAAAAAAAAAAACAAATCCATGCAAGGAAGAAGTGAGATTTTAAAACATGCTTATTTAAAATAAGTTTATTACAATGAAATAATAAAAAAGTCTGGCAGAAGTCTTAACAATACTCAAAAAAAAAAAAAAAAAACCCAAAAAAAAAAACAGATGCTGTATCATGTGAGAGATGACGCAGATTGGAAACTCCAAAATTTCAAGATTGAACTGCTTATGACAGCACAATTTGTGCAATGCTTACGCTGGTGGAGGTGATTTCTAGGGCATGACCAAGCCCTTAGAATTAAACTGTGAGGCAATATACCTTCTCTTCATCTTATATCTCAATAAGGCTCACTGTAAGCTCAGCTTATCATTAATAAAATGAATGCCCAAAACTGGATTGAAAGATGCAAGAAAATAGAAATGGAAACCACAAAAGTAAGCTGCTTTGGTTTTCAGTTCAGTCACCATATTCCAGAATGCAATTTGTTTGTCTTGTTTCAAGTAGACAAAAATCACCAACTTTCAAGGTGGCTTTAAATGAAGGAATCAAATAATATATTCGGGATCCCTAAAAGCTGCAGTGCACAATAAAGTAAACAAATGTGAAACTTCCTTGTTTCCATATCCTGATTCCTTCTCAATACAAAGTTAAAAAAAAAGTCTTTAGACATCCAGAGTATGGGGGTGCACACACACAGAATACTATACCAAGAAAGGGATATTAACAAATGCCAGTGAAAGGCCACATTTTGAAGAAATGCGTGCCAGTGTAAGAAGTCTGTCAGTGAAACATATGCCTGTGCTCAAACTTCAAAGCAAGTGCTTAAATCCTTGTGTGAACTGAGTAGGATGAGCTCCTGAATGGGTTTGCAGAGTGCGTGCTCTGGTCTCCCCACTGCACATGGGTGATTTCATACCAGAGCATGCAGGACATCAAAGTGCGCAGGGTTTGCTCACCAAGGGGCTACTGAAGGCAGCAAAAAGGTAGGAATTCAGTCATGAGTTCCCCCCTCCTCTCTGTTTTGTTATCGGTACTATGCACGCAAAGAGAGGAGAAATAAGCCCATTAAAAATACAAAACCCCATGCTTTCACTCCTAAGAGGTAGAGCTGCCAATTTTGAAATGTCCTGATTTAAATTCAATCAATGAAATCGGCATGGTTGTCTTAGCAGAGTATCTCAAACCAGGGCAAAGCTTCAAAGAAAAGCAGCACATTCTCCATCCAACTCTGTCCTTGCCACAAAACTCAGATCTGCTTTTCAGTTTCCCATTTAACGACTTATAAAACCTCCTACTTCACACTGCTACGGAGATGCTTTGGCTGGACGGCAACAGCTCTGACAACAAAGAAGATGACAAATGGGAGGAAGGGAAGGAGTGGGAAACAAGTGGGGAAGAGGAAAGATAGAAAGGTGGGAGTGTGCTAATGATCTTTTTTGGTATCTAAAATTTAGGGGTCTTTAAAGCTTTTCACAAAAGCTGAATCAATGATAAAAAGAGATGGTGAGAGGCTCCAGTATAAGCACACAGGTAATACCATTCTCTATAGTCCACGTCTCTTTGCCAAAGCACATCACAAACAACTGGAGCACATTTTGGGCATACTTCTATGTGGGCAGCCGAGGAAGTGACAATGTTCAATCTGTGATACATTTTTAAAGCAAATGACTGCAACCTAAATCCTGATGATGCTTTACAAAAGGTTTGTTGGTGAAGGTCTGCAGTCCTTAGCTTTAAGCGCATTTGTTGAAGGGAGACTCATATTACAACAGTATCAAGACAAAATGTTTCAATGAGACCTTAGCGATAAAGCACTTGAGTATGCAATTCAGACTCCACAACTGTAAAGTCAGAGAACTTCAGTATGCAACTGAGTGCAGTGTCTTAAAATAGCAGAGGGGGCTCCAAAACACAGTTTGCTTTAAAAAGAAATACGTAATAAATAAAATAAATAAAAGCCTGCCAGTGCTATGCAGAACTCGACTGAAACCACTTAGGAGCTCTGCTCTAATGCCAACAGCACTGTATTACAAAGATGTGTGTAGGATCTCTACTAAAATATGCTGACAGCCATTATACAGCACTAGATAGCACTTTTTTTTCAGATTGCTTTGGGATTTACCATGTCTCAGCAAGGATGTGCGCTGGACAGACTTTGTCTGTGTCATGAGCTGTATCAGAGTTCTATACCCAGCTCAAAAAGCAGTCTGACTCTCCTAGGGTAAGGCTGTGATTACTCTTATTTTGCCATGGCTAAGTAATATCCCTGAGAATATGCAACTGTTGGACACTGAAGAAACAGCTGAAAACACTTGTAAAGGAAAAGGACAAAAAAACTTCAGACTAGTGCAGTTTAAGAAATTAAAGCAGTTCATGTAGAGTATACAGAGCAAGGGTGCTGTTATCTGAGTCACAAAGACTGCTATCTGTATACAGGTCAGTTGTTTATAAATGTCAGCCACTAAACAAAGACAAGGAAACCCAACCCATCATCACTAATCAATGAGCCAAATAAATCAAGCAAAAACCACCTACCTCTTCTCCATTTCTAAATTTGAGGGCCAAAGTTAGTTGCTTGTCCTCTACAATTACTAAGAACCATCTTCTATGCTTGCCAGAAAAGAAATTGTCATCTAGCTGTGTATTTGTTTATGTGTAATGATCTGGTCTATTGCATCCTTAGAGGTATAACTTGGAGTTCAGCTGTGCAACATGCTGCAGCATTTCTCAGTGGTAGTTTGAGAAGATAGCATCCTTAAGTCTTAAAAGCGCTCAACATCCTGCAAGAACAGTGCAAGAAGCAGCACAGGTTTTGAAAGCAAGGTGACCTTGCTCAATTCCATTTCTAAAAGTCCCCTATTTAACAACCCGGACACTGGCATCTCCTGAAGCCACCATCTTCACAGAATGTTCCCAAGCACCAATTCCACAGTTTAGAAAGACCAACTTTACACAGAAGAGCAAGGCAAGAAAGCCTGCTCTGAGGGCGGATGCCATGCTAATTACACAATATGCACTGCAGATCACTTCCTATTTGTTGGAAGAAAGAAGAACTGTAAAAGTTGGTAATTGCTGAAGCTAGTGGCCCAGTGAAGCTGTTCAGTTCCTTGCTTAAGAAATAAACCTTCTTTACTTCTAGTATCAAATACTTGGCTTGGCAAGCTACTAACAAGCCAGCGGTTCTCTCACTAGCTGAAAAAACAAAACAGAACAAATGAAACAAAAGCAAAAAATGCCCAAGCCTTTAAGTGCTAGATCTGTTTTGCTGCTACTGAAAAAGCTTACAGTTAAAAAAAGAGAAGTCAATTTCCATCATGATTTCACTATCAATTTTTAGAGAAGACTGATCTCTTCCTGCCCTCCCCACACACTCCTGCTATTCTGCGGCAATGTGGTCTCCATCTAATCACAGCATTAAGACCTGTTACAGAAAAGTTTCCCACATAATAGCAGAAAAGATTGAGGAAACCACAGGGGATGGAGAGCTGGTTGTTCTGCTGGTTTTTTTTTTGTTTTTTTTTTTTTGTTTTGTTTTTTTGTTTTTTGGTTTTTTTTTTGCATTCACACTGTGAAGAAGCAGACAGTCATATCTCAAAGGCTCTCTGCTTCATTTTTAGCACT
This sequence comes from Centrocercus urophasianus, assembly GCF_019232065.1. Lineage (NCBI taxonomy): Eukaryota > Metazoa > Chordata > Aves > Galliformes > Phasianidae > Centrocercus > Centrocercus urophasianus. The sequence continues at coordinate 14,689,208 of NW_024884711.1, forward strand.
GCAAGTACTGAAATAATTGAATTGAGCTTTGGTCAAAAGTTTTGACTTCATATTTAAACAAACATATACTAATTAAAACAAGAAAACTCCAAGAACTAAAGACCCTATATCCTTCTGATTCTATCCTGGTGCACGTAGGGACTATAGATAGTCACAGTTCAGAAAAGATGACAGGAACAAGAAAGTCATACTACTTAAATGCCCAATTACAGTTCTAGTATCTTGCTTTACTCATCAAGTGTGTCATTTGGTGTTTTCTTCACTCACCATATACTTTTCTTAAAGCCTCCAGTGCTAGGCTCCTGAGAAAAAATCAAGTATTACGTATGCAGAGACTGCTTTCTCAGAATGATGCAGCAGGCCTGCAGTACATTCATTTTAGTCAGAATGTGCTTTTTAGCCTAGCAAAAGCCAGTATTTATCCTGTGAGTATGGTGACAACAAATTGTACGAGGATTTACCAAAGTTTAGGAACCTCATGAGCATTAGTCTTATTTGCCCATGAGTTATACTCAGCTCTTTGGACAAAGCTATCCAAAGCCATCCAAAGCCCTGTGTCACTACTGAGAAACCCACTTATACCTTGAACTGGCAGTAAGTAACTCATAGTGTTCTAATCTTCAACACAAGCAGGAATTTTGTCCTTACTCATTTATGTATAACAAACTACCTAGAAGGATTTCTTTATCACTTCTAACAGCAACTAGGTGCACTTTTTTATCTGTAAAGGAAGAAAAGTGCAAATTTTACCTTCTTACTTCCTAGCCACTTCTGCATAATTTTAGATTTTAAAGTCTGCAAATGGCATAATGTACAACAACTCGGTGATAAATTCTAGCTTCCCCTAGGCTTTGCTATTTCATGCTCACTTTCAATAATACAGGGCAGAGGGAACAATAGTGGTACCAGTGCAGACAGAATGGCACTCCATGCTCACAGCGTTCCCTTCTCTTGTCATGCACACACTTTTCCTTCCTGCACCACAATATATGTTGCAGCACGCTCATCTCAAGCAATATGGGCAGGAGCATCTTGCTGTGGAGGGCACTAAGGAAAATTTCCTTTAGATTTGGCTCACTGTCAGGAGCCAGAAGGGAAAATGTGGTACAAACAAGTAGCTGGGACAGAACACAATGGCTAGTTTCCAAGACTGGTTCCCTGTGGAAGCTCAGACCACCAGCTACATGTGCTCGTGGTGAAGATCTCTAACACTTTTAGAGATGCTGCACTAACAAAACAAAAAAAAAAAAAGCAACAAAAAAACCCCAAACATAACAAAACAAAAAAACAATTAAAAAAAAGATTCAACCCAAAATAAGGTAAAAACTCACTGCATACCTGTTAAGCTGGCATTTAACCACCCTTTCTTCTGCTACAATAAGGTTCACTAGAGTGGGAAGAACAGGGCAGGAGAGAGTCCGAGCCAGCAGTGCCTGCTTGGTTCCACGTGGATATCATGACAGCTCTGCTGCATGCGCAGCTCCCACACAAAGTGTGGAAGCAAAGGGCAAATTCTGCTCCATTACTTTTACAAGGTGAAGGGAACAGGGAGTGAGGAAAGTGAGGAACAGTCCAAAACATTCATTACAGACATAGTTATAGCCCAAAAAGAAACTGTACCTCTGCATTTAAACACAAAACAAGCACAACAAGAAATAAAAACCATACATACCCTTCCCCCCAAACACTCACACCTCTCCCACCTGAAAAGCTATACTGAACAGAAATGATATTCAAAAAAATCTTTGTTAACAGACACAGTCCCTGAAGTTTTAAGATGCTGTCTTACTGTAGTCATACCACCTCATCTGACTCCAAACCATGTACTTCATAGAGAGTGTCCAAGATATTTAGCTGCTTTTCCATGGCTGGTAAGTAAATGTTGAGGTCCCTCTGCATTGCTTTGTAAAATGTTTCCTCCTGAGGATCACAGTCTTCTACAGACAGAGCTGCTACGAAGTCTTCGTACGTTGGAGCTGCCCTTAAAGCTAACTGGGAAAGGAAACAAAGCTTTTAGATTTACCAAACAGAACAGGAAAATAAACCCAAGTGAAACTGTGACACCTAGATTGCCTAGATTTAATACACTGACACATATATGGATATGTTAAGTCTATTAATTGATAAAAGAGACTAAACTGTTTATTATCTCTGTGTAGATCCTCATTTTAAGAAATCCTCAGAGGTGCCAGATTTATAGGAAGTGTCAGTTTATCATATTTTGTACAAACAAAGAACATCAGAAGTTACTTAAACAGAAAATCCAACTAAGTCTAGATTGTTAGGGAAGCTCCCAACCTGCTTCAGCACTGAAGTCCCATTCTCAAAATGCTTTTTAGAAAACTCTCCTCACTATTCCTGTTTCTCCCAATCCCAGTTGTGATCAGCTGGCTGAGGCATTCCTTTTTCTTTTTGTAGTCTCACTAATAATTTCCAGAGAAAGACACAAGGGGGAGCTGGTAGACCGGACAAAAAATAAACTACTGGAGCCTATACATTCAACTCTGCCACACTGCATCAGCCCTTCTCAAATGCTCATACACAAAGAAAGATGAATACTCAAACAAGCAATCTCAAAAGATCGCTTATTTTAACAGGCATGCAAAAGTGAAGTGCAAAACACACGATAAAAAACAATATACATGCAAAAATAATCCATTTCAGGTCCAGAAAACAAGTTCTATCCTGAAAGCTCAGCGCTAAATACCTTGATAGCTACAGTGTGCGCTCTGAGAATAAGATTCTAAGAAAGGAATCTACTTATTTTAATGTTTCAATTTTTAATACGACATTAATTAAAAATAATAGAAGCTCTCAATAACAAGACCCTCAAGTTTAACAGTAGCTAAGAGAAGCACTTACCGCAAACACCCCACGGACAACCCAACCATGGTGCTGCCGTAATGTCTTTCCATAAGCACTGTCTTAAAGTAAAACAAACAAAACAAGATACATGTATGGCATTTAGTTTTGCATCACCAAAGGATATTGCAGCTTAGGAACAACTAGTCAAGGATATATTATTGCTACCTGATGCAAATGATTGCTTTAAGCATTAAAGTTATGACTCAAAGGAAGGAAAAAAGGAGAGGCAGATCAGGATTCTGCACTGGGGTCTCAGCTCAGCTGTCAGCCTCCTATAATGGCAAGTTAGTGTTCTAGCAGACAGGAAGGCAAAGGCAATTACTTGATTAGCTGTGCTTCATTACTAACTTTTCCTCTATTATCTAGTTCTTAGTTCAGTGCAAGTCTGAGAAAATATTACATGGGATGGAACTATATTGTGAGCAGATCATTAGCCAGCTTCAGCCTACATGATTAACTCAGATAATGAACAAGAACTTTCTCTTTACATTTGAGAGCCAAGTTTAAGAACCCTCGAAACAGAAAGCAGAGTCTTAAAAAAAACAAAACACACAAACTCCATACCTCTCTTGTGAGTGCTCCCAAGTGCAGCCTTGGATGAAGATCCTAATGTTCCTAGATAGCTCCACTTTCATATAGAAAATATTTTATATACAAAATGAACACCTTTGAGCCTTATTTTCCAAGTTTGTTACTGTCAATGTTCAATATCCTTGGCTTTCACTTTAATTTTTAAGTATCTGGTGTTGTTACAGATTCCCTGAACTGCATCGAGAAAATATCTCTTTTGCTGCATCTGGATCTTTGCTCAGCGAACCGCAGACAGTTATTCTTGAAGAGCATATAAAATCAGTAAAAGCTAGCCACAGTATCTGCTCCAATATGAAATACTCCACAGCTACCAGTCTAATGACTGGCAAATATATCCTTTTTATCTTTACAGTAAGAGATGTATGTGGAAGGTATACAGCAGTAAGAGCAAAGAAATAAGGGGGAAGTAAGTACTGTGTAGCAAATAGTATTGACAAGTCTATTCTCGGCCTTAACAACAAATATAGAGGCAAACTTCTCAAGAAACTGAAGAAATAGAACAGCAACTGTGAATTTGGGAATGCTCTCGCTGCATATCAGCGGAGAAAATGGGTTGAGACAAAGAACTTTTCTCCTAAGATATGTCTGCTCCCTTGCCAGAAGTATTCCTATTAAGCAAACATTTATGTGGCACTAAATCATTATTTAGCAATCTGCTTGATGATGGCCACTTTTAAACAACAGACGTTTTCAGAAAAAGTTGTGTCTTGGAGGTTATTCATATTATTAATCACCAAAGAAAAGAAAATACATTCAAAACAAGAAGGAAAATAGCTATGTAAATTCACAAGCACATGAAGAATAAACCAACTGGTACTTACTCAGAGCTGTTTGGATATTCTTTTCTCCATTCTTCACTTCTGTCAAAAACCCTTTCAAGAACTTTAAGCCTCTTCCAGAATGAAACAACAAAACAAAGAGAAATCATATTTATAACAAAGTAAGTCCCATAGAGTTCGGTACAGCTCTGGAGGTTTTGTAATGTCAGTATACAGTCAATTTCTCATTTCCACATATCAGAGGGATATTCTGGAGCCAACTCAACACCCATTGCTTACAAAACTCAGAATTACAGAATCATTTTCAATCTGAACAAAGAAATGTAGCCACGTCCTCCAACCTCTCTTCCAGCTTAAGGAAAAAAAATACTCCTGAAACATTTGTGCTGAAGACTGAAATGATCTGCATGATGTACTGTCCCAGCAGGAACAGTCATTCCCTATAACTTGTTCTGTTGTTTGTTTGTTTTTTTTAATAGAAAAAAAGACTGTCTGTGATTACTTTCTCAGGTCTTTTGGTAAAGTTGCTGCGACACAACTACAGATAATACATTAATCTTGAGCTTAGTCAATTTAGATGGAGCCTGTGAAAGTAATATACATAAGCTTGTGCTGACCCTTTGTTGCACTTGATCGTTTAGAGTTGAAATAGTTATAAAACTGTTACCTTTTCAGCCATAGGAGTGCCTCTGTAGCAGAATTTCTAACTTGAGCTACACCTGCACTGACTTCATGCAGTACTATCTTCTGCAGGGTATCAAACTCTTCTTTGTTGGTTATAAATTTCTGATTTATTTTCTGGAGGAAAGAAAAACAAGAGGCAAAGCTTTGTGTTTGAGATTAAACAACAACTTGTCCCATGCATGCCACTTATTTATCATAATTTTTTCCCGCAGAGAGATATTACAGATCCCCCTCCACAATCAGTTCCATCCTCTTATACTCATTACGTGTCATTTAGAGGCTGTACTCAGGCTGAGGGAGTTGGGCTAGGCTGAGGGAGTTGGGCTTGTTCAGCCTGGAGAAGAGAAGGCTGCGGGGTGACCTCATTGCAGCCTATCAATACCTGAAGGGAACCTACACCCACGAGGGGAGTAAACTCTTCAAAAGGGCTGACAACAGCAGGACTAGGGGAAATGGATCGAAGTTGAAGGAGGGAAGATTTAGGTTGGATGTTAGGGGGAAGTTCTATACAAGGAGAGTGGTTAGGCCCTGGAACGGGCTGCCCAGGGAGGTTGTGGATGCCCCGTCCTTGGATGTGTTTAAGGCCAGGTTGGACAGGGTCCTGGGCAACCTGATCTGAATGTGTGTGTTTGGTGGCCCTGCTAGGCAGGGGGGTTGGAACTACATGATCCTTGAGGTCCCTTCCAACCCGGGTGATTCTGTGATTCTGATTCTGTGATTCTGTACTGAGGGATGTGGTTTAGTGTGAAATACTGCTGATAGGTGGGCACTTGAGCTGGATGGTCTTAGAGGTCTTTTCCAACATTGGAGATTCTGTGATTATGTGGTTGGGCAACTGCAACTGACAGGCTTATGACATGCATTCCCCATGGCTGCACACAGCTCCATATACACCTGGCTAGTCACGAGGGGCCACAGATTTGCTGGATCAGCCTTGCACCACGGCACTGCCTGGTTCTACCTGCACCAGGACTTGGCTCCTACTGTGATCCCACCACAAAACGCAAACGAAAGCAAGTGGCTCAGTCAAGGATCTGCTTTTTTTTTTTTAACTGCATTCTTCCAGTGTTTGTTATCATACACTCAGGAGATATGCTTTGCTTTTTTTGTTTTCAGCCTTGAAAGAAAAGCTATGAAGAGTCTCACTTTGAATACATCTTATCTCACAAGTAGCAAACCTTTTCAGACTTAGAGCTGGAAGAACTTTCAGGAGAATCTAAGTTGAAGGATTTGTTCCCCATTTGCAGCTGCTGAGAAACTGGTTCTTAGTGAGCTAATTTGCTCCTTCTTGGGTGAGGAAAGGTGTTTATGTCCTGTTTGACCAGCAGTCTAAAGTTAATATTGATATCACCACATAATAACTTATGATCTTTTCAGCGCAGAATCAAAGTCATATAAATTATGTAATAGACTTTTTACTTGGCAGTCAATTAAGTATTTTTCAAGTTTGCTCATACACAACAGTTGGATTTACTAAATACATGATATCTGTAAGAACGGAATTAGAAATATTTCAGCATTCTGATCAGGCAGATAGCAAAATTATCAAATGTTATAAAGCCTTCCAGAATTGACTACTACGACAAAAATTCTTGGGGTCTGGTAGCTAAGGCAGATATTTTGTTTAAAAGGCAGCATTAAAAAATCAAGTTACCTTGATGTTACCTACAAAATCCATTTTAACAGGAGCAAAAACAGTTGGTCCCAACTTGTCTAGAGGAAAAAAAGGGATACATACTTTAAAATTATTACTCTTTTCAGTCCTCATGTCCTAGTACCAATTTTATTTACTGTCTTAACAATATCTCTAAAAAGCTAGAAAAGTTAGCTTTCTTCTAAAAAGGAGAAGCTAGAAGAACAACATAAAAGTCTTTCTTTTGTGCAGAACAAATCTGTATTGGCTGGAACAAATGTTAAAATACGCAGACTTCCAAACGCTAAGTCCTCAAGATGCACACTTAAAAGGACTTTATACCCACTGTTAGATTTAGGGACAATGGAGGTGAAGGACTGCACCAGCTGGAAACAGAAGTTATTTGGGGCACGGGGGAGAATCAAAGAGTGACAATAGATAGTACAGCTGATGGTACAGCAGACAGCTGTACTGGATGCATAAGGAATTACGTGCTGTTCTTTTGAGGAGAAAAAAAAATTACTGTTCCAGACATAGCCATGGATTTCCAGACAGCTTATACACAGGTCCTATCTAAATGAGAGAGGATCCTCTATAAAGAGCAAGAATGAGAAACATCTCCTAGTACCAGTCACATTAATTCTGCTGGCAGGAACTACTTACATTACCTTAATTCAGGGAACTAAACAATTTGCCAGAACAACTGATCCACCTTTTCTCCCAGCTGGTGGCAGATAAAAGGACTCAGAGGCACCACAGCATGAAAAGAAGCTGCTTACCCAGAACGGGCACAATTGCATAACATGACTCCAGGAACTCTTCTGTCGGTATGCCCTCTTCCTCCTGAAGTTCAATATCACTGAACCTGGTATCCAAGACGAGCAGAAAAAATTGTTACTTTAACAATGCCTTTTCTGTAACTGCTAAAAACCAGAGCTGTTTCATGCTTACTTAATTTGAACAGAATTAAAATTTATACAGATTAAACCACCAGCATAGCTTTTGTTTTAATAATTTAATGTCTACAGAAAATACACATCTGGTGGCATGTGAAGCATGTAATTACAAACAAGGGAAAAACCCTCCCACTTCTCTCTGTACAACTGATTTTACAAAGGGCATCTTCATCCATTTCTGTGCTTTATGCATTCTTGTTACATATTATTTCAGCAAATTAAGCTTTGCAGACAGAACAGACTTGAAAATGAGTCAATTAAAGGCTTAAAAAGTTTTATCATCCTCATGATTTAAATCTGCAACATGTACTACCTATTGCTCATGACACTGAAGAAAGTAGGAAACCCGTTTTCATTTTCATCTTCCTCACACAGAGTCAATCCACTTAAAGAATTTGTTTCTGACTGCAGCAACTTCTGGGCATCAAGGCTTTCTACAGCTTGCAGCTTGTTCTCTCCATCTTCCTTCATGCCTTAAAATTCAAAGAAAACAAAAGAATAAATAAATAGAAAAAGAAAAGCCACATACCCATACTATTATTACTATTCCTCAAGATATGTCCTATTTGAAGGAAGGCATTAGGATAACTGGTCATGTAAGTTTTCTCTGCCAGCACCATGACACCACACTTCTACTGCTCTCAGCTACACTAAGACAACATTTAGACCAGTCTCCTTCCCACTATTTTTAATCAGCCAAACCAAGTACCAGGCTGCAATGTCACCATACTCATGCATCCTCAACAAGGACAGCCTTAAGTAGAGAAGAGCTTTGAAAATGCTATTATATGCAGGTCAGTACAGATTGATCTGTTTGAAGGAAAATAGTTCTCACCCAGCTGTAGCTTCCCCAGTACTGGTAAGCAGCACTGCCCATTTTCAGAAGCTGACTTGTTTGCTTTTCTTGGTAAGTAAAGTGCCTGTTTAGGTGGGTAGTGCTATGATATTAAAGGTTGTTGCATTCTCATGATTTGAAATAATAACCTTCGAGTTTCCCAGAAAAAGATCCTGTTCTCTTTTCCCCCAGTGCAGTTAGTTTTATTTCTCCTCTAGGGACAAGTACATCTGCTTAATGCGGAGGACTACAAAATCACTTCCAAAGCCAAACTTATCTAAGTTTTATATACCCAAAGAAAGGTCACATCCATGCATGGCAAGACCTCCTGACCTCATAGGAAACTGCAGGCCAAAGCACATCCTACTGCCACACCATTAAATAAACAACCAGAATTTCTCAGGGAACTTCTCTCTCCAGAAAAGGAATACTTGCCAATGCCACTGAAGATTTATAGACCCGAAGTGAAATTGAACTTCTGGCAGAAAAGATTCAGCTGCAACAAACTTTCTTCCTCTGAAGATAGCCTGAAAGTAATTTTGCAGCAATCCCAATCATTTGCAGAACCACTAAATAAGCCTGGAATGTGTGCTGGGTGAAAAGAACCATTCACATCTGGTAACAGCAGCAGCAATGAGACTTCACCCATGATCCCCAGGGCAAAAACAAACAAACAAACAAAAAAACCAACAAACCAACACCACAAAAAAAACCCAGAGAAAAATGGCCTCAGCCATCACTATATCCCTGCCTTGTTTCCAAGCAAATAAACGCTGTAAGGAAATGGTAAGGAACAAGAGTTTGGAGGATGTCACTGATTTGTCCTGCAAAAAGACAGAGGACTCAGAGAGTAAAGAAACAGCCCATGTCCTCTGTGAGTGCCATGCATCAAGACCAGGGACTTCTGAAATATCTAATTCAAATAGTAAACCCTAAGTGACAAAAGAGCAAAAGCTCTGAGATGAAGACATGCTAAAGTACTTCAAACCTATAGAGAAATCAAATCCACTGAAAAGATTTTAATAGGTTTGATTTCAGGACAGCTGGGAAAAATACTGGGGGTAAACACCTCTTGTCAGGCCAGGAAGTCTAAGAGGTGCTTTTAACATACTCTGTTGGAAGGAAAAAAGCTTTAGTTTTCCATAAATATTTGTCAGAACAATCATCAGCAACTACAAGGTCAACCACTCTGACACAGGCACCTAAAACTTCAATGTTCCTTTCTGACACTGCAACCCTATATACTCGCAGAGGTGCTGATCTTCCCAGCAGAGAGCCTCTGGGAATTAAATACTTGTTCACAGATCAAGAAGATCCCATGCTCTGCCAGAACATATCGGTGCTCCTGTCTATCAGCATCTAGAGAAGCCTGCACCTTTCCAAAAGAAAAAGAACATCTTATTTGTTCCCCATTCAGTCCTAAGACCAACAAGGGAAAGAACTAAGCTGAGAAGACTTGACAACGGGCAGGTATCAGACTGAACTACACTGACATTCCCTTTCCCAGGAAGCAAAATATCAGCAGCACTCTCTCAGGCAGCCTACAGAGCCCTCCACTTACACTACAAGAATGACGATGCTGGGTAAAGATGGTACTCAGACTTACCTGCCGAATCTTCTGCAATATGATCCTCAACAGAAACAACACTGCTCCCCTCATTTGTTTCCAAGTTTAAACATGCTAGACTTTTTATAAAGGTTTGCTCTTGCTGGTTAATTTCTGCTTTTACAGAGCCGTTTTCACAGGGGTTCAATTCCATCTGTCTGAAGAAAGTGAAGGCATGATGGTTAGTATGAAACAGTACTTCTTCCTGAGAAAACACACAAATAACAATACAGGAAAAACAGTTGTCACAAATTACATGCTGTCACAGACTGCTCTGAGCAAAATAACTTCTCTACAATAACAAAAGGAACAAGGCCACTTATCCACAGCAAGCACGATATATACGTCAGTTTTCAGAATATCGAATGTACTGACAATAATCTATTAAAAAGAGATGCAATCAAAGAAGTTCAACTGATTACAAAAAAATGGAAATCACGGGAGGTATTGTAACCAAAAATCATCCCTGCATTAGTGCTTTTAAATACTATGCATATAATATATATAGACAATTCTTGCCATTTCATGATATTTCTTGCCATAAATAATATAGCTTGCTCTCCATCAATGATTTAATGAGCTTATGCAGTGGAACCTAAGATGTAGGGAAGAGCATCGAGGTAAAAAGAGATGGCTGGTGACTGGCCAGGAAGTCACATGGTGGATGGCTGGGGAGGAGAAAAATAAAGGGGAAAAGGCTGAGAAAGAAAAGATATGAAGTGGGAAGAGCTAGCTCCTTTTCATTGCATCTGTTCCCAAGTATATGGCTCAGAGCAATATAATTCTACCTGTACTCGCTACTGGTAATATCAGAGAAAAACATGGAAAGAACAGACACTATCAGAAACAGATTAGAAAAAGATTTATAGTAAAGATTTATTATACCTTTCTGTTGAGGTGTGACTGGACAAGACTGAGTGTTTTATCTGTAAGATAAGAGGGGGTGGGTGGGGAGACACTATCTATAATAAGACTGTATTGTGTTTCAGAACTTTGCATTTTAACAAATCCAAACTGCAGTCAGCAGAAAAGCTAGGCATAGACCCAAAAACAATATACAGAGAAATACGAAAAATATGACAACACTATTATAGAAAAAAAAAAAAAATTACTTATTTCAGAAGCTAGCTACCTAGCAAGTACCAAGTGAGATGCCATATAGCACATGTACAAAACTAGGGCAAAGTGTTTTCCTTGCAGTGATATTTTCTTTACTTAAAAAAAAAAAACAAAAACTGAAAAACCAGGATGAGAAACATGGAGCCAGGCACCAGATAGAGCGGAGTGGATTCACTTCTCAGGTGCAGTGAAGTATCTACATTTCTACGTACACCTTAACCAGCTGTTTGCCAGAGATGCTTCAATTTTACACCTGTAGCTATGGATTTGAGATTAAAGAAAGTCAGTAAGAAGATAAGCTCATCAGCCCCTGGTGGCACATTAAGACAGATGTGATGCTAGTAACTCAGGAATATTAATTGCTGTGATCTCCTACAATGGACCACCCTGGGCACACAGTCAGGATTTTTTACACGCCTGCAGCTGGATCAGGCCCTGAAAGTTAATGGTTAATAGCTTCTACCTATAATTAAGAGTTAAGAGATTGGCCACCAAAAAAAAAAAAAAAAAAAAACACCTCATTATCTGCTTCCACAAATGCTAACTTAAGAAACGGCACCTTCCACACCAAGACTGATAGAAAAGGGTACTGGTCCCTACCCTGTTTGTTCTGAGAACTGCTAAATGTGGGGATCCTGGAGGGGTCTGATGTAATAACTCAGAAGTAAAGGCAGTATTTGCAATCTGCATACATTCTTCAAGAGTCTTCAGGAAGGTGTCACATGTTGATTTCAACAGAGCTCCCACATCAATCCCACTCTGTAGGAATAAACCAATTGGAACACACAGACACACCACAGAAGATCAGCTTGGATCAACTAACATCTACAAATCCCATAACTGCTACAGACATGATTGTTGCTTGACAAAGCTGTTGTTTGACAAAGTGTCAGCTGCTGAGAGAACTGGCATCCCATATTACTGGCCCAATGCCCCTTTATAGCATTGCTGCTTTCATCAGTTTTTCTCTACAACAAGCAGAGTAGATTTGTATTATAATATATATATGTATGTATATTTTATATATATATAATATATGCCTTTTAAATTACACATCTCTGATGTTAAAAATAGATTAACTGTAAGCTTTGCTGTATTCAGTAGTGGTACTCCAGTGGTATCACTGACAAGGGAAACGAAAGTAAACAAACGAGACAGAATAATCTGAAGAAAACTTTTGAAGTAACTTCAAAAATCCCACAAGCAAAAAAAAACAAACTTACACAGAATGAAGTAACACATTGCCAACAACAATACAGTATTACTTCATTTAAACAAGAACTGTTGTGTGGGTATGCAACTTCCCACAGGTCCTCAGCAGAAAGACAGTGCAACAGTAAGTGTGAACAAATACTGTACTGGCTAACCAGAAGAGTTCAGAAAGCTTAAGTCTTTATTGAAGAGGTCCACACCAAAAATAGAGCTGTACCTCTGGTTCTGATACAGCAGAAATGCTGGCTTCCTTAGTTTTATGCACTTGCTGAACAAGAAGGTTACAGTATAGTCTAAGTTCAGACATTTTAGTCTTCAAGGCTTCTGTGTTTTCAGTGAACTCTAAAAATGAAAAAAATAGTAATGTTGAATTCAGTGCATCCATCTTGCAGTATGTGATTTTGTAAAGCTGCTGAGACATTACTATCCAATCTAATTCAATGAATACTACTGTGTTTCAAAGCATTTTCTATAAATTCAAAAAGATGAGCAGGGTTGGCCAAATATTACACTTGTGACAGGTAAATACGTTTCACTATTTGCTGCCATAGGCTCAGAACGTTCCTAGGCTTACAGCACAGAAAAAAACAAAGAAACAAGTAGACAACATTTGACCTCAAAGGACCTTATGAATAAGACAAAATCCCTACATACTGTATTTTTGTTTGCCTGTTTTTACTAAGTAGCAAACAATTACACTGAGTTAAAGAACTGGGATTCTACCTTCTGAGCAGAAAACGCTGGAGGGAAAAGACATTTACTTTCAAGTACAAAACTTAATGTATATCTTTGAGTCATAGAACGGTTGAGGCTAGAAGAGATCAGCAAGTCTGACTCCTCTGTTTAAAGCAGGGACAACTAGAGCAGGTTGCTCAGGATCAAGTCCAGACAGATCTTGAATACTGCCAATGCTGGACTCTACAACCTCTCTGTGCCACCTGTTCCAGTGCTCCACCACCCTTAAATAAAGACATTTTGTCTTGTATGAATGGCATTTTGTGTACTCTTCTTGTACTCATGGAAGCCATCAGCACAGTTTTCAAAATATTTATACACAGCATGTCTTAAGGAGAAGTATTCAAATCCCTGCAGTGAGAGTTAATGCCTGACATCGCTATCTAGAGCTCCCACATCTTGGTGTTTATCAGCACCAAAGGCCTGAAGCACAGGTTGGACACAGAGATCAAGTACTGATTTTGTCATCTTTGTGTTTCATCTACTAGGGGTTGGGGAAATAAAATGCAAACATGTGTGACAGCAAAAGGGATTTCTTGCCTTTTTCCTTTTGTGTCCTGCTGTCTGTCAGACAGGCTTTGGCAGTTCCTAGCGCAACCAGCCACTTTTGCCTCTCAACTGCATTTCTTGCTTTCAGATAGAAGTACTGTTCCCCTGGGATGATCAGGTCCATTCGTGTGTTATCTGCAGGATGAACTAGAAGCAACACAGATTTCAGGCCAGCTCCTCCACCTTTCCCAGCCCAACTGAATATCTCAGCAGATATGCTAGCCTCAAAACTCCCCCACCGCCATTTTGTTACTTCTGAGCAAGGGAATAGACAGGACACGTATACAGCTGTGGGACAAAAGGCTATGAAAAGCAGCTTCACAATCAGTACAGTAGCATTCAGGAGCTGTGCCTCCCATGGCAAGTAAACCCATTTGAGAGAGCAGTATCAAAGTTTATTACTCATAATTTTAGTTTTAGCACTTTGTGCATAGGAAGAGTCACTTGAAGCTCTGTGTTCTTCCACTATGGCTCATGAAAGAACAGCGACACACCTCCATGTAGAATACCCACTGTATGAGACTTGCAGCTCTTCTAACATTTTCAAAATACTACCTTGTACATAAATCAAGTTCCTTATTTACTAGAAATACATAGCATCAAGATAAGAGCACAAACAGCTCTCGTGACCCGAAATTTCACCTAAAATGCAATATATGCTTATTAGCCAAACCTTGTGCAATTGCGTCACTGCATCTGACTTACCTTGAATTTCACACACAGCCATTTGGATGCTTCCTTTGCAACCCTTCCAGGCATCTTCCTGAGAATCATAGTAGGACAAGATACCACCACAGAGAAGAAACCAACGAGGCTGCCAGCCTAAGAGACAAAATTGCATTTCTCCATTACTGCATCCCCTGCAATTCCACCACCTCTCTAATTCAAGACTTGCTGCAAATAAGGCCCCAAAGATTCTTGGTTCCCCCAGGAAAAATAAATCATTCCAACAGGTAAGACTGTGACAGGTCTGGATGTTGTACTCTACAACCACTGCTTGCCAGCAATTACACATCCTTCCTGCAGGCAGATGGACTTGAAGGCTGTCAGCTACACTCCGGAGGTATATTCCTGAGATGCCAAATGTCATTTTCAGTAGTTATACTAGCAAGGTATAACGGACTCTTTCTCTCCTTATAGCACCTTCTCAGAACACCAGTTTCATCCACTGCTTCTCAATCCACCCCTTCATTCTCTCCAGAAGTCAGCACAGCTGTCTTGCCTTATGTACCTACCTTCCTTCAGAAAGGCCCATTCCAACTACCTTCAGAAACAAAAGGCAAGAAGATCTTATATCAAGGGAAAGAGGGGGAATACACTGATTTCTGAAAGTTGTCTTTTAACAAAGCTTTTCTCAATAGCTTGTGAAACTCCCATGCTGTCCCTATAAAAAGCAGCCTGTAATTAATAACTTGCACTTCTGGACCCATTCCAGGAAAACAATGAAAACACCAGGCTAGACCAAAACAAATCATTTTGAGCATTGCTTTTGCCCACCCTGCTGCCCAACTTCAGAACTAAACTATCCCTTCTGTTTTCTTCTTTTGGAAGCACTTCTTAGCATGAAAGGATACAAATAAACAAGACTGAGTAGCCACCATTTATTTCTAATTAAAAACTAAAAGCTCATTAACCTAAGAAGTAAGACAGCAACGTCACTGGAGCAAATCAGCTTTCATTCCTGAGCTGCAACATGCTTCTCTGGACAGGGCCAGAGCTGAGATACCCATATTCCACACTGGGTCAGCAATCTTACAGGAAAAAAACATGGCCATGATGCACGCAGCACCCCAAGAACCTGAGCACATCTCTTTGGAGGAGTGACTGCTCTTAATCAGCTGGCTTTAAGCCAGTGCTGTAGCCAAGCATTACTCGGTTCACCCCTAGAAAGCCCTACAGCCCCAGACAAACAGTAGGAGATGGGTTTTGTTTTGCGTATAAGCAGTACCACAGCACGAAGGACAGCCTGGTCTACACATTACCAAACCTTTGGGGAAATGGGAAAACAAATTAAACATAAAGCCTTCTTCATATTCTTCTAGAGCTCCTCCACTGCTTTCTAGAAGAATATAAAAGTGTTGTAAATGCCAAAGCATTCTCAAAGGTTCTTTATTTTGCTTGAATGGCAAAAACTACAAAGATTGAAACTTCTAAAGGAAAAAAAAAGAAAAAAAGAGAACAAGTTTGGTTCTTATTAGTCTTGTCACCAAAATACAGTAAGTATCCT
The DNA here is from genome assembly GCF_019232065.1 of Centrocercus urophasianus. Classification (NCBI taxonomy): domain Eukaryota; kingdom Metazoa; phylum Chordata; class Aves; order Galliformes; family Phasianidae; genus Centrocercus; species Centrocercus urophasianus. The sequence goes on from NW_024884711.1 coordinate 14,704,999, forward strand.
AAAATCATTATTTGTATGGAGGAGCTCACAAAAAAAAGGAGATGATTGTTGAGGAGAGAGAAGCAGTTCATTGCTTCAGACACTTGATGGCACAGATTCAATCCCTTAAATAACACAGTGTCACAGTCAATACAGGCCTCTAATTCAGTCTGGAGATCCAGCTGGTGCACGCAAACTATTTCAGCTTTGCTCATGCAGCTGATGCTCTACTAAATTGCATCTCATCAATCAAAGGCTAAGCTATCAATTAGCCAACATGCAAAGCACTCTGCCCCTGTCATTTCAGATGCTGGTTAAAAATGTCATGAGTCAATACATTTTGTGGAGGCTTTTGTTTGTTTGGGGTTCATCTGCAGTATCAGCAATTATCTGTCTTGCTTCTTGCTTTGCAGAACCTAAGTCTTCTTTATTAAGAAGGCATTAAAAGTGCAGAGATAGACAACTGTTAACTTGAACAGCATATATTTTCTGAACACAATCATCACTATTCTAATAAAAATGCATTTTGGTAAAAGTAAACAATTAAAAAAAACCCCAATCACAGCAGGATTCTGTCAGAAGATGCAGTAACCACCTGGTTCTCAATGCCACAGGAAGGTTATCCTAAACAACCAGCTAAAAATAGTGCGTGGCTGACAAATCCCGGACAGTGCAACAGGGTTACAATCTTCAATTACAGGCACTTCACATTCACAGACAGACAAAGAGCAGAGAAAGAAAACAACGAAGAGAAAGCAGCAAAAAGATACTTTGATAAGCACAAATCCTGGCTTTATTTGGTTTTATTCTCTACCCATAAACTCCAGTAGGAAGACTGCAACAGCTGGAACGCAGGCTTCATCTGAGATAGAAAGCTAAAGCCAAACCTCTGGCGAGAGCACTGACACAACAGCAGCATTTACTGAGTCCATTCATATCGCTGGTGTACAGGCACGACTAAATGTAGCACCTGCTTCCACAGCTTGTCTTAGAGGCACAGAGCCATTAACAATAAACACCCAACAGACACTGGTTACTGGTCCTAATAAATACAGCACTTCTTTGTGAAACTTGAAGTTAGTACCTGCAGAGCCTGGAAGACCAAATATTGTCCAGCACAGAAACAAACATTTAAGCAGTTTCCCCAGTCTGAGAGATCTGCCTACTTCCATCACTACCCTTCAGGAAGTCTGGATGTGGCTGTTGCTGAGTAAACTTGACATTTCTTGATAACACCGCTGAAATTTGGACATAATTCAAATTTTAATGTTACACAATTCAGACTCCAGAAAGCTCTGGTTGCAAAGTACCAAGCCTGGAGAAACAAAAAAACAAAAAAACTCCACATTTGAAGACATGTAGATCATGTCAGACATCCATAACGCCAAACCATCTGGGAGAATTACATACTCAAGAAGTCAAACTGATGACCTGGAAAACAAGCTGCAATTAAGAGATGCCAGTTCCAGTTGCATTTCTCAAAGGCACAAAGGCAAGACACATAGGCTTTTATTACTACTTGCTTCCCAGGAGAATTTTCTAAAACTTTATGCTTACTAATTTCTTGAGCTTCAACATAAGTCTTTAGAAAAACATATACAATAAATAAATAATCCTTGGATTTCTTGGACCTGAATTCAGATTTTAAGTGTGGATAGGAGATAACTACGAACCTTCCACATTACAGCAACATCCACCTAACAGGAGCCTACACACCCCCATCCCCACTGCTAATATCCCAGCAACATGACTCTGTGGCAGGCCTTTGCACTTCTTCTTTGCAAAGTCATGAGAGACATCTCACAGCAAGTGCAAGCAACATCCATCTCTTCATCCCACCATGGGTAGGGTAAGCAGTGTTCAACATACTTCCACCCATCATTTTATCTCCCAGCACCCAAGGTATCATGTCCATGACTGATAGCCTGATGAGAACTGCTGGAAAAGCTCAAACAAGCCCAAGGCAGTGCTGTTAGCTTGCAAAACCTAAGTGAAATGCTAAGTTGCCAGCGCTAATGCAAGCCTATGAATGTAATACAAAATTTGGATCTTTGCTAAACCCAGCCTGCCCCTCGTTGTTCAGATAGTAGCTATTACCCAGAATACACCATCTTCTTATCATGTAACAGTTACTTACAAAATGCCTGCCTTCCAATGATGAAGAAAACTAGGTTTTCCAGTAAAAGGATGCATCTTCAATGGACACAACACAGGACCGAGTCAAGAGATCTTATTTCCAGCTGCCTGACACCTTGCTGAGCTGTCCCAGGCTGTGCTGATAAACTTCCTCCTCCACTGAGCTCCCTGCACTTCCTCAGCTGCACAACACAAATAACACAAATACTCCATGTCAGCCCACAAGCAACCCTATTGATTTTAACACACTAATATCTGAAGGACATGGCATGGATTTTTCTGTCAAAGAAAGGCAATAAAAATCTCCATGCTGCAAAATGACAAAATGTTTTCAAAACCCCAACTTGTTTGTAATCTCAAATATTAGGAGCATACATGGTAAATCTTAAAGTTCTGATCTTAAGAATTAATTTCTTTTACCTCTTATGAGATTAAATTCAGTTCTCATGTCCAAATATTTAATGTTATCATTCAGGAACAGTATTCAGAAGAAGAGCATTTTGCCTAGACAAAGCTTGAAAATTTCCCTTTTCCCCTGCAGAAACAATGCAGGAATGGGCTATCCTGACAGAAGTAATGTGCACCAGAACTGCTGCATTTCCAAACCACCTTCCAAAGCTATGAAAGGATTTTGTGAAGGTGCAACCTGAGGCATCGGAATGCATTTTGCAACCTTAACTCTGTAGTGAAGCAATTTGCCAGGATAAAAATCCACACATGAGGGACAGCAGAAATGCTGCGAATGAACGGGTCACGATTCATACAACAACCTTTGAGTTGTTATCCTCTCACCTAGAGAGCAGCTGCCAGGAATGCCTGCAGACTACTTTATTAGGGAGGATGTGCATGGTAACAAAAGGTAGCCATAACAATAGCCTCTGAAAGCCTTGAAATTAACAGACATAGCACTTGAACCATTGTATCACTTTTTGTCATGAATTCATCACTCTTTTGAGGGAGAAAAGTGGTGCAAGTGAAGCACACAGCAGCTAGAACTGGCTTAAATACAGAGACCCTTTCCCAAATGTTTTTTCTCCCAGAAGTCTCACAAAATCCAGCCCCATTCCAAATATAACTGTTAGCACAATACTTGCAGCACTGGAAAAGCAACCTGCTATCACAGAGCAACTGTCTGTGTGTTTGCAAATGTAGCTCTAGATAGCTCTACAGCCGTGGCCAGCTATCCTTAAGAGGAATGGAGAGCATCATCCCAGTAACCAGGCATTTTTGAAAGGGATGGTGAAAGGACAAAGGGCAGAGAAGGGATTGATTGCTGACAGTGATGGAGGCAAAAGTGCAGCAAATCAGCTCACTGCTCAGACACACTAATTTGAGTCTTCTAAGCAACAAAACATTCACCTATCAAAATTCCCCTCCTCTGTTCGCACTTCCCCAGCTTCTGTCTGTGACCTGCGCTGTGGTTAACCTGCTAACCGCAGTCAACACAATGACTTTACCAGAACACACAAGACAATCTCTACCGTCATTCTGCCCCACCTTCTGCTTGTGTTCCCTGTGATGGCTTATTTCCGTGCAGAAGGGCAGAATGAAGAGGCACCGGTACTGCAGCATACCTGCTGGGAAGCGCTGTGCTGCTCTGCAGCTCCCTCACCTACAGAGGAGAGAGGGGACACTGCCGGCCTTTCCTGCAGCCTCATCCAACTTCTCTGCTGCAAAGCACGGCGCTCATTTCCAAAAAGGTATGACAGAAGCAAGACTGCTGTGTGAAGGAAAAGCAGTGGAGTGAGGGAGGTGTGCTTGCAGAGAATGGATGGGAAAGGTCAAATCACACAAACAATTACACAAAATGCAAAGACTAACAGCTAGTCTGACAGCAGACACGGTCAGTAATGCTGGTCAGACCACTGCCCTTCTCATTTTATGCAGTCACAAGCTGGACTATAACCAGAGCCAAAAAGAGGGAGAAATGTGATAAACAAAAGCTTTTGGGAACCAAATGTTTACTTAATGTGCAGTTTTCAACTACTTCCTCCATCTAAGAAATAGAGGACTTTACTTCTCAGAGCTACATATCGAATAGATGTGTACATATCCCCCATCCTGAAAGGTCAGATTTCTTAAACTCTGAAATCAAAAACTCATTCTAAGCAATAGCATCCAAATATCCGCAGATCTATGTATCCATAGCTACAAACATTTGAAAGAGCGTCAGTTTTCTTTAAAGTTTCCCCTCAAGTTGTTTAAGGAAGTCTGAATCATTAGAGACATGAGTAACTTCAAGCTCTACATGAAGCCTAAAATCTACTGCTTGGTACTGGCTCTTGGCATCTTGGAACAAACTGCAAAGAATTCAGAGTGTAATAATAAAATTACAGGGAACAAACCATAAAGGCAGACGAGAGGAGCCAGCTGTGGCATGTGGTGCGATGCAGCATCACGAGCAATGGCATGAATGTGAGGTGCCTTAGGGAAGATGAACTTGGTAGGGTTAGAGTTACTCAGCAAAGGGAATATTTAAACACCAGGAAAAGGTTAGAAAAAATAAAACCAATCAAAGCCACTTCCCTAAGCACATAAAGAATGCTAGGCAAATCAGTGGAGGCAGTCAGCATTTTTCTTTCTAATGACTAAGCTGCCTTTGATCCACAAGCCAAGACCTGATACATCCCATCCCTTCCAGAGTCAGCCTCAGTCCTGCCTGGGGCCAGTTAACCCAGGTAAAGCATGCCTTATGCTGAAGATCTGAATTTAATTCAATTTCAGAAGTAAAATTGTAGAAAAATCAATCAGAGTGCCAAGCTGATACACACATAACTGAAAGAAAGTATTCCTTGTCTCCACCCTATTTCCCTTTGGATAATAATAGCTTGCTCATTCTATAAACCTTGTGAGAAATCAAAATCCCAGCTTATTTTTACAAGGCAATCTCCGAAGAGTTAAGAAATTTATTTTCTTAATCACAGAGTGTGACAAACAAGAAGTGTGACTTGCAGCCTGAGTTCAGCAGAAGCATCACATGGAGGCAGCTTCCAAGCAGAAGTGAGCAGCTTGTGTGTGCAATCCATCTCTGCTATCTACTTTTCTTTGTTCTGCAATCAGCATCCCCCCTGTTTGGGAACAGTTACATTACAGCACCGCAGCCAAAAGTCTGCTTTGACACTGTACGTGCCAGAGAGCTCTCAGCTGGCCTGGGCCACAGGGCAGCAGCACAATAGACCAAAGAGGCATAGGGAAGGTACAGGGTGATGCTCTTAGCACTCAGACTGCTGGCTACAATAGGCCTCACAACTTTTACCAAGCAATGCTGAAATACAGTTTTGGCGAAGGATGAAATGTAGGAATTTTTAAGACCAAATTGCATGCTCTGATCACAGACTTGGCTGAGGCTATCTAACTTGCATGCCTCCAAGATTTAAGATAACCAGAGTTTAAGGATTTGTAATTGGAAGCTTGCTGATGCATCGTATTTACCAAGTGAAAAAGTTCTACCACATTTAATACTTCAGCAACGATTCTTACAAAGGGCCCCATTCTCTTTAATCTGCTTCAGAGGATGAGACACAGAAAAGAGTATCTGATCCCTACTCTAGGGAATGTGCTTTAGCAGTGGGGTTGGACCGGATGTCTCTGGTCTCCCAGTCTCTGCACCTCTGTAACTCCAGGAAAGTTTACATGACCATAAAAAAAATAGTAGTAATAATGACATAAAGAGAAACCACTGTCTGGTGACCATTGTATTGGGGATAAAACAACTGAGTTCTAAAGCCCAAACTCTCTACACTTGGATTTCATGGGCAGCTTGGAGGACCTGTGTGTAGAAATCACAACACAAACTGAGGCTTAACACCAGAGGAAAACCTATCTCCAAGCAGAAATCAATCAATACTAACTCACATCATCCTAATCTATAATAAAGCAAACAAATGTGTTTATTGTGAAACGAGGTAACTTGTTTGAGCAGTAAGGAAAGTTCATCTGTGTTTCAGGTGGCAATCCAAACATTCCAACCTTTGCCCATGGTAAATCCAATTCATTTCCTACTTCTGAAACGTTCTTGCTATCAAGTAAACATGTAGGTCATAACAAAGATGTAGCTTCCTGCCCCAGGGCTGTGGGGAAATACACCACTGTATTTTTTTCTGCATGATCGCATAAAGTTATAACTCAGTGGCCTCAGGGCAGAAAATATATGCCTAAAGAAAGCACATGCAACATTGCTAGTTTGCAGAACAGCCAATTTACTGTTCTCAAACACAACACAGACAGCCCTTCAACAACCTGGGAAAAGACAGGGTAACCTTGGCCACTATGTTCACTAGCGGAAACAAGAAATAAGAAAGATACTTCAATCATCCATTACATGGTTTCTCCCTGTGAAGAAGAAAGCTTATCTAGCTTTCACTTGTGGCAAACCTCATGCACCCAGATAAATCAGATTATTTCGCCCTGCATTAATTCAGATTGACGTTTGCACAGCGTCATCTTTCTTCATAACGGTCGATTGAAAGGGAATCACGGAATCATTAAAGTTGGAAAAGACCTCTAAGGTCCAAGCACCGACCCACTCCCTTCATGCCCACTGATCACATCCCTCAGTGCCACATCCACGCTGTCCTCGAACACCTCCAGAGACGGTGAATGCACCACCTCCCCGGGCAGCCGGTGCCACTTTGCAACTCTTCTGGAGAAGAGTTTTTTTCCTAACGTCAGCGTGGATAAAAGATAAAGCGCTGACGGAGACGGACCATTTCTAGCAGAGCAGCTGCTGAGCCCACCACAGCCGCGCGCCCGGCAGTGCCAAAGGCGCTCGCTCAGCTGCAGCGGCACGGGGACACGGAGCTCAGAGCTCACGGCATGAAAGCAAGCGTGAGGCTTCAAAATACGCCCCAGCACCTACGTGAAACGGGCGAAAACAAACAGACACAACTTTAGATCAAACGGACACAGGACTTGATTTCTTACCGACGATGGGGAAATGACTAATAACACTGCAACCCGCACTGAAAGCCGAGAACGGCTGCTCCCGCCGCACAGATACCACAACATAAGGGTATTTACTAACGAAGAAACCCACGCCTGGTGCCTCACTGTCTGATTCCCCTCAGAGCCCCGGAGGCGTGAAGGGGAAGAGCGGCAGGAATGCCCCAGCACATTCTACCCCGCCGCCTGGCTCGCGCTCGCCGCCCGGCCGCACCTCGCTCAGCCCTAGCTGGGATCGCCAGCGCCCTCCCACCCGCACAGCAAGGCGCGACTGACACGGTGCCTCCCCAGAGGACCAGACCCCGCCGCTGGCGAGGGACAGCGACTCACCGCTCAGGTAGTTGGTCCACTTGTACAGCACGCCCTCCATGGCGACCGGGCCCCCGCCCCCATGCAGCGCGGCCGGCCCCCGGCGCGCTCACGCCGTTCGCCGCTGCCTCCCGCCGCCGCTTCTGCCGGCACCCAGGGCCATAGCGGGGCACCGCCCGCCCTGCGCGGCCCGGCCCCCGCCGCCGTGCCGGCCCTCTGCCACGCTTCTGGCGCAGGGTGCGCCCAAAGAACCACCCCTCAGCGCTACGGTTGCGTAAAACATTCCAAGAATCGCAACTCCGCCTGACGAGCACGCGAAAAGGGGAGGGAACGGGCGCAGCACGCCCGAAGCAGGTGGCCTCCCGCAGCCTATAGGAACGCCTTCTTGGTGACGGCGCTGCCCAATCGGAGGCCGGCAGGAGCCGGCTCTATTGTGCGGACTCTCCGGCGCGCTAACGTTCGCTTCCTGGAGCTCAGGTCCCGCCCCCTTCGCTTAGCGACCGTCTCGCAAAACGCCGCTTCCGATTGGGCAATCCGAGCCTCGGAAAGGGCAGCCAATGGGCCAACGCTTCTGCTTGAGCTGAACCAATCAGAGGACGTGGTTCCCCCTAGTCCCGGCCGGCAAGAAGTCGAGGGCTGCCGGCCGTGAGGGCAGCTGCCACGTCTGCGGGCTGGCCGGGCCGAGCGGCCGCCGTGCTGCCAGCAGCTGGTGGGCCATGATGGGCTCGCGGCGCTGAGGTGGGCGCTGGGTCTGGCGGCGGGGCGGGATGGCGGCGCTGCGGGCCTCCCTGCTGGGCGTCCTGCTGGGCTGCGCGGCCGCGGCCCTCATCCCCGCGGCCGACGTGAAGGTGGAGGTGCTGCAGAAGCCGTTCCTGTGCCACCGGAGGACCAAGTGGGGGGACATGATGCTGGTGCACTATGAGGGCTTCCTGCAGAGCGACGGCTCCATGTTCCACTCCACGTGAGTTTCCCGGGGCGCGGGGCCAGCTGTGTGGACAGGGTGTATATATGTGTGTGTGCGTGTAAGTGTGTGGTGCAAGAGGATGAAACAAGCTAGACGAGAGCTTTGCTATCACCTCAGAGCTGGCAGCCAGGAAGCTTGCATTGCTGGCAGGGGCTGCTGCCTTTTAGATTCAGATGTGCTGTAAGTGGTGTTCCTTACCCGCCCCAGACACATCGCATTCTGAGGGCAACTGCAATGCAAATACGAGGAGGAGCCTGCAAATCCCTTGCTAATGGTGCCTTTCCTGTGAAGCGATGGGGTGCTAACAATGGGAGACAGCGAGATGCTCACGAGACCGCAGGCTGCACTGGAATCACTTGTGGAAGTCATTTTAAATAGCAGCCAAAACAGACAACGTTTTGCATGTTCACGGTCCTGCAGATGCAAATTAAAATCTCACTAATTTTCTCTTGTAGTTAACCCGCCTCTCTCAAAGGAGTTGTAGTGACGCTTTAAGTTTTTGCTGCTGACTAACTCCTGTAAGTGCTCTTATGTCGTGTTCGGCACCTTTCTTGCATGGCTAGAAATGGAGCTTTGGGCTGTAGTTAAAATTCTGTGCCTGTCAATAGATTGGAAGTGGTTGTGTTGTACCACCTGGTTATATTTGAAAAGGGGGTCGTCTGCCTGTTTTAAGTGTTTTGCATGCATTTATTTCTCTTTTTCTAGGTATCTGTTGTGTAGTCGTTTTTTCTTCCGCTGGCTTTTTCAGAAGAGATGTGACTGACTCTTCTAAGCATGTTATAAGGTATACTGCAGTCATGGCCAAGCTGATTTGTGACTTGCGATTTACAAAGAGCTTACATAGCCTTGAGCATAACTTCCAAGCATAAATGCCTTTCTAGTCTGATCAGTTTCAAAGCAAAATAAATGATCAGGAAAATGGAGATGAGGATCCAGGTTTCTCAGCGTTGTCATGAGTGCACCCTGTATGTGCTGTTTCATTCCTTTGCAGTTCTTAAGGCGCCTTGTCATGCAAGACATAACTTCTAAGGACTTTAAAAGTGTAGAACTTTCATTTGAGAAATACCAAGATACCATATAGGCTTTTATTTTTTTTATTGCATAAGTGTGAGTGTTTTTGGTCTGTCCCATTTGCCTTTTATGGAACTTGCTGTTTAAAGATTGTTTTATTCCATTCTTTTCCAGTCACAAACATAACAATGGGCAACCTATGTGGTTTACACTTGGCATAAGAGAAGCCATCAAAGGCTGGGACAAAGGTTTGAAGGACATGTGTGTGGGGGAGAAGCGGAAGCTAACTATTCCACCAGCCCTTGCTTATGGAAAAGAAGGGAAAGGTAAAATGCCTGAACTCCTTCTCTTGCTTAAATTGTTTTTAATCTCTATTAATTTTACTGATTTTGACTGAAGAGGTTAGCAAGTTTTCCATGTTGATATCATTAATTAAGGGAAATTATTGGAGTGGGGTGCTCTTTCTCAAAAACTTGTTTTCTGCAGAAAATACTCATTAAGTGTCTAAAGTGGTGAATGCAGGAGAGGAATTCATGACAGCAGCTGTGCTGTACATTCTGAGTATTACTTCTGTTAGTGCTGAGCTCAGCAGTGCTCTGCTTTATTATTTATTTTCAGTCAAGCTTGAAGTGGTTACTGTAGTTAATACTTTGGTTGTTGCATCTGTGTTTGTGATAATAATTCCATGAATGTGCATGTGCAAGCCTTATTCTTTTTTGTGGGTTTCTTCTAGGAAGCTGAAGAACCTCCAGTTCTGTTCATCCTCTTTATGTTCTTAAATGTTACAGTGAAAACTCACCATTTATTTCTCCATATAGGGGCACTTCATTCTTTACAACTTTGGGCAGCTGTGCCTGTTAACCAAAATAAGATATGTGGGAACATTAACAAGCAAGCTGGTATCTACCAAAAATGTACTGAATGATGTGCAGGCAGATAAAAGCATGGCTTGTAATGTTTTCTCTCAACCTGTGTGCTGCTGGCAGTACTTTTCTCCCCTTTCAAACATTTTCAGACAAACCTTCTTTTAACGAGAAGGTCAAGACTGGAATGTGTGGTTAAATGAGTGACAGTTTAAATGATGCAGGAATGTTACTTTTTCTGCTTTATGCAGGGCACAGCTGTAAGTCTTTTTCTACAAAAAAAAAAAAAAACACAAACAAACAAACAAAAAACATTAAATGCTGTAGAGGCTCACCTGGTAATTACAGGCCTAATTGTTTTGACTGAAGGCTAACTGTAGTGATTTACATATTAAAGGCTTGCAAGCCTCACTTATGTATTTAATGCAAGAAGGCTAAACTAGTAAACACTGCTAGCTGCCGTACTTTGGGAAAACACTGAAGTATTTGAATACATGAACCTTATGTTGCTGTGCTGTTGAAGAATTCTGTTTTCTTCATACTTTCCACTGAACGCTCAGGAGTTCACCAGCTTCCCACCTGGTGCCTTTCTTGCTCTGCCCTGAATGATGAGTCACATGCCTTATTCTGCAACCCTCAGGAAAAAAATTTACCTATGTTCCAAACCCCATGCAGGCCACCGTGGCCTATATTTCCAGAAGATTCTGTACATTTATTCATTCTGGAGATCTGTTAGCATGTTAAATATATTCTGAACTGCAGGAATAAACATCACAGCTTCCAAACTGTTAAGTGAGGATTAATTTTCTCCTTATTTCAAGGCATGCACGTATTTTTGGAGTGCCTCTATCCAATATAGAAATAGAGAGGTTAAATAGGACCAAATGGCAGAGGAGCAAAGTTCAAAGCTAAATCTTTGACAGTAGCATCAGCCATTAGGGTGAGGATGTATCATGCTATTGAAAAAGCCAGAGACTGATAAACTCTAGGGATGGTAATAATTAAATGTTCTCTGGCACTATCAGAAAATTATTAATGTATTGACTTGCATCAAAATGGAATGATGTTAATAACCTTATGATCAGGCTTATGTGCCCAGTTTCTGCTGTGTGTTTGGAAGTAGTTCAGTGCTTTTTGTGCTACAATTCAGAGACAGCCATAGGATACTGACAGCATTGCTGCCCTTCTGCTTTTCTTGTCAAGAAGTGTCAGGATACCACATACAGAGGTAGCATTCAGTCCATCTGATGCACTACTTGCCTTGCTGTCCATTGGTCTGAGCTGTGTACTGAAACAGTGGCCACCTAACTTTATGGTCTACTTCACTGCTTTCTGCTCAGACTCGGTCTGGCTCAAAAAGTGGCTCAAGAATCTTGTCTCGTAAGTCTGTGATGAGTTACTGAATAGGAGCTCACAAGAGTACACGCTAGCTTTCAACAAAGCTGGTTGCATCTGAACTTGCACATGTGTTGCAAGGGCTGCTCAGGGTCTGAGCTACAATCTAAAATAGTTGCACTTAACACTGTTACAGATGGTTATTCATTTTGGCTCAAAATGCAGGTTGCTTTGAAATAATGGGATTACTCTGAAGCATGTGGCTTTCATGGTGCACTAAACGTGTATCTTTCTAACTTCGTTCTGTGCAGGGAAAATTCCACCTGAGAGCACACTGATCTTCAATATTGACCTTCTAGAAATTAGGAATGGACCCAGGTCTCATGAGTCATTTCAAGAGATGGATCTTAATGATGACTGGAAGCTGTCCAAGCAAGAGGTGAGTGGGTTACTTTTCTTGCAAGCAAATTTAACAGAATTATGTAGTAAAAATGAAAAGATAAGATAAAGCTTGGAAGCTTAGCTTTCAATAAAACTAAGCTGAAGATGCACGGTTATGCTGTACCAAGCTGAGCCTTGGATCTTGAACTGCTGAACTGAGGAGTCTACAAGTGGATTTTGCAAGCTGCAGCACAGCATGTGATGGAAGTGCACCCCACACTTATGGAAAACTTCATAAAGTAAAACATCTTAGAAATAAAACTTCAAGGTTTGGTTGTTTTTTTTTTTTGAGTTAGTTGCTGCTTTACTAATAAATTAGATTTTGAAGATCACCTACTGTGAAGCAGTCCTGTTTTGTAGCTTTTACTGCCTGAAGAACCTTTATGGAGCATTATTCTGCATTATTCTTGTTGCCTTTTATTTTCAGGCTTCTGTTTTTACGCTGTGTGGATGTTATCCATGAGAAGTTAGGATAAACCACTAAGTTCATAGAATTACCAAGACTGGGAAGGATCTCCAAGGTCTTCTAGTCCAACTGTCCACCTACCACCAATGTTTTTCCACTAAACCATGTCCCTAAGTACTATGTCTAAAGATTTCTTGAGAACTTCCAGGGATTGTGACTTAACCACCTCCCTGGGCAGCCTGTTCCAGCATCATTTTTTATTTGGGGACTGGTTCAGTTTGTCAGTCCTTAGGAGGGTTATCTTTTTGTAATGCACAGCAGCTAGGCAGTGTCAGTGTTTCCAACATGCATATTAGAAACATGAGTAATGACCATAACACAGACTGGAATGTGAAATGAATAAAACAGACCTGAAGTGTGACCCATTTATCTTCCTGTTAACAGTCCACTCTTGCAGTTTCTGTTAAACAGGTTCTGTCTATTTAACAAAGGGATGTGTTGCTATTAATATTCTGGAGATGCGTTGCTATTAATACTCTGATAGAAAGCTTTGTGATTCAGAACACTTAGGCTCTTGGTAGTTAAACTTAGTAAAAATTGCTTGCCGTTTGTTAATGGCTTGGTGTACATAACTGTTCTAGCTCTCCATTCAAAAACTGCCTTGAATCTATTTGCCCTTCAGAGCCTTGAGATTTCTAGTAATACATTGTAATGTGTTGCCATTAGAGCAGTAAATGTAAAGATTATGGATAGATTTCTGTATCATTTTGGGGTTGCTGTTTGGGTTTACATCTGCTAGTTTGACAAATTGCTAAGACATGAGAATGCTGTTTTAGTTCTGACCAATTGGTAGTTATAATTTCTGCCTACCCGTTCATACTTTACTATATAGACATCAGATGACATACCTTCTTGGCACAGTTTTCAGTCATACAATAAAGCCATGGCAACTAGTTTGCTAGCTTTATTTTCTTTCATCACCAAGCAGGGCCAAAGAATCTAGTTAGACAAGTTTCCTTCTGTTGTGGCGTAGGAAGGAAGATAACTATTAATAGTTTAATACTACCATCCCAACTCTCTCTTACATTCCAGTAATCAATTATCTTAAATATGAAGGCATTAACTCTCATCTTTTATCTAATAGGTGAAAATTTACTTGAAGAAAGAGTTTGAGAAGCATGGAGCAGTGGTAAATGACACCCAGCATGATGCTTTGGTTGAAGACATATTTGATAAAGAAGATGAAGACAGTGATGGGTTTATATCTGCAAGGGAATTCACATACAAGCATGATGAGCTGTAGGAAAGGATGACATAATTTTTTTGACACAAATGGCAATGACTTAGACTGTCTGGTTCTCTTGTCGTCTTGATTCTGTGTTTTGGAGTTGACAGCTGCTATTGGCAGAAGAGAAATGACAAAAAAAACCCCACTTTTTTATATTAAAAGAGAATTTCAGTTGTTTACGTTAAAAATATATATATATTTTAAACTATTTGTAAGATTGAAATTGTACTTACTGTTGTGCAATGAAGACTTGCACGTTTTGTTTTTTAATTTTGTATTAACTTATTTTTTCAGAAATGAAACAAGGTTTCCAGGTATCGAACATCTTGAAAATCAAAATCCAGTACAGTGCCTTTCTGTGCTTTATTTCTTCAGATCACATTCAGTGACTTTTACATATGACTTCTAGTCTGACTTAATCAATTATTTGACCTTTTTTGTACCTTGCTGCTTGTAAAGCAGTGTGCTGGCATTGCTTGCTTTCTGCAGATTTTGAAATATCCACTAGAAAGCACCAACACCTTGTAGGACAGCTGAGAAACTCATACGAAGCTGAATGAGAAGAATGGCTGTCCTATGCTGATTCTGCTTTTCTAAAGGAGAATACCAAAATAACTGTTTGCATCACTAAAGGAAAACAAACAAAAAAATAGGAGTTAAATATCAGACCTTCTCATTTTTATATTAGCAGTGTTCTAGAAGATAAGGTACTATTTTCCAAGTAGTTTTGTTGTTCTGCAGAGGTAGCGTCCTTCACTTCCTTACATGCATTGGTTTGTGAAGAGATTGCATTTTCTTCACCTCAGGTGTTGAGAGACATCTAAAGAAAAAATTTAGCAAATTTTTTTTCCCCATTTTCAGAAAGGAAGGAAGGAGCATGCTAACATGCAGGTCAGTATGTCCTAAAGAACACTTTGTGTTACTTGCCAGCTTTGCTACTGCCTGAATTGTAGAATTTGTCTTATTTTTTTTGCACCTTTGCTGTATTTTCACAGGTAGCACAAAAGTTATCTGAGTCTTAAGAAATAAAGTGACTTTTAAAAAAAAGAAAAAAAGTGAGGTAAACATTCTGCTGCTGAATCTTTATGGTGTGGAGATGATGAGGATTTCAGCTCTGTCTTGTGTGTTTGAACCCTCTCTAAAGAGGAAGAAGCTTAGTCATCATCCATGGGCCTGAATGAGTGGGTGAGGTATCTCTTAGAAGGATTTAGCCTTTATTCTTCCAGCACTAAAATGGGTTTTTGTACAGAATACTTAGATTTAAAAATACTGCCATAGGTTTTGTAGGGATATGAGGTAAACCAAATTGTATAAAATCAGTATTGCTGTAATGTGCTAAGGAGGGGTGGGGGAGCTTGGGGGGAGTTGCATTCAAGATCCTCAGTTAGCTTGATGAAAATTTTCTCTGCAATCTAGCGTTGCATGTAAGTATTAGAAGACTGCTTTATTGTAGACAGCAAGGATTTCTGTACAGTGATTGTGCTACGTGAAGATATGCAGGGGTGGAGTTTTTGCGTTCCAGCATTTGGTATTTTATGGCATGTGGCTTACATGATGTGGAGTTTTCATATTTTGTTTTAAACAGTGTTTTTTTTCCCCTCCTTCACAATATCTAGTTTTCTTGAACCTATTTATTCTTTAGTTCTGTGGCAGTCACAGTAGAATGGCATAGGATGCTACTTCCATTTGTTCTTATGCTTGTTGCCTGTCCTGGTTATTGTGAGGAAATAATTAACAAGTCATCTTACCAGTCATGAGTTTACATAAACTTTTTTTTTCCTTTTTGCTCTAGAAAGTTTGTCTTGCCTGACATTGTTTGTGTGCTGAGCATCTTGATTTCTCCTACAGTCACCAGAGCACAAGGCACTTTAGAGTAATTCGTCATATTTATATAGTTCATATTCTGTTAGGGTAGATGCCTTATCAGTCAGAGGTGCCTATCTTCCCCCATTAACTACGTGGGGAGCATAGACAATTCTTGCATCCAAGGCCAAGAATGTCTAATGGCTTATAAAGTTGACCCTTGAGGCATTACTGCTTAAGATTCAGGATCTGGTTGGTAACAGCCAACCAAATAGAATTACAATGTGAATGCTGCTGGGAAGAGTAGAATTGAGACTTGGAATGGGTATATCAGGTTTTAAAATCATCTGCAGTATTTAGCACGCTCACTGAACGTCTGGCTGGGAAATGAAAGCATAAAAGCATGAAATAAAAAATGACCCTGATTACTGGCCAAATACTTCAAGTGTAAGCTTTTTTAATGGATACCAACCTACTTCTAAAGTGAAGGCCAAATGTTTTGCTTGTATTCAGTAGGAGTTTAGAGTCGGTGAATACTGTGAAATATGCATTATCTTCTGTTTAGATTTTGAAAATATTTCATAAAAATAACTTCAAGTAAACATACTGTAGACAGTTAATGCCAGCAGAGTATTAAAGCTGCAAGGCCAAGATGATTTATTTGGTGTGCTGTGCGTAGATTTACACGAAGTGAATTCGTTTTAATGCTTTTCTTGGTAGCTATGTTACATTTCTGAAATTGAACTTAAAAATTTTTTAAAAGTGCAAAATCAGCAGCAGATTTCAGAAGCTGCTGCAACCTCATTACCATTTGCTGTCATTCAAGTCCTTCTGTGAAAATGAAGAAATTTCTTAGGAAATAACTGCCTGTCTTACCCTCAGCTGTGTCTGGTTGTTAGTCCCTGGGGCGTGCTTCTGCATTGTCAGCAGGAGCCAGCTAGCTACTTACAGGGGAGCAGACATGAGCAGCTGCTCCTCCTCTGATGGGAGAAGAGGTATTGGAACTTCAGTAGCACTCAGCAACCGGCTTCTGTGCAAACTGCAAGCTCTATTTCCATGAGGAAACAAACCTTTGCTGCTTGTCTGTAAGATGCTGCACTTGAAAAAGTGGAGATGGCTCAACAGTGTTGTGAGCACGTACTGGATTGTTCCTCTTTCTTGTTTTCTGGTTATAGATGAAAACACTTTTTTTTTTTTTTTACATACAGCAGTCTGTCATTCAGAGCTATGACCTAGCAATTACAATAGGAGTTGCTGTTTTGTGTACTTCAGAGCTCCTTTTATTTGAGAATCCTTGATAAGCATTGCAGTGACACAAGAAGGCTTTTGGCAAAGCTTCAGGAACAGTGTTTACAATCTTAAGTGTTTTCTGAAGCTTTCTTCTCTGAAATCAACTGACACAGCAAATGGTGTTGAAGCTAAAGGAAATTGCTTTACTGGGTTTCAAGTCTTTGCTTTATAATATTTTACATCTGTGCTATCCACAATGTTTCTGGTATTGAGGTGTTTATGATGGGATCATAAAACTGCAGTGTGAAGTATGTATTGCACTGCTATGATAATGTATTGTTCATGATACTTAGGACAAAAGTGATCTATGGCATGTTTGAGAATTCCACATAAAAATAGGTGTTACAGGTCAACCATTAAATTACAAGTGCCTTTGTCATATGTGCTCTCCAAACCACAGTCTCTGTTGCTGGAGAGTCTACCTCTTAATCCAGAGATCTCAGCCTGAAATGGCAGCTATCAGCAGGGTGGAGAGAGCTCACTGCTTTGGGATGTTTCTGGGAAAAGGAGTGAAGCTAGGGCAAGTGCAGTAAGGCACAGAAGAGTGATTTGAGAAATGCAGAAGGCTTTGTTGTCTCAATCCTTTGGCATCTGATTCCTTGGCAGAAAACTGGCAGCCACTGCTACAGGTACTGCACGTTGTAAGGCGGCGGGTTCTTGGTCTGACTTGGGTTAGAAATAGCTGCTTCAGCTGATTCTTTTTGTTTCTTTTTGTGGGTTCTCCTCTTATCACAAAGTTAATTCACACTTTCAAGGTTCATTAAAGAATATCCAGAATAGTTACTCTGAGTTTAATGTTGTCTTAAAAGTATCTCAGCCTCACTGTAAAGCTTTTGCAAAAACAAAAACTAACTATGAAATAAACCCAAAACAGCTTCATTATTTTCATATAATCCTGGATAATTTTAGCTTTTCCTGAAAGCCAATCATAATGCTTACGTTCTGTGCCCTACTTTTCTCCTGGTGTTCAAGAAAAACAACTGTGACATAATGATCTTTCTTCAGCTATCCTGGTTCTGCTCTTACATCTGTGCTTGATTATGTCCACAGTTTTACTCAGGAAGTTAACTAAGAAGATCAGTAAGAAGCTGCAGGGACAAACACATCCTTGCTTAGCTTTCCCAACCTGCAGTGAGCTCAGATGGGAAACACCTTTCATTGCATAATTTTAATTCCCAGAGCTTCAGATCCAAAAGTAGAGTGGTTTAGCTTTTACTTGATTTGGAAGCCTTGTGTTATTTTCTATCTTGGATGATATTAAAAAAAAAAAAAAAAGAAAAACTTAGTTTAGCTGAGAAATTTGCCAGTAAAGTATATGATAAACTGAAACTTCAGCGTGTCAGGCAGATTTTGTGCAAGGTTTCTGAATACCCTGTTCTTGATGGAGGGTGAGAGTTTGTACAGAGGAATTCATTCTCTACTAGAGAAACAACAAAACATCTGAAGGCTTACATTAAAAGCTTGCTGGCTTTTTATTTACTGACTGAAATACTTTTCATAATATTGTTAGTAACACATCATGTACGTGGGAGGGATTTTAAGCATATGTGCTGTCTATTCCTTATCCCTGTCCTTGCGAAGGGCTGGACTGAGCCATAAGTGGAAACCAGGGAAAACGATGTTCTGGGGCTTTTGCACATGTATGCATGTTTGTTGTGGAGGTGGTGCTTTGTTTTCTTGTAACTGCTCTGCATCTTGACTAGGTAAATAATGAACAAAGACCTTTGAAAAAATATTAGGGTTTATTTGGCTGCTGAAATCTGGTGTAGCCAACTCTTCAGAGCTCCTCAAATCTCTTTTGTGCTTTCCTCTAATTCAAAAATTCTGAGGCTGTTCCTACTACTGAGAGCTGCTCTTTGTTTTAGGTATGATGCTTCTAATTTCTAGTTTGTGTTGTGATCTGCTTAAGGAGATTAAATGATGCAGGATAATTGATTTCTCATCTGAGAGTCAGACTGAAAGCATTAAATCAATTCTGTCCTCTTACATTTTGTTGCCATTGAAATTTCTTTAAAGGAGCTGATGTTTCTTCTTTCCCAGACTAATAAACTAGGTAATACCCATTTCTTTTGCACATGTGGCTTGCTGCCTCTCTGGAAGTAAACAGCTCAGCTTAGCTCTGGTATCTCTAATCTGCTGGGCTATGATTTCAGAGAACAGGTTTTCATTCCGTAAATGCAAAGCAGAATGCATTAGTGACTCTGTGCCCAACTCTGGGTATGGAATCCATATAGTTATACCTAGCAGACTAACAGTAGCTTAAAGAAAATCCTGACTTTCTGGATTACTCTTGGCAGCTTTGAAAATACTGTTTTGTGCTCCTTCCTTTTAACAGAAGGATGCAAATGCAAATTGTTACTATTATTCCAGCCCTTAGCTGGAATCCCATCTTGTCCTCATTGCTATTGTCACTAGTTGGGTTAAAATCTGGGAAACAGAAACAGCCAGTGTTAATTTGTTAGCAAGTTCCTCCTATAGCAGGGCTTTACAGCCTCAAGCTGCCATTCACAAAGCAGTGGGGCACTGTGAAGGCAGCCATAACCTCTGCACCTTGCCTTTTCAGTAGGCAGCTGTGGGAGAGCAGTACAGAGGCAATAATGTCTCTAGATAACTAACTGAAGTGCTGTCAGCCAGGTCCTGCTGTCACACTGCAGCCCTAGGGTGTAAACCTAAGCACAAGCCTGGGGAAAATACCCCTGGCAATGGGGGGAAATAGAAGAGAAAATAGAAAGGCAGGGGGACAGCTTGTTGTACCAGCCCCCTTTTCTTGTCTGATAACTTCAGCCAAGGAAGCTTAAACACTTTTAGGTAACTGATTGCTGATGTTTCTTTGTTAAAATAAGTACATAGCATGCAACCAGTGTGAAATAGGAGAATTTGAACTGTGTACTATCTTCCCCACCACCTCTTCTCTGCCATTTTCCAGACATACATTCTGGATGAATGTATGTAGATGTATGTAATGTAAAGTCCTATGGGCTCTTTTATGAGTGAGAAATTCTGACTTGGGAATATTTGTCCAAAACTTAAGCCCCCTGATGTGCAGAATAATAACAAAGGCTGCAAAAAAAAAAAAACGTGCGTAGATGGGACGTGCCACTGTTCAGTGTCCCACCTTATGATGTGTATGGAGTGGTGAAAAGTGGTTGCTGACACGTTTGACTTGTAAGTGTACTTGGCAGACCTGTTGCTGTGGTAACTAATCAGAAGGCTAACCTCCTCCGAATGAGTGCTGTTTGCCTTGCACCAGATGGCTCATACATCACATAGTGGCATTTTCTGTCCCTTTCATTACTGTTCAATCTTTTCTCTAAGTGCTGTGATTTAATTTGCAGCAATTTAGACACAAATTATTCAGATATGTGACATGCTAAAATACAATACAAAGCTGCTTGGGTGGATGCAACCAAAGATCTACTATTTCAATAATGATATATATAGAGCACATGGTTACCATAGCATATTTCTTGCAGATAAAGTGAGACCATTTTTTCAATTCGTTGCTCTGCTACAAGCAGTTCTGCACAGGCAGCATGCTAGCAATGAGAATATGGATGAAGGCTAAGGATAATTTCATTAAAAATTCTGTATTTGTATTTTCTGATTTTTATCTGTTGGGTTTTTTATTGTTTTTTTGTTTTTATTACTGGCTTATTTTCTCAGAATGACAGATCTATTTCTTTCACCTACTTTGACTATTTGTTATTGTGAGCTACTGTCAAGAGATTCAGACTAATTGTTACAGATTCTGTTACAACTCACCTGTAAAGCCATAGACCTAGAGTTTTTTCTTAAGTCAGTAATAATAAATATGTCTCATGATAACTTTAGAATTATGAAAATAAGTATGCTGTCACAGATCATTACACATCATCAATGTTCTAGTTTTCCTGTTTTAAAAATCAAGTGATAGACAATGCTTTTTTTTGGTAAATGCAATCATCACTCCAGGGAAAGGCAACCTTCTTGAACGGGTGTTTAGTTGTGTAGTTCAGTGCTGAGTCTGACAGGTCTCTAGGCATCAAGCACGCCCTGAATCCTTGTGGTGTGCTGGCTTCTGTCCCTGTGACTCTGGTTAGCAGTTGTGCTTTGTTATGTCACTTCTACAATGGAGAAATGAATTACTTTCTGTGTGCATGAGTAAGAACTGGGCATCTAAGCATACCATTGTGCCTGCGATGGCATCTTATGTACAGCTGCAGCCATTTACATAGCTTAATCTTCAATGGTTTAATTGGATAAAGGGGGTGCACCCAGGATTTCTCCTATCTTTGTAATTCAAACAATCACTGAGCCCAGCAGATGTGATCTCTGTGTATCAGAATATTGCACCTGCTGCATTCTGCCTTTGTTATGGACAGAACTCCCAGAGTGTGCGAAAGTACTCTCAACTATCTGCACCAATCTCCTGACTATAAAAAAGGAACCAACACCGAAGTATCATTGATGATTTCTGCTCTTAATTTATGACATCACAGCTCATCTGAATTTACTGGCCTATGATATGACTATTATCCTAGGGGCTTCAGGGGTTTTTCAGTGTTGCACAGAGTTAGCTCTTCTGTACTTGGGATTTTTGCTTCTGTAACTCACTGCAAATGGAGTCCATTAAGTTTAGTAGAATGCCTTTATAGCTACAGGTTTAGAATTCTGACTTAGCAGTAGGCAGCTAATTTTTCTCTGTACAACACTAACTCATCTGATTTTTATGTGCTCTGAAACAATGCTCCACCAGAGAGGACAAGGCTAAGATAGTTGCTTGAAATACAGAAAAGCATACCAACAAAAGGGATTTACTGGCTGAACTCACCTTTCACAAAAACATATATGATTTAAAAACCTAAGTAGTCTTTTTTGTTGTCTGAATTAAGCTAATTTGTTTCCTTCTAAACAGTGCTGGAAAAAAAAAGTCATTTAATTGACTGTATGCCTGCCTGCATGTCTGCTCTCTTAGATTTCCAGAGGAAAATAGTTTGGAAAGGAGGAATCAAATTTATTAGTACTAAGGATGCTGGATACTAGTTCTGCTGAATAGGCTTTGATCTCCAACTGAGGAGGTGTTGAAAGGACAAACACACAGTGACTTAAACTGTGTGTTGTTCTGGTTGATTAGTTTTTCCACACATTAAAATAAATAAATAAATAAATAAAAACAAGCAGAACAAGGGTTTCTTAAATTTCTGTTCTGTGAAGATGTGTCCTTCCTGTGTTCCTTCAATGTTGTGTTTTTTACATATCCATAAATTCTGATGTCATTATATTAAATGTGATGAACAAATAATAGATGAACATAATGGTTTTGTATTTTTTGTTTATGCAACAATCTCCATTCAGAGGTTTCAAAGATGCAGCTGTAACTGAGAGCTCTCTCCATTTCATTTTCTCCATCTCATTTATAAGGCAATTTAATTGCCATGAGGTTAACAAGCAGTAGCCTTATGGCAGAACAGCTCCCCTGATTGCTGGGACTGTGCTCTAACCACGCGTCTTTGCTGCTTTACACAGGTCGTGACAGCTTACACAGAAAAGAAGCATCAAGGATTTCTATGTAGCCAGTGTTCAGTCATTCAGCAGACTAATAATTCTTAGGTAGATTATACTTAGCCATAATCATCTCTAGAGTAATTAGGAGAACAGACTTAGTCATGTAAGTGAGCATAATAGGGCAATGTAAGTAGTGTGTTATAGGATATAATTTAAAATTCCTTTTAAATTGCACCTGCTCTTTTCTTTTGCTATCTTTCTGCTTCTGAGAAGCGAGCTGACTGTGACATAGTTCATACTTGATGTAATTCCAGAGCAAGGAATTTGGATTGTTATGTTTAAACAAAGTTATTACAATTAAACTGGTATAGACTCCTCAGCTTTTCAGTACTGATTCAAAAGATTCAAATCACCTTACAGTCAGGTATTTCAAGTAGGAAGTATCCAGCCTTTTTTTCTATTGCACAGCATCTTACACTGTAATTCTGATCACAGCAAACAGTTCAGCGCAGAAAAATCAAAGGTCTTACCTAAAATACAGGATGGAAGATCTTGGAGTATCAAGAACTGCACGAAGCTATTGATCAGCCCTGTATTTTAACCAAGAGCACTGAGCCTAAGTGGTGACTTCTATTAGTCTCTATTCAGGTTGCTGATATACTTAAAGAAATGTACAGATGGCACAGCATTTTTCATTCACTGAAATTTAAAGTGTGAACAGCAATTATTTTTTATTTGTACTAATTATTTATTTGTTGCTAATGAAGATGCAACTTCTGGTCTGTGATGGTTTCCAAAGCTTACCCATAATTTCTGAACCCATGCAGTCTCATGGATCCATGTTGTTTAAGGTGGTGAGAGGAAATCACTGCCTCCATATATGGTTCCAGAATTTTTCCTTCTAAATTTTCTTTTCATATGGGATGCTGTATACAGAGCCTGTCTACCTTTTTGACTTTCCTTTGTCAGGTTATTAAACTAGATCTAGTGAGCAATGTGATATTCAAGTGTCTTGATTCCTACCTTGAAGAGGCGAGTGACTTGTACTTCTATAAATTTCTGTATTTTCTCGGCCTTCCTTAGATTCTACACTGGTACACAAGCTTTGCATCTTTACCTCTTTCTGCTCTTTGGCTGGAAAGCTCTAGTTGTTAATGCTCTTTTTTTTTCCTGCCTTTTGGTTCATTCTTGTCTTTCTGTCCTTCTTTCCAACTTTCTTTCAGTCTTTCCATCCTCCTAGCAGACATGGCAGCCTCTTCTGCACACTGAATGTCTGGGCTGGAGATGATGTTGGCAGAGCAATGCGGCTCCTACTGCCTCAGTCGGGGCTGGTATGGCACATAGGGCAAGCTATCCGATCCCTGCACTGAGGATGAGGCAGGCTGTGCCCTGTACTGGGCCTCAGAGGGATGGATGCTCAGGACCATGGAGCTGGCAGGTCCTCGGGGTTCATGCACTGGAGGGGTGACAGCCTACTGTGCCACGTCCCTTGAGGCCAGCCGAGAAGCCCCGATCTCGAGGCCATCCTCCATCTTCATCAAGGCTGGGAGCCGCAGGACGGGCGAGGACGCGTGGGCCGCTCTGTACCCAAGCACGCCAAACGCGGCCACCTCTTCCAGCCGCCATTTTCGTGGCCCCTGCGTGGCGTCGGCGGGACCCCCCGGCGGCGGCCGCGAGGAGCCGCTGCGCTCCCTCACACGGGGGCGTGGGGAGACCGCCGTTATCGCAGAGCCGGTGTTGAGGACGGAGCCGACGGGCCTGGCTGCCGGGACAGCGAGTCGCAGAGCCGAGACCGCCGCGGGGCCGCACAACCGCCGCGTCCTCCGCAGAGCCGCAGCGGCCGGGACTCGCAGCGCGGAGCGGTTCGGGCGGCGGCTGCGCGCGCAGGGGAGGGGGGAGACCGACGGGGACCGCAGCCAGCGCCGGGCTGAGGGGAGCGGAGCGCAGCGCCAGGTGCGTAACGGTGCGGGATCGCCGCGGGCAGCGCTCGATGGAGCGGGGCGGTGGCGGGCAGCGAGCTGCCGGCCGCGGCGGTGTGACGGATGGAGGCGGCGGTCCCGCTTCCCCCCGGCCCATCGCCGTTCCCGGCGGCTCCGCGCACCTGCCGCGGGGCTGCGGAACATGGCTGCCTCGGCCACCCCTCGCCGTCCCTCGCCCTCCGGTTGACGGCAGGGCTCTCCGGTGCCCGCTTTCCTCGGGCTGCCCTCTCTGCTGGCTGCTTCCCTTCTGCTTTTGAAGCGAGCAGTGCTTGCCGTTTCCCCTGTTCCTCTTCCACCTCCCCCAACCTCCTCTCTTCCCCCCCCATTGGCCCCCCCCCCTTATCTGAAGGTGCCTTTTCGCGTAGTCACCTTGGAATGCGGCCGCCCCGGTGCCGTTTCCAGGCGCTGCTGCTCTCAGGTGGGTTCGCGATGCTTTTGCTTGCACGAACGGCTCCGTGCGGAGTCTGCGAAGCTGAGCTCTTGATTTATGCTGCTCTATGATCGACCTGCCTAAAGTGAAGTCGTTTTCTCCGGTACTGATAATTAGGGAAGAGAAAAAGATCTTATTGCAGCAGCATCCCAAGCAGAAGGGAGCTTTACTGGGCCTGAGCCTGTGCGTGTGCAAGTGTATAAATCCATCAGTGTGAAAAATTTCCTTAGTGCTGTGGGTGAAGCCGTCCATACCTGTAAAATGTGGAACTTTAAATGCAGCAGTCTCGGATTGTATTGCAGTAGAGTGGGTTAGTTCTGAAATGCAAGCTCATTATGTGTGTTGGATTTACTCAGCAGTTCAGGAGGTAATAACTACGTGAACCTGTGAGAAGTTGCATCCATTATAGGCTATTACCATTTATACTGTTGGTCTAAAAGCTGTTGTGGATTTATGGACTTAAAGCACCTCTAGGCAATGCAGTTTGGTTCATGACATGCACCCCGAACCCTCCAAACAAACAACCTCAGAACAAACCCTCTCATATGTATTTAGGAACCTTGTTCCTGTGAACACAGAACTTTAGCTTTGATTCATCTCAAATCAGAGAAAATTAAACTATTCATAGTGCTATAAACTTTCCCAAGCAGTTTAGGTCCCAGAGTTCGTGTGGACAGTCTGAAAACAGATGTCATATTGAAGAAAATGTGGTGAATGAAAAGAAATCCTTTATTGACATGAGTAGGGTTTATCCTACCCAAAATAGCATTTGTGGTGCTTGGAGTTTGAGATCTTTATGAAAGATATTTGTAAATTTGTTTTCCTGCGATGGCAGGGCATGGTTTAAATTGCTTTTGCTTACTCTTGCTGAGTGTATTTTTGGTAGAGGTACCAATTTGTTCCATCTAACCTCTCTTCAGAAGTCAGCCATGCAGATTGCATGTGGGAAGGTGTGCTAGTTAGTGCTAGGAGCTTCC
The DNA here is from genome assembly GCF_019232065.1 of Centrocercus urophasianus. NCBI lineage: Eukaryota > Metazoa > Chordata > Aves > Galliformes > Phasianidae > Centrocercus > Centrocercus urophasianus. The sequence goes on from NW_024884711.1 coordinate 14,730,635, forward strand.
AGTGAGAATTCCCTTGTTCATTATGGACTTACAGATTTGTGGAACTGGAGCTGTCCTGGTTATGTATTAGCTTTTTCTTCATGTAAAGTCATTAAATTGAGAAACAGAATGGAACTGAGGTCCATGACTGTCACTAAGATACCCAGGTGGCTGGCTTCTGATGCTAGGTATTTTATTATGAGGTGACTTTTGCAAACTCTGTTGCTAGCATTGCAACATTTACTCTTGTTTGGAGTTATATTTTAATCAAAAGTGAGACTTCTGACAAGGCACTTGGATGCTTTTTATTTTACCCCTTGTTAACACCACAGCGTTGCTGATTTGAATGGACTGCCAGTCAGTGCACATCAGCCAGTTCTGTGTGCAGGTGGGCATCCCTTCCTGTACCAGATCAGGACTTCACTGTACAGCACAACTGGATTGTATAAAGATGGAGAAGTACCCTGATAAAAACTGTGCAGCAGTAACACCATCTCACAATGAACTTTTGTGCTGTACAGATACTTTGGATGCCAGTAAGTCCTGACTACAGTCCCTGCCCAAGTGGCAGAAGCTGAGAACTTGTGCAAGAAAACAAATCCTTCCCTACCAAAAGCAGAGGCACAAATATGACCCTAGGTCTCAAGGTGGAATAGCATCTACAGAAGGAATATAGTTCTGTGTCTGCTTGGAGACTTAATTAAGTGCGCTGACATCCACTCAGTGAAGAGTTGGTGGTATAAATAATGAATTTTCCCTCCGTGCACAGCCTGTAATGGAAGTGAGATTGAAATCTGTTGTCTTCTGGATGGGTGACCCTAATTTGTTTTTAAATAGAACCAGTTTTCATCAATGTAATGTGAACTACTTGAGGCAAAAAATTATTTCCCATTTGCTTTTGAAAGATGTCTGCTATGACAGGATGATTGAGGGCTTATTAGACAATGAAAATAGAACTGGTTGATCAGAGGACTGCAGACTTTCTAAATGGCTGAAATCTTACCTTATGTTAAGACTGTAAATGCTGAAGAGTTATGCCAGTATCTAATTTGCTACACAGATACAAAAAATCTAGCAGCAGTCTTCAGGATCATCCCAAATTTTCCCCACATGCAGCAAGAGAAATATTTTCAGTTCCTTTCAGTCCTGTTATGCATTTGTTTAGTAAAATGACCGAAGGGGGTGTGCTGTGTGGGAAAGCTTTGAAATGTTTTTATCCTTGTGTAGGGAACTGCTACATCTTATAAGTAATAAAAGTGAAGCTACTGGAGAAAATGGCCATCCCAAACATATAGCTAGAAATGTTGAGGTTTTGCTCTTATTCTCCAAAATGCAGTAATTCCTTCTGATGTAATTAGTGTTCAAGGAGAGCGACTGACTTGAGAGAGAGAGAGAGAGAGAGAGAGAGAGAGAGAGATGTTGAGCTTGGTTTGTGAAATTTCAGCTGCTGCTAACCCTTGTTAGATAGCTTCTCAGACAGTTGGAGAGAGAGACAATCAAAACTGAGTTACAGTTCTGTAGGATGTGGCACCTTTGAATGGTGAATTTGTGCCACTGTTCTTGAATGGTAAGGAAAGAGTCAAACAGACTAATAATGAAACATCCAAACCATAGGAACACACATCTGGCACAGTTTTGTGCTTTATGTTCAGGGAGAGCCTCTGCTTTTCTAATTTTTTTAATTAATGCAAACTTCCTCTTTTCTGCTAAGTCAGTCTTTAAAACTGTCCAAATTGTCAATTTAAAAAAAAAAAAAACAAACAACCTTTCAGTGTCTCCTAAGTTGGGAACAGTATTATTATTGTGCCTTTCAGATTGCTATCTTTGTTCTGTGCCTGAAGCTGAATGAATTTTGCTCTTCATTTCTGTTTTTGGAAATGTTGCTTTTCTGCAGGATGCAGAGATCACATGTCTCTGTGCATAAGATGCTAGACTTGATTTGTAATGGAAAGACAAGCTTGTCTCAGGCACAGGAAGCGTTTTATTTTGAAGGTTAAAGCGTTGTTCGAAACCAATGGCTAAACACAGTTTTTCACAGTTGAGATTCCTTCCTCTCTCCCTATTAAGAACACGGGAGAGGTAAGAGGGTATGTGTAACCCATTTGATGTAGTCTTTCCTTCCTAACGAGAGAGCATCTATCCAAATTTGAGGAATGTTGTTCAGGTGCTGCCTCTGAGTTCTTAATTGCAGAAGTTTGCTGCAGATTAGGCAGCTTGTCCTTTCTGGTAGCAATGAAAACAGACTTACTGGAATCTTTAAACATTACTGAATAGTTCAGAAGTATTAGCACAGCTGGGATTCTGTTTTGTAAAAGCACAAAATACAGTGAGGAAAAGTCATGTTTTTATACATAGAAACAAGCTGTGTGTCTTTGTAAAAGGCTTAATGTGCTCTCTGGAGTTTAGAGGCACCTTTTGCAATATAAAAATTAAAGAAAATATTGACATAACCAGAAAGCATTCAAAACTTATCAGCAAAAGTTTAGCAGCCTCTGTATTTCTGGTACCCAAAGCACTTGTCCCAGACCAACTTCAATTCCAAGAAACTGTAGAAGTGAGAGTGGGGAAAAATAATGTATATGGTTATTGAAACTGCTGTGAAGGTCTGAGATGAAACCCTAATGCTAACCCTCTTAGCCTTGTGTTTGTGGGTACAGGCTTGAAAAGATGTGGACCATTTCTGGAGATGACAATAAATAACCAAGGACAATCACCAGCGTGCTTGAAAAACAGGGCATTAAGGGGAGTTTAGACTTCACCCTGTGCAGCATAATAATTGTATCAACAAAACTCTTGGAGACAAACAGGAAATGTTCAAAGAGTGTCTGTGGTAGTGTCTGTGATTGTTTGAAGAGCATCTTGTGCTGCCAAGGTGGTAAAGGGATGGGAGCATCTCTCCTGTGAGGAGAGACTGAGAGCTGGGACTGCTCAGACTGAAGAACAGGAGGCTGAGGGGGATCTCATCAGTGCGTACAAATACGTGCAGGGAGGGTGCGAAGAGGACGGAGCCTTGCTGTTTTCGGTGGTGCCCAGTGCCAGTACAAGGCTCAGTGGGCACGAAGTGGAATACAGAAGGCAGCATCTGGACATCGGGAAGCGTGTCTGCACTGCGAGGGTGACAGAGCACTGGCACAGACTGCCCAGAGGCTTGAGGTGTCCTCCTAGGAGAGCTCCAAAAGCCACCTGCATGTGGCCTGGGCACCCTGCTCTCAGCATCCCTGCTGGAGCACAGGTTGGACAGATGGACACAGAGGTGTGTGCCAACCTCAGGCGTTCTGTGAAATGCGTGACAACGAGAACGAGGGCAACCTGACGATGAACTGAGAAAAGGGGAAAGAGCAGGAAAGTGGAAGTCTCCTGCTTAGATACGTAGCTGCTAACAAACTGCTTCAGTTGTGCGATGAAGGAAGATCAGTGGTGTTCTGAACAAACTTGGGCTGTGGTGTATTCGAGAAACTGCTGTCCTTGTATTAAAAATTAACCTGGTGAGGTTGTAGGAAAAACTGCTACCTAGCAAAGTGAGCAGATTTAAGTTGTAGCTGACTGCTAACTGGCTTCCCTCTTTAGAAACAGAATTTAAGATCTCAGGGGGGACTTCTAGGGTAATTGTGTGTTCAGTACAAGGCTATAACATTTAACTTGTGGTGTGTAACTGTTATATGCAGCCCTGTGTGAAGTGTAATGTGTTGTGGAGTGTTACAAAGTAGCTTACTCCTGTGTTCATCCTTAGTGTTACCAAATTGGCAATTTGTTTTTTGTTTCAGTAACTGTTGGTAAATCTAAAGAAACAAATCAAGAACCTGACAGATAGAAGTGACCCCATTTTATGCCAAGGAGGACTTCAGGATTCTATACAGCATTAGATACCTACAGATTTTTGATTATTTTCCTGAACTACTCAGTCTGCAGGTACATAGAAGTCTGCCTTGAATACCTTAAATATTCCTTTGCTTCTTTTTAAGCATGCCTGGCCATATATTTGGTGTGTAGATAGAAGAACGTCCAGCAGCATAGAAAGAAGGTTAGTGTCTGTCAGTTGCCTCAATGCATTTCAAGTAGACTCACTTGTGTTTAGAATAGAAAAAAAAAAAAAATCTTTTGCTTACTGATATCTACTGTAAGGCTGCAAGTTATTCAAGATTTTGGCTGGTCTGGCAAAACATCAGAATAAAATTTAGAGCTCTGAGAAATGATTTATCTAAGTGTAGATGTGAACTCTTAGTGTTCGTTGGAAAGCAGCTAAATTGACATCACCAATGTAGCAAAAGAAATGTATGTTCCTGGAATAATTCATGGTTTACACCGACCAAAATACTAAATTGCTTCATTAGAGAAGCAGTTTGGGCAAATCACTGACAAGTTGTATTTTAGTTTAATCGTAATGCTCAGATGGCTCACAATGGGTGAGAATGGCAATTAAAGTGGAACTTTGTCTCCATGTCCATCTGCAAGACACCTATGTGCAACTCAAAATGTATGCTGTGCTAGTAAGTCCTCCAATAGGTGTCCTCCACCAGGTGCATTTTTACCAGCTGAACTCACTCTGGCTTACAGCTGCTCAGCCCTCATCAGTGGTCTAAACTATGCCTGTAAAGAGGGGCTTGTGAGTATAACATAGTGTGTTTTCATCTTAGCTGGCTTGTTATTTTGTGTAAAACCTTACCTAAATTGTTACGTGAGTTCCCTACAGTTTGTCAGCCCTCATTGTGTTGGGTCTCTTGGTGATTTATTTTTTTTAAGTTGAGCAAATCTGTGACCTGTTCATGGTTTATAGATGAACTCGGGTGTTTTCTTCATAGCCCACTGAAGGGAAGTCATTCATAGCCCACTGAAGGGAAGCCTTTACATAAAATGGTTTAACATTGGAAGCCTGCTATTCTGTCTCAAAAACGTGTTCTCAAGTGGTACTATTTAAAAGAAAACGTCAAATTTGAATAGTGTACAAAAACAGCTTTGCACATCTCCCTCCTGTACACATAGTGCTCTTTCAAAGAACTTAGTAGCCATTTTGTGGAAAGTTTTGATTGTGTATGTTGTGTCTAATGCATTGAAACATGTGCATCTGTTTTTACCTGTTCAGAATATGATGGAAGGAGAAGAGGAATATACACATTCGTTTTTGCAGCAGGGAACTTCTGATAAATTCTGATGCAATGATCTGTGAAATGATCTCAGGAATTGATGCTGAGTGCTATTTTAACAAGCACTGCACCTTTTTCTTCTGGTGTGTGTCAGAAGGTTCAGTGAAGGGAGAAAAACTCAGTTATAGCAATGTACACAAGATGAGCCACAGGGGTGTCATAGTCCTGAAACCATTTACACTTTTTATGAATAACTGGCATTAAGAACACCTACAATGTTTGTGCTACCATGCAAGCGTTTTAAAGAATATTCATATTAGTCTGCATAAACAACTAAACTGCAATCAATTAACTTTAGGTAAGAGCAACAATGCAGACAAACCGCAGAGGAAATAAAGTGCCATTAGTGCTTCAGTCTCCCTGATCTGAGTGGATAAATTGACAGGCAGTTGTTATAACTGTGCTATATCTTTGTTCTGTTTCCAGTTACACCACTGTCCTCCCTCAGGAATCCCTCAAACGTGTTTTCTCTCTCTCTCTTTTCTTTTTCAATTTTAATTTATTATTTTTTAATTTTGAACTGCATGAGAGCAGTGAGAGTAAATTAAAATTCTTCTATGTCTCTGCACTTGTCTGAGTCAGCAGTATACAATCTAGGTCATGTGTTCCCAAACAGCCCTGATGCAGAATATTTTCTTTCCTTCTATGGCAACTAAGTAGTTTCATTAAGGTACAGTCATCTTGTCTTCTTTCCTCCTCTGTGTGCCTTCACGAGGCCTGGGTAAAACATGTCTGAAAATCTCTACAGTTCTTTTTATTAAACCCAGATGAGCCTCCTCTGAGCTGACACCATCTTCCACTATCATTACATAATGAACTGACAATTAGAGGTGATATGTTGTCTCTAAGATGCAACAAATCACAGTAGAATTAATGATTCTTTATTGCATGAAATTACAAATTAGACAAACATCAGTTTTAACTTTTTTCTTTTTTAGGATGGCTGAAGCTCCTCCAAGTTACTGTTTTGTAGCCTTTCCCCCATGTTCCAAAGATGGGCTGGTGGTGTTTGGAAAGAACTCTGCACGACCTAGGGATGAAGTACAGGAGGTGGTCTACTTTGCTGCTGCAACTCACGATCCAGGAAGTAAAGTTGAGGTAAGGGTGAACCATTACGTTTCAGCAATGAGAAATGAGGATTATTAAAATAAATGAATGATGCTTGTTTTCTTGTCAGATCATGAAATCCTTGTTCCCTTCATTCAAACCTCTCTTGAGTAGGGGAATATGACATTTCTGAAAGTTCTAAAAGTGAAATTTGGAATGTAATATTTTTGTTGTTATTGTTTAATTGAGGAAATTTCCATGAACTGCGCTTTTTCCAGCAGACAGGCTGACTTGTTCACATCTCAGGAAACTGCTCTATGTAGCCTACATGAGAGGAGGTTAAGAAAGGGGAGAACAAACTGGAAAGGAGGAGGAGCAAGTGTGTAGTGAAGGTGAAATGAAGAAACTGAGGTAGCAGAAGGAAAGACAAGGATAAGTGGGGGTGGTCATTTCAGCACCTGCATCCATCTCTGGCTGTGCAGAAAGCAGAAGACACTAGGTGGGATGCATGAGGAGTGTATCACCAATCCCTACGGATCATTTATGGATATCAGTTGATACTTCCCCAGAAGAGATCCTAACACCAGTGCCAGTTTTATTCTGTCCTTGAAGTGGGACCACTTCCAAATTTTAGAGACTGTGGTGCTGTTTGTCTTTGCAGCAGTTAATGTTCTCCTGATTTATTTCACTACTCACATGTAATGGTTTAATGTTGGATGTAAAGTAATCCCATCCCCCTTCTGAAAAGCACAAACTGCTGCTTACTGCAGTGCTGAGTAAGTCGCACTGCAGTAGACCTGTGCTAGTAACAGAACACAAGTGTGATGATAAGACAGGAAGAAAACTGCAAAGTAGTTTTTTAGACAGCTTCTCATCGCCAAACTGAAGATGAAAAAAACTGGTTATGTGGAGGAAAAAAAAATTTAAGCCTTTGTCTCCTCAAAGGAGAATAATTCTAAGAGCTTACAGAGTTAGAGTATTTGTTTATTTTGGAGTCTTTTCCCTATATCTTGTCCTCCTTAAATCATAGAAACCTTTTTTTTTTAATGGAGGTAAAGTTTGTTGCAGTGTGGTGCAGGTGCAGCATTAGACAAGAGACTGAAGTGGACAAATACCTTAATTGTATATAGTTTTACTTTTCTGAAGTTTGGGCTTAAGCCCTAAGTAGGTGGTTACTTTGGCCTCTGCTAGACTATGCTGTTGTATAATTCTACATTACCTTAAGAGTACTGTGATTTACAAAATGTGTGGGCTCCAGCTGCTTGCCTAAATTCTTCCCATTTCCTCTTAGCAGAGAATAAAAACATGTTCAGTTGCTCTGGGATTGATGTTAAGTGACTGCTTGCACTGCATCTTTATCACACTCAGCACTAAGTATTGTTAATGAGTGGGACTTTTTGTTGTTTAAACTAATGTGTGTTAGAGTTTATAACAGTTACTGGCTTTAATTATTTTATGAGGTCTGAAGATTCTCTCGTGGCTTTGCAGACTCCTTTAGCTGCTTTCTTTCAGACAGACCTAAGCACGTATTTACTTGCCAGTTTGAGATGTTTTTCCTGCTTTCATAGACAAGTAATGTTTATTTTCATGGAAACTACAACAGATAGAGCACAATAACGCTGTTTGATAGAGCAAATTGTCAGCTACAAAATGCTATTTTTCAACATAGACACCACCAATAGCTGTGTGTTTCTCCGCAATGAACAAGGGCCTGCATACAGCACTTACACATCTGTATAGCCGTCTGGAACATGACCTGTCTTTCATGCTGCTGTTGCCACTGCTGAAACGCAGTGCCCATCACCTCACTGTGCTCACATTCTCTGCCTCCATGAATGTTCAGTGTCTCCAGCGAATGTCAAGGGGTGCAATTTTTTTCTGTATGGAGGAATTCAGTGACATCCCTTTGCTTCATACATGCTTCCGTGCCAGCCGCACAGTTCAATCCCTACTGCCATACCACCAACATCTGCCTCTGATGTTGTGGGCCGACATGATAAAATAGGAGGCATTGCTTTTTGGAGCAGCCCTTGTATATTAAGTTCAGTCAAATTAATGAGTCTAGCAAATACAAATGTTGGAGAGTGATTCTCTTTAGATTTTGCTGTTTTTGTAAACTAGTCACTTCAAAGGTCTTCCAAAAAGCCTTATAGTAATTAATTTGGTAGGAATTGTGACTGACTGAGTGGATTAATGAAAGCTCTACAAAAAGAGTTTCAGGCTGCTACGTTTGATTCTAGGTTTTGCTTTTGTATAAACTAAAGGAATATGGTTAATAAGAAGATTGCAATTTTAAGCATGCTAGCTCTTCATGACATCAGAAGAAGAATATGATCTTCAGTTTTTGCTAATTAGCCAAAATGTATGTAGTGTTCTCCTAATGCAGAAACATGTCTAATGCTCTGCTCATCTCAGGATAAATGCATACTTACCTATATGCAGAATTTGTGCAAAACTCATTAATTTCCTGTGTACTGTTAATTGGATCCTTACAAGTTAAGAAAAGCTTTGGAGGCCTTGAATTCAGTTGCTTCATATTTTTAAACTAGCAGCTATGTGAGACTCTGTCTACCTTCCAAGAAAATTTATTGAGCTGTCAGAGATAATAAGCTAATATGGGGAGTATAGAGGAATTTCAAAGCTTCTAGATGTATCCTTTGACATCACTTTTACCTTTTTATTTAAAATGTTCATTTTCTGGGGTTTTGCTTTGGGTTGCTATAGATTCTCTTTTGTCCTATAAAATTAATTGAACAGCTATGAGAGTGTTAAACGCAGGTTTTACAAAAGGAAAAGTGTGATTAACCTGTTTTATGCTACTGTTTCTCCTAAGCCAATAATCCTTTGTTCCTCTGACTAATACTTCTCTCTCATCCATACATTTTTTTTTTTTCCCAGATGAATAGTTGTACCTTTTTATTGGCTTCTTATGCTAGATACACATCCTTTATTGTCACTGGGCAAGGATTATGGGCTTGCTTTTTGTTATGTTCTACTCTTTACATGTAGTATACTCCAGTGCCTAACCCATTTTGAATACTTTTCCATAACTCTGTCACTCTTTTTTTACAAACTTTTACAAGGTCAAGACTCTCAAGAACTCTGTGCCCTGTTTGTTCTGTGCTGCTCATTTTTCCAACTGTGATAATGTACAGTATAACAAAAAAATGGAATAGTAGTTCAGCTAGATTATTGCTGTAAAGAAATCTAGCAGGCTTTGTTACATAGCTATCAGCCAGTGTGTGACAGCACCTTAAACAAGGGAAGATGGATGCTCAGTGAATACTGCAAGTCATTTTAAGTTAGATGTTTGTGGCACAACCAACCAGAGAGTAACCCTGCAGCTAACTCATCAGCATAATTCCTTCCCTCTATGTCAGCAGGTTCCCAAGACCCCGAACAAAGGGGCTTTTCATTATGGTCTATTCTGTGCCTGTGTGTGACAACCTTTCCAAACTTTGTTCACGTTTTGCATTGTTATTTTGCAGTGGCAAATGCTGATCATTGCTCGCTGTAGTGGGCAGTATAGCAAATTTGTGTGCACAGGTTAAAATATTGCTTCCTTAAACATAAATAAGGTCCTTTTTGGAATCCCTGTACTAAAAGTAAGTATTCTATCTTTTCCCAGTCTTGGATTGTCTTGTGCATTAGAGAGAATTTGTGGTGTATGAGTGTTGAGATGCAAAACTGTTTTGTTTTCAGGGCAGATTTTACTGATCAGATTTCTCTTGTTCTCTTGTAACCTGTCACTTTGCTGTGATTTTCTTTCTCCTGAAGAATTCTTGGGCTGATAACTTTTTTTGGAGCTTAGTTTTCTAGATCTTTTTTTTTCTCTTTTAGCTCAACCTCCCTTCCTTATAATCTACCCTTTTATCCATGATTTAATGGGTTGCTTGCCTTGCTAGAACACAGAGCAATACACACTCCTCTGTCTTCATAGCACGCAATATCTTATGAGAGGAACGGAATGAAGAAATTACAAAGAATGGTCCACAATAAAGTCTATCGCATTGTGGAATAAACATGGTTTTCTAGTAAATTGGTATTAAACAGTCTTCTGGGCTTAAAGCCAGCCCTCTGTGGGGTAGGAGGAATTCCATGTTCTCTAAAAGTTTTTGGCACAGTTACGCCTTAGAGATGTGGGGTTCTTTTTGGTGTGGGGTTTTTTGGTTTTGGTTGGGGGAAGTGAGATGCTCCTCTGAGTTGTCGGAGAAGTATAATTTTTTTTACTGTGCATCACTTTGAACACTGCAGACAGAAACTCAGTTGAGGTTAACTATGGCATCTGGTTTGATGTTAGGAGGTGGATATAAAATTTGGAAAGTGGATTCTGATTATGTTCAAGTTGGCTTTGCATTACATGGATATACACTATGGTTTTTCTAACATGATCATCAGATGTCCAGCCAGTGCTGTAGTTCAGTTCTGATATACTTTGATTCCCTCTTATGCTGTCTGTCTGGGAGGTTATCTGGGATATCTGTATTATATCTGGGAGTAACATGTTCAGACATATATGTCTGTCATATGTGTGGTAATATAAACCAAGCAGCAGCTGAATCTACTGAGAACTTGCTTTCCAGGTCAGATTGGCAGTGCAACACTTGCACTTGTGTCACTGCAGCTGTGAACTTAAACCTGGGCGTCCCAGTGTGATACCTTCAGGAGTAAGTGCTGGCCATCAGGAAATCTTCAAGAAACATAGTGATGTCTGTGCCCATGATAAAACTTTTAATTTGCTCTATGGAGATGCAAAAGATTGTAGTCTAAAGGGTTACAGTTCAGACACAGTTTAGGAAGCTGTCTTTTCTTGCTTTTTAGCTGAAAGCCAGTGACTGTATAAGCAGCTCATCATGGCATGCAGTCAGACAGCTTAGCTCAACCCACCCTGTTTAAGCTAACCTTTAGACTTCAGAGGGGAAGCACTATGCAGGCAGACAGCAAGTGATGAAAGAGAGAAAGCGGTTTCTGCCTTCAGCAGGCTCTGTTGCTTGGCTAATCTAAGCTTTTTCTCATTTCTACTCCATTGCAAGCCACTGGCCTTTAAACTAATGTGTTTGACTTTGCTTTGTAACACCATGCATGAGCAAGCAGTAATTCAGAGTTAGAAGTCAATCTCTTGGATATTTCTGCTTTTTCAAAGCCTGTGTTTTGACTGTAGGGAAGTGCTGCTGCTTTGCTTCCATTTGCCACAAAGCAAAACTAGTTAGCTCGAGCTATGCATTTGTGTTTGAGGAGCAGAAAAAACTTATATCCTCTTTTGGCTCAGTGTTTACTTGTGGCCAAAAAATATGAGTGTTTCAAAGTGGCCAAACTTAGAAATTAATTTTAAGGTATCTGTGAATTCTAAAAAATCTCTCACGGTTTTTTGTGACTTTATTGAAATCTTTCTTATCAGTTTTTAAAAATGAACTTAATAAGTTTCATCCTGCTTTCAGTTTTATGTTTGTTTAGAATGCGTGAGAGTGCTAGATTTGTAACTCACAAAGCAAGACATGAATTCTTGATTGCTAAATCACTTCTGATATGTAATGGCACCCAAGGCTGAGAGCGTGCTGGAGATGTGCTGCACTCAGAGGTTTGTTTAACAACTTATGTATTTTATTTTGTTAAGTTCAATTCATAGTGTGGCATAATGCTGGAGGCTCTCTGGTGGCTTGGTGAAATAGGTCAGAGTTCTCCCCTGTATGTAGTTCTCCTCTCCGCATGTAGTTCTCCTATCAGAGAACAGTTCCTCTTCTTCTAGCTCTCTTGAGCACCCAAATACTATCTTCCCAGTCCTCCCCTTCACATGCGTGGGAATGCCCATGGTGCCCATGTCATCTGTGGAATCACCTCCTGCAGCTGTATTGCAGTGCAGTAGAAGATGCACAAACGAGTTTCTTTTCATAATGAAAGGAGAAGTCTCCTGTGCTTATGACTTCCATATTTGCTTTTGGAATACCTCCTATGTACCTGTATGCTGTAGCTAGGATGGGAGGTGCATTTGTGCTTTGTGCTAAGTTTAGAATTGCCTTGTTAAGACTTTTTTTTTAATATACTGTGAAATAAAGGAAACATTATTAGTTTTCAGTCTGCTCAACTCTTCTCAAAGATGTTGGCTGCATCTCTTGCATGTGGAGTCCCTATTGTTTACTTTGAGATGTGCCATTGGAAATTCAGTGTCACAGCACGTGGTGCAGTTGTGCTGCTTTCAGGACTGGAGTTCTAGCAAATCAGCAGAGCCTGACCATTGACTCACCAGCAGCCAGTGCCATCAGCTGTGTCACTAGTCTTGTGGTTATTAGCATTCATGCTGTAAGAGAATTATTAGGGTTTGGAAATCCTGAGGCTGGTTGCTTCAGGAATTTAAGGACAGAATTGGTTGCAGGCAGACTCAGAGCAGTACCTTCTGTCTGTTGGATTTGTCATTGTCCAGTTTGGCACAGCTCTCATTATGACAGGCTGCTATGCCACTGTGCTGGAGGGATTTGCCAGATCAGAAGGGCTCAGGGTGGGGGGATAGGGAGGTTGTGACTAATGCTTGTTCTTGAAATCGTCTTCACCTGAGCTCCAAGTTCTGGAGATCTAGTAGCTGCTGAGTTTCTGTGCATACTGTTATCCTCTCTTAATACTTTCTTCCATTTGTCAGCTGTTATGAACGCGTGTTCTGATTTGTGTGGAATAGAATGGTTTGTTGTACTGCAAATCTAGCAACTAGTTTTAACTGACCTACCTTTATGATTGATGCATCTTGGATTAAGGTGGATAACTTGGTTCCTCTGCTTCTTGCACCTTGTTTCTACCGTGAAGATATTATTTTATCCAGGAAATAGTTTTCTGATGTTATTTTAAGGGGTAATTTGTGTTACAAAGGGTTAAAGTATTTCAGCTTAAAATGAACAACCTATTGTTGTATCTGGACCTAGATGCTCTTGGCCTTCTTGGCCACCTGTGCACACTGCTGGTTCATGTTTTGGCCAAAATTTGACCAATATCCCCAGGTCTGTTTCCTCTACACAGTTTTCTGCCCCAAGCTTGTAGTGTTCCCTTGGGTTGCCTTAGATCTGCTAAGATGGTTTATACAAATAAGGTGTGAATGTTGTGTACGCGTGTTGATTTTTTTTGAAGCTGAAATAACAGAGGTATGGCCTGTGTTTGCTTGGTGGGGGAGGGAAGGAGGTGGAGAATCAATGTAGAAAGTGTCAGATGTATTTTGTTTGCTGTTTCACATGCTCTCCTCTGCACTTAGCCTACTGCCTTCCTTACAGACTGGAATATTTCTAAAGGAAGGAGGTGCCTGGAGAGGCCCCTGATTACACAGTTACAAAGCAGAGGCACTTTCTCTTTTTTTTAGGATTCTCTGTATCCTTCCAACAGAAGCACACAACTTCCTCTTTCTCCTTCTCTGGTTGCTACTGCTGATAATAAAATCTTCTTAATCAATTGCAACTTTAGAAATGCTTGGTTTTGGGATGAAGCCCAAATTAGTGTTTGGTGACAGGGATATGCAGTAGATGATGGTTTGCGAAGAAAAAATTGCAGCATTTTTCTCAGTGTATCACTTCTCGCAATGTTCATCATTTTTTTTCTCCTAGAAAATTAAAGCTCCAACGTGTGCAAGGTTGTATAAGAGGCTATTGGGTCAGGGAATGCTCACAAGGATGGACTTACAAAGTACTGACATCTTCTCCGTACTGCCTCAGGTTTTTGCTTTTCGCTTTCTCCTCCAGAGTTGGGATGGTTGATACACTGTACGGCTCTGCAGGATGGCTTCAACTTGCTGATGGAGCACCTATGAGATTTAGGGAGCCAGAAATCGCCCTGTGGAGGGGTTGAGGTTTCCCTGTCTGCAGACTGCCTGAAATTTGCTCTTGTCATGTCTGTGTGTGTTGTATAGGAAGGTGCTTGACCCAGCCCCTTTTCATACTGAAGCAACTCCTTTGCATATATCCAGAAGATGCAGCTGCTCTCTGTTCATTCTCACACATATACAAAGTGCTTTTCCAAATAGTGGTGACCTGTAGCTCTGGATAAAACAAAAATTAAAAACAACAACAAAAAAAATTGCACAACATGCCAAAAATATATATATTTGTTGGATGGTTCTTAGTTCCAGGCTAATGCCAGATGTTGTTGCACTCCAATAGATTGATTCTGTATCTACTAAATGATAGTCTGTTACTATGTAAGCAATATATATGCCAGCTTGGTCAAATAATAGGGATTTTTCCCTGTCAGAATCATATTGCCTAAACTAGATTTCAAAATTAAGCACATGGCTAAAAGAAAAAATTTTTAAATATTCCTGCAAAATGGTACAGATTATTTCCATCAGGGAAGGTGTTGCACCAGGAGTGCTAGACATTAAGAGCTGTCTCATAAATATGACAGTTTCAGTTTCCTCAGTCAAAAAATCTGTGGTCCTTGAGGAACTTGATGTGAGCTCAGGAATAAAATATAAAACCCATTTCTTTGGTTTGTCCAAGCCAACGATCTAATGATGGATCAAGCTTTCTTCCATGCTGCTTGGGAAAACAGGGCTTGTTTTTATATTCCAAAACAAGAGAAAAGTAATTATATTATATGTGAAAGATAATGAATGATTTCTTTCTTCTTTGCAGTGTCAATGACTTCTGTACAGCCTTCCTCTGCATCTTTGACTTGTTAGAATGTATCCATAGAACTCAGATTACAGTAAACCATTTAAAATAGCTGAAACATCAATTTAAGCAAAAACAATGCCTGTGCTTTTCTTTCTGTGGCTGTTTATCCACCGAACACTTTCAAGTCTTGATTTTTCTTTCTATCAGCAGACTTAGACTTGGTGCAGGGAAAGCACTAAGGAAGAGGGGGAAACTTTCAGGGGGAAACTATCCAATGTGCTTTGTCCAATTATTGTTATTACACCATTTACATAAAATACAGGAGATGGTTTTTAAGTGAGATGAGAGATTGTTTTGATGTTGTTATGCAGAAAACATGAACTGTACTGCTAACACTGAGAAGCAGACCACTTAATTCTGCTTTCTACTGCTTCTAGCACTTGGGTTCTGCATGACTAACTGAAGCCTTCACCTGTTGAAATAGATTCAAGTCTCCCAGTCTTCTGTAATATCAAGACATAAAGGTTCAAACCTAACAATATTGTTTTAAAAAAATTCCCCAGCTCATACTCAAGAGGTGTTTTTTTTGTTTTTTTCATGATGTGTATCTTGTCTCTACGTTAAATGTTGTGCTAAAGATTGAAGTCTATCTTAGAGTCGGGAGATTAAATCCAGTGCTTGCAGCTGTTTTACATTTTCTCTTCCTATTTTCTCTGCCAATGCAGTGCACATATATTGAGATTGAGCAGGTGCCAAAGACTCATGCTGTTGTGCTGAGCAGGCCTTCCTGGCTTTGGGGAGCAGAAATGGGAGCCAATGAGCACGGAGTCTGTATAGCTAATGAAGCTGTCGTGACCAGAGAACCAGCTTCTGAATCTGAAGCCTTGCTTGGAATGGATCTTGTCAGGTGGGTGGCTTGCTGAGCTGTGAACATCTTTTTAAAGGCCAAACATTTAGTTGATGAGAATGGGTAATGGCTTTAGTGGTGTTGGTGTTAGAAGATTTTAAAACAAAAGGCACCAGAAGCTTTAAAGCACTTGGAATCTGAAGTTGGCTACTGTTTATGTGCTACTTGTGCCTAATATGAGTTTACTGAACCTACCTTGTCTACCTACTATACAGTCTAGTGACTATTTCTTTACGTTGTTAGTTAGGAACTCCTAATTTGTAGCATCAGATTGCTGATGCACCCTTCATTCTCCACTGCTTTAGAACAGCTTACTCTGACCTAAAAAGCTTATCCTGGGCTTGTAGCCAACTGTAGGCATAAACAAACTACTATGCTGCACTTCAGCCCATGCATTCCAACACAAACCATTGCCCTTTTTTTAAATTCTGGCAAACAAAACTCCATGGAAGTCTGTTCATTGAAGGCTGTCTGCCTGGAACACTTGTGCTGCATTGCGTGTCTGCATGCTGGTGCTACAGTGAAGAGAATTTAAAGAAGAGTTACATGGAGGAAGAAAGCTGAAAATGAAAGGACAAGAGAATATGGTGCAAATCCATCACAAAGAAAGGAGAGCGAGTATTCAATTTAATTAAAAGATAGCACAGGACAACTGCTAGTTATGTAAGCAAATCAATTTCAGATTGTGATCCAGTGATCCTGCTGAAATTTTTCCTAGGATACCTAATGAGCAGGCTGAACCAATTTCAAGAGCACACTCATTTTACTTGATCTAGTGAAAGATGGGAGAGATTCTGGATAGCTGGAAAAGGTTAAATGTTGTGGTGTATCTAAAAGCATTCAGAAGAGCTGTGGGAATAGACCAACATAACTCAAGGGAGAAAAGGCAATTAAATATCAAGGAGATGACAAATGTTCAGTACTGACTTTTAGTCATGAAGAATCCTGTCGAACGCTTTGTTTGCCCCTGTAATGAGTCAACAAGTTTTAATGCTAAGGATTAGGAAATAGATACTTTGACTTTTACAAGGTCATTAAAACCTTGGAAGGTATTCTCATAAGTACGCTGGGAATCGTAGTCATGGGAAATTGCTGTAAGATGTGCAGTGCCTGACACTGTAGATGTTCTGACCCTAATGTCTCTGCAGAAATACAGTATTGGGTTCCAGCTGTCACAGTCAAGAATAATGTGAGCGAGCTGGAGGGCAGACAATGAAAATGGGAAATATGATCTAGAGAATCTGATCAATGGGAAGTTCATGTGGGGATTGGTGTTTCTTTCCTCTTTGGTACTTTTTCTAATTCTGGTGTTGCTGAAGGAATTTACAGAGAAGCTGTACATAGGAGGACTTGTGAGTTTGATTGCATTAAGGGAAATAAAATAGACTGGGGAGCTTTTTTAAGAAGAAGTAGGACAAGCTTTTATCAAGATGAGGGATGTGGTAGGTGATTTTCCAAGGTCCACCTTTATTTTACCCCTGCTACTATCATTCTCCAATTTCAATAAACCATTGTTTTAGGTGCACAGTTCTGGTTGTTTTTTTTGTTTGTTTGTTTGTTTTGTTATTGTTGTTGTTTGAGGTTATTGCATTCTCGAAATACTGTTTAACATTGAAGTATATGTGTTATCCAGTAGCTCTAGATTTATCGACACTAAAATATTAGGAGATACCAAAATATGGAGAAATGACACAGCCTACCAGTGGTCACCACCTGGAGATATTACTCTCCCTCTCTTCCTTCTTATCCGTAGAGGAAATTGTTTGTAGCTGTAAGGCAGAGAGCATCTGAGGTAAAGAGAAGTAGGGATTTTGCAGTCTACCATCTGTCTCTTGTTCCAGCCAGAGTGGTTCTTTCTTACTGCAAAGACTTGGCTGGTAGCATTAAGCTTAACTGTTTTGGATGATCTCATAGAATAAAGAGAGCCGTCAAGTGCAAAATCAATCATATAGGCTGCAATGAAGCAGCTGGCACCAGCTCTTCCTCTTGGTGCCCATCTGCAAAAATGGTTATCTCTGTCACTCAGGATTTATTGGAATGAAAATTAGAGGAGGAATTTTAAGCTCAATTAAGAAATGCACTCGTCTGCTAGTCCTCTCCCCTGCCCTTCCCTCTCAATGAAAACCCTATTGGATATCTGTGAAGTTGCACTTCATGGAGTTCTTAGCTTGTTTAGTGCGTGGCTGCTGATATAATAGCCAAAAAAATATTTCCTCTCATATGGCAGCATAGTAGGTTTAAGACACATCTGCAGATTTTTATCTTCATAGTATATCACAGAGCAGCAGATCAGAATGATTCTTAAGAAGGGGTGGTGTTTGTGCAGTTGATCTGGGGCTTAGAGGTCAGTTGTTAACACAGGCCTATCCCCATCCCAGTTTTATCTAAGTGAAAGACATAATGGTAGTTTTGACAGATGGAAATATTGGGAGAAAATTGATTCCAGCATAACTTCTGAAGAGATAGAGTAAATGAGAATAGAAATTGAAAAGCTTAAGATAATTTTTGATAATCTTATGGTTTTTCAGAATAGCACTGAGGCAGTAGGCTGTACTAAGTCACAGAAAATTTCTTAATGGATAATTCAAGCTGTCCAATCTCAGTGCAAAATTACGTTAAGCTTTTCTCACAATGTCCCTTAACAAGTGCTCTGAAATGTGTTAGTGAGAAGGTTATGCTAAGTTATGCTAGAGTCAGCCAGCAAGTTGATGCCAAGATCAGTGTCAAGACCAACGTTTTTGTAGAGATGTGTGGTTGCTGTGTTGCTTTTTGTTTTTTATTTTCCCTGTCCCTTGTAACTGACAAATAGGAGCACACAAACAAAAGCAGAGCCTAAGCCTTAGTAAAGTGGAAGTAAATGTAATATTGAAGCTATTTGCCATACAGTGATCTAAAAGAGATTTCTATAGCCTAAATCTCTGCTGGAGTTTTTGAAGAGAAAGCTAGACTAACCATCTCAGAGAGAAAATTGCAGGGAGAAGTAAAACGTTTAGTGTGATCTTGTGTCTCTTGCCAGGTTTTGATCTAGTTATAACCTAATGCTTTTGATCATAAGACGAGGAGAGGAGAATAGATTATTGTTGAACTGGGTGACTATATGGCCATCAAAGTAGTAGTTATCAATCCATTAATTTACATGGACCAAGGAAAGTTTGTGGAGTTGTTCTTAGAAAATAAGTAAGACTTGCTTTTGGGCTGTTTTTTAGTAGGTGATGTATATAGTGCATGCTGACGAGTGAGGAAGAGAATGAAGGAGTAATACAAATGCATAGAGACTGAAAATAGAGACAACAATGCAAAATGAATTTCAGCTAATATGACGAACAAAATGAGAGGGATATAAATATGAAGTCAAAGGATGATAGGGGAGGAATCGTCAGTTTTAAAGCCAGTATCTAAAATTTTAGTAGGATTTCATTTGTCACTAAGTAAAGAGATGAAATTGTTGCTTTCAATAACTGAGACTAAAACAAGGCTAACAGTAGACTATGCACAAATGCCTCTGTCCTGTGTGTAATAAACATCAAAAGATAACATACACTTAGCTTCCATGGCTGATTAAAAATTTGTGCATTCAGGAAGAGAGGTTGCAGGCAGGTAAAACTGATTACAGTCTCTTATCTCCTGTAATAATCACTTCTAATTTTTCCACTGTTCTGTACAGAGCAGAGCAAACTTGTATATACCTGTTACTTTAAAAAGGCCATTTAAAATTATTCTTCATTACATTCTGTCTGAGTGGGATAGAGTATTGAAAGGTTACAGGGCTTATAGTGCAGCTAAGGTTGTTGGTTGGTGGTTTGAATTCTTTGGCTAGCTCTGATACTGAAAATAAAGACAGCAGAGAAGAAAATAAAAGCTTGAAACAGTATGCATTTTGTCTTATAGTTCTAGTAACTCATTAAAGTGAGAACTCTTACACCAGGCAGACTTGGCACTTCTGTGTTTTAATACCAGATCAGTGCTGCTGTTCAAAATGAATAACTTAGACATCTCACTGTTATACATCTGCTTGAAAATGTTTTGCTCTTTTCATACAGACTTGGCCTAGAAAGAGGTTCAACAGCCAAGGAAGCATTGGATGTAATAGTTGCTTTGTTGGAAGAGCATGGGCAAGGAGGAAATTACTATGAAGATGCAAGTTCATGCCATGCTTTCCAAAGTGCATTTTTGATTGTGGACAGAAATGAAGCCTGGGTACTGGAGACATCTGGAAAGTACTGGGCAGCTGAAAAAATCACAGGTCAGTTCATCACTCACAGCAAGCCTAGTTCATAATTAATGTTTATTATTGTTTTGGAAGAATTGTCTTAAAATATCTGATTTTAAGTAACTAATTTATGCAAGTGTTCAATTAAATGATCAGTTTTAATCTTGTTTTTATATATATATTTATACTACTTTCAGCTTTTAAGCATTGATTTACATTGGTTAATGTAACAGCATTTTCTGTCAGGTTGGAGAATATGTTGCCTGTATACAAAAGCTTTATAATCATTATGTTTACACTTTTATGTTTGATAAATGTTGTGCTTTCCCAGATTTATTTACTGCTTGGAATGTGTCAAGAATCTTTTCACTGTAGTTAATGTAGAAAGTATTGCTTACTAATCTGAAATATTAAGAGGCTAGGATAAGCATTAGTAGCTTGAGAAAAGGGCTTATGTGTAGGTGGTTGTCTTAATTTCAGCTGGGACAGAATTGTTTTCCTCTGTGTTTGGTATGATGCTATGTTTTGGTTCTCAGAGAAAAACAATGTTGATAACACAGTGATGTTTATAGTTGCTGCTAAGTAGCATTGTACAGAGCCAAGGCCATTCCATTCACAGCGAAGGACCCTAGGAAATGGGATTGAACAGAATTAGGATAGCTGACTTAAACTGACTGAAGGGATATTCCATACCACATGACATCATGCAGAAGGAGTTCTGAAGGGGAACTGGGCTCTCTTCCACCTCTCAGGGCCTAGCTGGGCAATGGTTGGCAGGTGATGAGCAATTCTTTGTGCATCACTTGTTATGTACATTTATATATATGTGTATATATATGTGTATATATATATATATATATAATAATTATTTTCTGTTTCCTTCTCTCTATCTTAGTAAATAGTTTTCTCTCACCCATAAGTTCTACTTTGCTTTTTTGATTGTCTCCCCCATTCCACTGGGAGGGGGCAGAATGAGTGAATAGCTGTGTGGTTATGAGCCACCTGCTGGGTTAAAGCACAACAGTGGTAAATGGAATGGTCTGCTTCTGTTTGCTTTACAGCAATAGATATAGGCCCCTCATATTCCCATTTCTTACCTAACAGTGCAGGATAAAGGATTTTTTTTTTCTCTTTAATAGATCACTTGTTTTTCTCTGTGTGTGAAGCCAGATCTTCCAAAGTGACTTCTAAATTTCATTAACTTTGTGGCTGCACTTACTTAAAACTTTGTGGAATATATGTGCTGCCGTAAGATTGTCTAAGGCATATATTTTTTGTGATCTGGTTTATCGTTTTTAGTATAGAAGGGATTTCTATTTTTGTAAGAGAAGAGAATATGAAAATTACACACACATTTGAATGAATTAAAAAAATTACTAGGGTTATGAAATGACAACCGTCTTCTATTAACCTGCCTGGCTGCTGTTTGAAGTGTTTTTCACTCAACCTTTTTAGCTACATCAGCAGTATATAACCTTTGTGTGCTGCTTCCCAACAAGTGAACTGTTGACTTCATCTGCAGCTTGTATCTTTTTGAAGTGATACTGCAACTCTGTTCTCATTTTTACCAGCACATTTCTCTTCCAGGGGTCCTTTTGAGCAGCAGATTAAATTGACTAGTTTCCATCTCCTTCCTGTAGCCTGCTGTGGCTGACAGGATGAAAGTGGATGGCTGCTGGCTATTGAAGAACTGTGTATTTCATACTTGTTCAGGAGATTCTTTTCTGCAGCCATATTTATGCCTTGAAAAATGAATGTGTGGATGCTGTTAAAACAGGGAAAATGTGTCATTTCTCAGCAGTGGGAAGAGAACTCTCAGAATTATTCTTTTCTCATTGCTGTAGTTCTGTAAAGCTTATAGTACATGTTTACAAGCAACTTTTCGACAGTAATTTAAGGATAAACATTTTAAAATTCATCCTGTTGCTATTCTTCAGTCTGAATGGATAAATTAATCTGCGTGATAAACTTGTCCCCTTCAAGGGGATCAAAACCATGAAATGCTATTTCACATCAGTTACTAAGTGTAATAATTGAAGAGTTTTTAATGAGTAGCTTGGCTAGCTTGGTGTGAGCTCAAACATTTTTATCACAGAAGTCAAGCCAGTTCTCTGAAAGGCATGCTGCTTGAAAGCACGAGCACACTGTCAGAGAGCAAGTACAAACCAGAGCTCAATGGCAGTAACTTTCCCAGACTTATGCCCGTAACTTTCCACTGTAGTTCTTCCTGATTATTTAAATAGAACGTATGTGACATTAGAAAGGCGAGCTTGCTTTTGTGAAGGCAATATTAATTAATAACTTTTAGAAATACTGCTTTGATTTCTGTTTAAGAAAAGTTTGTGCCAAATTCCAGAATCTGATTTATTTTAGTTGACGGATTTGCTTTATCAGCTTTTCCTTTGGCTTCCTATGCATTTACTTTATCCTTTCCAAGGCATATCTGCAGCTGGCACTGTTTGTTAGTCATGCTGTAGATATATGGGTATGAGCACTGCAGTATTTTTGAGGAAAGCAGTTAAGAAAAAAAACAACAAACACTTCAATATTCTTTGAAGGTTGTTTATGCTGCCATTTCATTTCATGGCATTTTAAAATTCAACATTAAAAATGAATTCTTTAACTTCAGCCTATCTTTTGCTGCTTACAGTAAAATTATTTTTCAATTGGGAAGCTTAAAGCAAACAATTAAAATATTTTCCAAATTATGTTTTCAGTTTTAGGGTAGGAGACAAAGAACATTTATTAATCTAAATGAAGCTTGACCGACATATATTTTTTGAATCAAATTAGACCTCAAGTCTTGTTGCAGCTGTCTTACTGGACAGAAAAATAAGGCTGGCATCTTGTCAGTGTTAAGGTATGCCTTGTGGCATTTGGAGACATCTTTCACTTTATGATCACGTATGTGAAGTTCAGAGGTACTGTGAAACTGCTGTCTGACTGAAAAGCACTATTAATCATGGGGCAGTGTAAATATCTACATAGGGCAGAGAGAACTGAGCTTTGCAACTTGCAGTGAATGGTAACTGCGTGTGTAATTATGCTGTTATGTTAAATGTACATCCTGATCGATGCTTTCATTTCTTTCCTAATTGCAATTACTTTGTCCTTCTAGCAACTCCCATAAGAACTGCATTAATACTCTTGTAATATGTGGCTCTTTCTGTAGAGGGGGTGAAGTGCATTTGCAATCAGCTTTCACTAACTACAAAAATTGATGCTGAGCATCCTGAACTAAGGGATTATGTGAGAAGTCAAGGCTGGTGGAATGGAGACACAGACTTCAATTTTTCTGAAGTGTTTTCTCTCGGTGATGGCCATTTAGCCTGTTGTTCTGGCAGAGAGAGCTTGGAAAAGCAAAGTGGTAAGTGTGAACTAGGTTTGTTTTTTTTTGTTTGTTTTTGTTTTTTTTTGCATATACAGCAGGGTTTTTTTCACTACTGCTTACTTTCTGTCATCTGTCAGAACTGCAGGTGACTGAATGTAAACCATGTGGAAAGGAAGACCAGAAATGAAGGCTATTCTTAAACTTGCCTCAGTTTAGAATGAAGTCCTTAGTGTTCCTCACAATTTTGTTTTAAGAGAGGGTTGAAATTACAAAATAGTTTGCTTTGCTCTTGTTCTACTGTGCACGATGCGCTTTGGTGCAAATACAGTGGCCCTCTTTTATTTGTTTTAATACTGTATTTATAGTATTAATCTCCTGTATGAAAGTTTGATCTCAAAGAATGTTGTGTTTGGAATATTTAGGATTTTGGGGTAGGAATTCAGAACGCAGTTTAAGGAAGATAAATGCTATTTAGTTGTGAACTGAAGTTCCTTTTCCACTGTTGAGTGGAACTAAGCTGCCAGGACAGACAATGTGCCAATTGCCTTCAGTCAGATAAAGAGTTTATTTCCAGACTGAAGTTAATGACTGCAGCTGGCCAAAGAAGCTAGAATATGATCAGCCTGTAGCAGTGCAAAGCTGACAGGTATTTGCTTTTTAAGGTATGAAAAGTGGTACAGATAAACTTTTTATGAAGATTCCTTTAGTAAGGATGTGAGTTTACTATATTTTTAGCATTTTCATATATTGACAAATGTCAAGAATTGTGTAGAGATGAAATGCTTAGATGAAATGCTTATTGTAGCGTAGGCTCCTGCTAACATAGAATTACTTGAAGCATAGCTTGCATGTGAGAGGCAAATAAAACAAGTGTGAAGGATCATAGATGAAAGGGATTAATAAACCCAGATAATAGTTCTGAGGATCTTGATGGACAGATGGCCATGGCTGCAAATCTTGCAGCCTTACTAAGCTATCCCATGTCTCCTTGTGGATTGAAGCACTCAAACGCATAAGGGTGAGGCTTGGGAAGTTGCTGTAAAAAGAAGCCCTGCTGGCTTCTAGTGCAAAATAGCATGGAGGTGCCATGGGTAAAAATAAGGCATGTGCAGGAAATAACATGAGAATAGGAGTTTCTTGCAGGTTTGGATAAAAATCTCTGTGTCTAGGCTAGACCTAATGAATGCAAGATGACTGCTCCAAAATTTGACTGAGAACTAAAGGAAATTGATAAGAAGTGGAAAATTAGGATGTTACTATTCTGTCTGAACTTGGACAGGGGTAGCTTCTTAAAGGAAAATTAGGTGTTTCATGCAAGTAATCTTTTCACAGTGATTGCTGAGGCAGTATTACAGACAGGGTAGCTACCTGAAAAAACCCTTTTATATGAGATTTCTCCCTACACAGTAATTGTAATGCCTAATTAATGCTTCTTGCTGTTCTCTTTTACTGATAGGTAAGCTCATTCTGGGTTTACATTGTTAAACTGTTAAGTGGGATTTGGCCATACTGAGTGTCACTGGACAAACTAATTCAAACACCATTCAGACTGAAATCTTTCCGTGGGGTCCAAGCCACTGAACACTCAGGAATTTTTTTTCCCCTCATATAGGTGGTGTTTCTGCACAAACTATGATTGATGTCCTGCGTGACAAGGATAGTGGTGTCTGTGTGGACTCTGAATCTTTCCTTACTACAGCTAGCATAGTGTCTGCTCTGCCTCAGGACCCTAGTTTTCCCTGTATTCATTACTTCACTGGCACACCAGACCCTTCAAGGTAAGCTACAGCACTGGGAGTCCTCTGGGTGCAGAGCAGATGATGGTTTGAAGGATATTAAAGAAGCTTTGTTTTCAGAATTGGAATTGAATAGAGAAGCGTCTGTCTTCCATCCTGTCCTGTGGTTTTCTTTGTGGGTTTGGTTTTTTTTTTTTTTTTCCAGAGACATTTTTAGCCAATAAGATTTCCAAAATGGAAAGCTGAGTGAAACCGTAGGGTTGTTCTGAACACTAGCAGAACCCAAAATTACAGTGACACAAAGTCAGCTTTCAGAATAACTGTCAATTCCTAGTAGCTATTAGGAAGGTACATTTTATTGCGCTTCCTTTCATGAGAAAGCCAATGCAGAGTTATTTCCTTCACTTATAGAACAGGTGAGATGTTTGCTGCCTTTTCTGTATTAGCAGAGCTTCCATTGACTGGAACATTTCCTGCTGCTGAAGGGGCTCTTTCCTGTCTTCCCTACCAGTCATCTGAGGTTGGAAGAGGAAGGGATGTAATGAGAAGAGCACTGGCTCAAGAGATGATAACAGAGAGGCTAATAACACAACTTCCAGGCTAGGCAGGCAGGATCGGAAAGATATTGCAGTGTTACATCTCAGCTTGGACTGCACACAACTGGGACCGAGAATGCTCTCTAGGGACACAGATTTTTTTTGTGGAGGATGTTGAAAGATGAGCTATTATTATATCGTCTTCAATTAACAGAGTCTGTAGGGGACTCTTCAATTTTAAAGCCTTCCTTGTGAAGACAAAGAGAAACATCCCTATACCAGACTGCAGCATGATACTTCTTTCTCTGGCTGTTCTTTCTGTTTCAAAAGAAATTATTTGTGAATAGACCTGTGGATTATTTCACATTGAAAGATTTCTAGGATGGGAGGAGGGAAGAAGTAGTAAGTATTTATGGATTGCAGCTATTAGGAACCATGAGCAGCCTTCTTACAAGACAGAATTGCAGTGAATTAATTCCTCTCAAATCCTCTCAAACACCCTGCCCATCACCTACTATATTCTCATTCTGGTTTCTGGTCAGATTTTGGAATTTATTGATAAAGCTTTTCTGAACATAGAATAAGAAGAAATTTTGAGTAGACAGTGAAAAATAAAAGGTTTGGTACATTTCACCCTGTTAGCCTATAGATAACTTTGCACGTGAATTGATATTTCAGCTTGTTTAGTGGGCTGTCTTTGGTGATCAGATCAGATACGCGGTGGAAGTGAGGCTTTTTAGAATGACATCTTCATTATTAAACAGATCCAAGAAAAGAATTTTTTTTTTCCTCAAGGTATTGATGAGCATCTAAATTACTTCATGTTTATCAACATAAATATAAACATAGTTTATAAAGCATTTAGTTTTTCTAGACTTCTAGGTGTTTCATTCTTAAAGTGAAATGAAGATAACCTGGGCGGTAATTCTGAGTTAGAATTACTTATTTTCTGGTTAATTAATTGTACTTAACTTTTCTTCTTTTGTCAGTTTTGTCAGCATGAAGGCACTAATACATGTAGAAAGAAAATAATAATAAAAGCTTAGTGTGCAAATAAACTCAAGCACAAGAAACAGACATCTAAGTACAGAATGCTCTTGGATTAATGTGACACTTTAATTAGCCATTTTTGACAGGCCCTTGTTAGAGGGAAGAGATGGATGTCCTTGGAAAGCCTTTAGTTTGTATCTGACCTACAGACCAGCCAGTTAGGTCTCTGTGAAAAGGGTGTATTTGTGCCATCAAGTTAAAATCTGAAAATTTCATTATCTGAAAACCAGACAGCACTTTGTTAACAGCTGTTTTTCAAGTCACTTTTTGGTCACTAGGCTGTAAGTGCACCATAGTTACAGTGCTGTTTAGGAATGTTACTGTTTAAAAAGGCAATGCAAATCTTCAGATACACTTTCTAATGAATACACTGCATGATGTTTGTATTATAGTATATGCAAATGCTTCAAGAGCATGTTCTGACCAGAAATACGATCAGTAGTCAGTCATGTCTGACAGTCCTGTGTTACTGAACTACATCTCGTTGTTTAAACGGACCCCTGCGTTAAAAGACTGGGTTTACAGTGCTTACTAGCCAGCTGGTTTCTTGTTGAGACAGGAGGTTTGTGGGCCATTTATTGACTCTCTTGAACACATAGGTACTTTTTCAGTTTTAAACCTAAATAGTGAAGATGGGAGTTTTTGAGATAGTATTGCATGGCATCAAAAGTGAACAGAACATATACAGCACTCGCAAGCTGCTCCCATAAAGTTGCTCCCACATATCTTCCTTATTGGAGGCTGGATTTCCATTGCTTTAACAATGTCTTTTCTAGTTGGACGCACCTGAGAATACAAGGGAACTCGTGGGCTAGATCATTAGAGAAATAATTTATCTTCTGTTATAAACAGAATTCGCCTGGGAATCACAGATATTAAGCTGCATCACTTCAGTTATTCAGAGATTTGCCTCTTGCATTGAGGTAAAGAAGCTATAGGGAGAAATAAATGAAAATGTTGTCTTCGAACAGATGATGGTTATTCCTGTAAGAGTGGTTAAGCATTATTGTGCTACCAAGTACTACAGAAATCATCCATGCCAAAGGCACTTTCCATCCACCTTGCATTATGCAACTCAGACACTAAAGTTTAAGAAAATAAATTTGAGCTTGCTTACCAAAACTTGTATTTGACTTGATGCAAATTATTTGGGATTAAAATGAGCAAAGCTTCAAACAGTTTTGGTGAGATTTCTTTCTTTTTTAAAGAATGAAAGTCTGGCTGTTTAAAAACAAACAAACAAAAAAAACAGTTTAGAGGCCTTTCTTGCTTTCATTTATGCTCCAATGCATTTAAAAAGTGCATTATTTTAACTGTAGGTACTGAGTCAGGCCTCATGACAGTGATGGATAGAGTTGCAGCAGTGAACCTGCTGAGTGCATGCAGGAAGCACTATCAGCATTTTTGCATGTCTTGCACTTCTCGCAGCTTCTCTGCAGAATGCAGGATGATGTTTTGATGTGCATCTAAAGGGAAGGCAGTTTCTCCATGCATGTGAGAATACATTCTCCCAGATTCTCAGGAATTAAGATCCTATTTCTTTTATTTCTCCTCTCCCTGAAGTCAGATCCAAATTAAGTGTTGAAATTGCTTATGATGTGTCACAGTATGGGTAGCCATGTCTTTTTTTTTTTCCTCCTCACATAAAATTCACCAGTACAGCTGGTCATATGCCAAGTCCTCTGATATTGAACAAGCTGTGTAATTATTGTCCATGCTACACATGGACACAAATCACACACACATCTGCATTTGTGTGATTTTAATGGAAATACTGTGTGGGGAAATGAGAGATGGCAGTGTGAACAGAGGAGAACAAGCTGATGTGGAACTGAATGCTGAGATCTTTTTTAACAACTCAATACTACTTTTCTTAAGTAACAACAGAATTGGTGAGAAGGAGACCAGTGAAAGCTGTAGGTAAACCCAGCGAATGAAGTCTTGCAATAATTGGCAAAATTTGCTTTTTTTAAAGCATGGAGATTTATTTTGCTTCTGCACTGTGCCAACTCTCTAACCTAGTTTGTGGATGGTGTAGGTGAATTATCTATGCTGTGCCTGGCAAACATTTGAATGATGTATATAAAATCTGTCTGACTGCTGCAAGCAGTAACTCTCATTTCTTTCAGGTCCGTGTTTAAGCCTTTTATTTTTGTTGACGATGTAAAATTAGTACCAAAAGTACAGTCCCCTTCTTTTGGAGATGATGATCCTGCTAAAAAGATACCTCGATTCCAGGAGAAACCCGATCGCAGGCACGAATTGTACAAGGCACATGAATGGGCCCGGTCTCTCCTTGAGAGTGATCAGGTAAGAGCTGTGGGACCTGGAAACTGTTATAATCTTATATAGATTTCCTTAAAGCTATCTGTTGATGACTTACTTTGAGTTAGAGCACCATACAAGGTTTATGCTCCACTCTCATCCTTTCTTGAAAACATTCAAGTCTGAATTTAAAATCCTATCTATCTCTGTATTGTATAGTGATGTCTAGGTATATAGAGAGAGGGAAGAAAATCGTGGGATCACCAGGGCCTCCCAGTCATGGTGCTATTGGTATTTCAGGCAGTTTGTGCAGATCCGCAATGTCATGCTGTACTTTCACAGAGGACTTGCTTTTCTGCAGTTTTCCTCAGGTCAGAGTCTTGCTAAGATCATTACAGCATTCAAACTTGCTCATTAGGGATTAAGGTACCTATGGTAACCTCTGCTAGTACAAACTCTATTTAAATGCAGTTTTGGCTAGGTGTGGTTTTAATCCCTTGGAATGGTTTAGTTAAAAGCTGTGGCCTCTGTGGTAACACTGACTCAGTATACTGCTCTTTCCATAACATTCATTGAAGTCTGTTCTGTGAGATGCTGATTTAGTGAAGACTTAGAAGCAGCGCATTAGTAAGTTTTTATTAAAATAAGAAGTCCCACAGTGTGGCACCAAAAGTTCCATTAAGAAGAAAATGAACTTTTAGCCACATTCATGGTAAAATAACTGACTACCTGAAAGCTTAAAGCTTAGCTTAGGTGCACTGTTTTTCTGTACAAATGGCAGTATAAATCCTGGAAACCCTCACTCATGCTAAGCCATTTTTGTTTCTGGAATTCAATTTTGAAAGCTGCAAGCAAAAACAAACGGCATGCTTCCATTAAGTATAAATCAATGAATAAGAGACTTTAAGCAACATCTGGATAAAACAAAATGACACCATTAGGAGTGAATTTTCTGCCAAGAAACATGTAGAGAAGTAACCCAGAATGATGCAAGCAGCCTGGACTCTCACTGCTGTTACGTTGTGCATCATTTCAGATGTAGCCATTGTCTTGCAGGTGATGATGTGGGGGATAAACAGTCATCTGTATAATGCTCAGGGTTTCTAGTCTTCTCATACAGATTTGTTCACTGGTTTTCAGGCATAAGAAGCTGCTTTACATCTTTCTCACACAATATACCTTTTTCCTCTATCTATCTTTCACTTCATCTACCTGCTATGCTTTAAAATTAGCAACTGTTTTTTGGTTATTACTCATAAAACATCAAGTATCCAGCACTGTTCCTTTTAGCCTATGACCATCCAAAAAAGCTATTAATAGAAATAATGTATATTTTAATCAGGCTTTCTTATTTTGAAAGGTACTTGAAAAGATCTCTGCAGCAGAAGAGAATGGGTAATACTTGAATGAGCTGGTTTACTGCTTAATTCAGTTTGGTCATTTTATGCTTTTAGGAGAAGGGCCAGAAACTGATGAGCATTATGTTAGACCTTGAGAAGCAAGGCTTAGAAGCAATGGAAGATATCCTTACTCGTACCGAGATTCTGGATCCTGCTGAAGTAGTAGATCTTTTCTATGACTGTGTTGACACAGAACTAAAGTTCTTCAAATGAAGTAAGCAAGCACTTTAATTCTTTAGATACTGGTACCAGCTGTCAGTGAATGTGAAATGTTGGATCCAATTCTGACCATCCTCTTTCACATGAAGTTGAGTTTCAAAATCAGGTCCAAAGCTACCTTTCCACTTCAGTGCATCTAGTTGTCTCAAAATTGACTCTTTGCTCTGTACTGAAGTGCAAGCATTTATATTTATATTTACATTTTTCTCAGTTCACTGTTGCTTGGAATGGATTTTAAACCAATTTTATCTCGTTTCAGCTACAGTGGCTACTGTTAGCCTTTTCACAGGAAGACTGCAAAGTTCTTCAAGCCTTGAAAGAAAGTCTTCACACTTATGAATTTGCAGGAAAGACATTTCTAGAGGGAAAAAAATGTTACCTGCTAGCTATATCTGGTTAACAAATTGCTTTCCTTTGTCCAATCTTGTGGTGTTCCTGTTTGTGTATGTATATAGTGAAAGGAGAAAATCACTGACTGGTCCAATTACTGTGTGCATGCTGGCTAATTTAGTACAGAATGTTTGAAAATGTATGCTGGGCAACAAATTAAAGCAAAGATTAACTTCATCAGGATAACTACCATACTGTCATTGAAAGCAATCTGTTTTTTTTTTTCTCTGCTGCTCAGGTCTAGGCTTGCAGCAAAGCTGTCTTGCATTTTTGTCTTTTTGCTAATTCCTGCAAAGAATAATAGAGTTGAAATCCCAGTTTTGAGGGGGCAGGAAGGTAAGTCCTGTTTCTTGGCCTTGTTGTACCAGTCTCATTTTGGCAGATCTGGTTACAGTGACTTAGCATCTCACATTATGCCTGCACAAATGGTCAGAATTAGGTCCCCCAGGATAAGTTTTGTCTTCATCTGCTACCTTGGTGTTTGTAATGCACCTGGCTAATACCCTAGTGCTGAGTACTGCAGTGCAGCCAGGCTGAATGCCAAAGACATCTGAACATACCTTGTTGACTCTTAAGACAGTTAATAAAACAATGTACTTATATACAAGCTATAAATTTGGAATATTTTGAGGGAATAGATGCTGGACATTCATCATAACTATTTTCCCTCCAGGCCTTTGTAATGCTGAACAGTTACTGGTGATGTCAGTGATGTACATACATGGCTGATGAATCCAGTAAGTACCAGTGAGTTACTACTGGTGGGTCTGACTAAGCTTAGAAATGGTTGTGTTACTCTTCTTTATACGATAGACCTTGCTTTTTGTGTATTTTCTTTTGGAAGTCAGATGAGGGGAATACTTTTACGAATTAAACTAGTAAACACTACTTTCCATGTCATATTAAAACAGCTGTTTTAACAGGAGGGATAGACAAGAAGACATTCTTAATAAATGGACATTAGCATTTGGAGATATAATCCTTCATTGTTCAGGGAAGGGATAGTGATGAATCGCAGACTTGTATTGAGGAAATGAAAGCTACTTAAAAAGGCAGCAGTACCTCAAATTGAAACTAAAATTAGGGAAATTGCAATATTGGCACACTGGCTTGTCAGATTTTTAACTTTTTTTAATGAATTTGTTCCATCAGCCTCGTTACCTTGATATTGCCTTATACAACAGATGAGAATTGGAAGACACTGGATTTCCATATATAGAACGTAAACATGAAAATGTGTTCTCTTAGGCCTACCTAATCACCTTCCTATTCACACTGTATTCCTCTGAGAGGCTCTGCCATGGGAACAGCTCTACCCGGATAGATCTTTCTCCTTTATTTCAGCTCCTGTGCCCTGGTATTATAAAAATGATAAAGGGCACAAAGGGGAACGAAGAAAGAGGCAAGTAAGCCTAAAATTTAACTTCTCTCTTCCTGGCCAGAATAGTGACAGCAAGAAGCACACTTCATTCCAGAGACTATTGCACTGGATGAAGATGAACGGTGTGCTTTTCCTAACTGCTGACAACTCAGGTAAATGGATTTCCTATGAAATCCACATGTGGAATGAAAGGGTGCTTAGAATGAAAATACTCCTATCAGAATAGACTTAACACTCACCAACTGAACTTCAAAGCTGCTTCTACAGCTGCTGCTTGCAGAGCACTGTGTCCTGAAAGGAAAAGTTGGATACTGGTGAAGCAGGGGAGACCAGCGATAAAATGCTTGTCCCAGCTAGAGGGCAGAGAGGCAAGACAGTGTTCCTGCTAAAAAAAAGATACATATTTGCCCTTTTGAAGGATCACACATCTGCAATTATCTTGTGGGAAACTATGTACTTACTGCAAATTGTTTTTATGACAGAACTCATCATTTTGAGCGCAGTGATCTAGGCAGTGTTTGTAATAGCTGAAGCAAAAGGAAGATAGGTAGTGAATTACAAACAAACAAGTGTCTACAGTGCTTGGTTACAGTCACTTAGAGAAAACTAAAGCAGCTCCATGGCTTGGACCTTCCAGTGCTCCTGAGCACAAATACGGCCTAGAACAGTGCAAGGGCATTGTGGTGCTGGCCTGAGTCATTCTTTGTATCCAAGTGCTAGGAATTACTGAAGTGTTAATAGATCTTGAACAACAAGGATTTAATATATATTAAATAACACTGCACCACCACTTAAAAATATGTGCAAGCTTTTTAGTTTAATTTCTATAAGATGTATCTTTCTAAAACACTCCTAATCATAATAAAAACAGGAATAACATTGGTCTTCCATTAGATATTTTCTGGCATGTGGTCTGAGCTATATATAGCTTTCAAATATTTATGAAGATACTTATTGCAGAGTTGTACACGAGTTCCAAAACGTGAAAATCAGCAGTACATCAATTTTTAATAATAATAGAGCAAAATATTCTTTAATACAGTATTAAACTTATTTTTCCAGTTGTTTGAGAAACAATGCTGATCCCTACTTATTACTACATCCATGCATATGTATTAGTAACTATAGTACTGGTAACAGAAAGCATTGGTGAAAGCATTGCTGATTTTTTTTTCTTTTGACATGAAGAACAAGGTATCGTAAAAGACTAATGATGCTTTTTTGGAGTCCTACAGGCAAGATATTTAAATGCTTCTTACCCTTACAGCACCTGCACACGGTAAGCATGCATGTATATATGGATGAGGTGCTGCGAGATATTGTTTAGTAGCTTAGGGTAGTAATGGTGATAGGAGGACAGTTGGACTAGATGATCTTGTAGGGCCTTTCCAACCTTGTGATTCTATGATTCTATGAATAGGAGTCATAGCATAACTGAGCTGTTACAAGAACTAACAGAAAAGCAGAGATATCTAAGGGTGTAGTTACCTGTCTTTTCTAAATACTGTTGTCCAAAGGAATAGCCATGGGGAAGGATCTCCACCTACCATTTATAATATTTTTAACAGCTGCCGGTGTAAAATGTGGTATTTCTAGAAATAAATCATAAAATAACCATAAATAACCTGGCTGTTAAATGGGAATAGCAGGAGACTATACTCTCTGGGAAGCCCAGTTCTAGTACTGTCACCCCAGAAGTAGTTCTTTCTCATATTCACATGGAAATTCCTTTATTCTACTGTGTGCTTGCTGCCCCTTGTCCTATCGCTGGACACCAGCAAAAAGAGCCTGGCTCCATCCTCTTGACATCTGCTTTTTAGGGATTTATAAGCATTGGTAAGATCCCCTTTCAGTCTTCTTTCTCTAGGCTGTGAATAGTCCCAGCTCTCAGACTTTTCTAACCAGGGAGGTGCTCTAAGCCTCTCATCATCTTTGCAGTCCTCCACTGGACTCTCTCCCAGAAGTTCCCTGTCTTTCTTGAACTGAGGAGCCTGGATCTGGACACAGTACTCCAGATGTGGCTTCACCTGGGCAGAGTAGAGGGAGAGAAGAACCTCTCTCAGCCTGTTGGCCACACTTTTTAATGTATCCCACAATACCACTGACCACCTGGGCCACACAGCACACAATGGCACATGGCCAACCTGTTGTCTACCAGAAAAAGTAAGTCCTTTTCGGTAGAGCTCCTTTCCAGCAGCTTAGCCTCTAACCTGTACTGATGCATATGGTTATTCCTCCTCAGGTGTAGGACTCTACACTTCCTCTGGTTGAACCCCATCAGGTTCCCCTCTGCCCAACTCCAGCCTCTTGAGGTATTATTGAATGGCAGCGCAGCCTTCTGATGTCAGTCATTCCTTCCACTGTCATATAATTAGTAACCATTCTGAGGGTGCACTCTATCCCTTCATCCAGCTCATTAATGAAGATGTTGAACACGACCTGGGGAGCACCACCAGTTACAGGCCTCCAACTAGACTCTGCGCTGCTGATAACAATTCTCTGAGCTCTGCCAGTCTGCTGGTTCTCAGTTTACCTCACTGTCCAATCTTCTATCCCACAGTTCCTAAGCTTAGCTATGGGAATGCTATGTGAAGCAGAGTCAAAAGCCTTGCTGAAGTCAAGGGAGACAATATCCACTGCTCTCCCCTCATCTACCCACTCAGTCATGTCATCGTCGAAGGCTACCAGGTTGGTCAAACTTGATTTCTCCTCAGTGAATCCATGTTGACTACTCCTGATAAAAGACAGAAGACTTCTGATAGAAGAGATAGAATAGATAGATGGCTTCTCCTGCCAGGAGAGATGCTCCAGTCCCTTCATCATCTCGGTGGCTCTATGCTGGACTCTCTCCAGTATGTCCATTCTCTTTTGTTCAGGGGAGCCCAGCACTGGGCACAACACTCCAGATAAGCCTTCAGTGGTGCTGAGTAGAGAGGAGTGATCACTTCCTACAAGCTGATGGCAGCTCTTCCTAATACAGTGAAATGCTGCATTTGTGTAATTCCTGCTGGAAGCAGACATTGTGTGATCTGAACATCAGTGAGCCAAACAAACATCTCACTACTGCATCTTAAAAGCAGAAGCTCGAGTCTCATCCCTGGCTGCCTTGCTTTTTTTTTTTTTCAACCAATTCATTTAACAGGAATCACAATCTTAGGGACTCCTTATTCTATATGGTGTGCTTCCTCTTTCTTTAGCCATTCTGGAAAAGTTCTGTCATCTTTGTCAGGTCTGTGGCCACCCTACCAGCTGGGTTTCTTCAGACATGTTTGCTATCCTATAGGGATCTGTAATTAATAGGAGGTAGCTCAACAGCTGCCACAGCCCCTGATTTCCTTTCTCTTCATGCTTGATGAGGATTATTATGGGCCTTTCTGTTCTTGAAAGTGCCATTCTGTTGCAATCTGAACACAAGTAGAACAGAAGAAGTCAAAAAGCATACAAAAAAACTAAACATGTCATGTTAGCTTCTGACAGCTCATGGAAAAATGTCTGAATAATAACTGAAGGATTACTAAAATATTTAAAAATGAAGATGGAAGAGGAAAAATGAACTACAGGCACATCATGCAAAAAGTATTCTTTGAGGTAACATATCAGCTTATTAAGAATTGTCTGAACACTACAAAGATTTTAAATTTTATGCTTTTTCATTTAAAAAATATCCACATATATACAATATTTAAAAGCCTATGCTAACACTTTTGTGGTGTGTATGCCACAAAGTACTTCCAAAAGTATCATTTACATCTCTCTTTCAGCTTATAAAAATGTTAACATTGCAGCACTTGCAATCCAAATGTAATTTCTATCGCTGTAACGGGGACTCTTCAGTTCTGTATATTATCTTGATGTTCTCCATTCTTTAATACCAGTCCAGAAAGGATCAGATGATTCTTCTCATCTCACGTGTGTTCTTAATGGTGGATTTTTAGAGGGATCTGTAAATACGTAGGACAGGTTAATTCATAGGAGATAGATACATATTTTGGGAATGCATTTTGGATGTAGTTCTACAGCAGTTTAAACAACCTATGTTGTGTTTATCATCTGTTGTTAAACAGATACATATTGCTCTGTAGGCCTTCCGATGCAGAAAGTGTTAAATACAGATGATGATTTAGACAGACTTAATTTCTATTCGCTCCACAAATGCAAAAGTCTGAAGAACACAAACTGCATGTCTACCCACATAATTTTATTTTTTTTGCTACTAAGTCTTTACAGTAATTAAGTGGTTTTCATTATATCTTTGGTCTCTATTACCACTGTAACAAATCTCAGTCCTATCTGTTCTATGCTTACAGTCCAGCTTTTCATAGTACAGCTGGTTTCTGTTCATTATTTTCTCTCACCCTATTTAATGCTCTTGGATAACTGTATGACATTCCCATGTTTACACACTTACCTCTAGGTATCTTGCTGGGATATATTTTCTGAAATGGCTTGAATTCATCAGGTGGGGGGAAATCCTCCACAGAATGGAAAGTAAATTTAGATTCAAAGTCATCTAGGAAGTTTCAGGGAAACAAACACTAGTTACTGTTAGAGATTTAAATAAATAAATAAATAAAAATTGCCACTATTGATTTCAAATGCAGACTGGCTTTCCCTGGAATAGATAGTGGCTTACTCCAAATAAGAAGTCTAGAGCCAGTTTGTGAGCCATACAAATTTTTTAGCTTAATTGCAAACACTGCTAGAAACCGAAGTTAAGCTTCTGGCTGCCTTTGCAGTTTTCTGCACTGATGATGTGGTGGTAACAGATGTATTCCTCCGTGGTTTTCAAGCAATTTAGCAGGAATGAATGGCCAATTCATCAGACCACAAAAGTAGCGTTTAGCAGGCTTTGCTGCATAGGATTAAAGCTACAAAATGTCTGTGAACTGTTTCAAAGAAAAATAATGTAAGCACAGTAGCAAATTCTCAAAATCTCAAATAATTTTGCAGGTAGTTCCTGAGTTTGTCTATTGAATTGTTCAAAACCTTCGTGGAAAAAAAAAACACCTTCATTTTCTCTCGGCAAAAAAAAAAATCTATTAGTCTAGTTGTACTACTATACTGTTATGAGAAAGACATGAATGAGTTTCTAAAGTCTGAGAAGCAAAGGCTTTTGTACTAAAGTCTTCAACTAAAGCTAATTTAGATGATGTTACCAATAATATGCATATTTCCATTTTTGAGTGGTGGGTAGGGGTCATGAACTGTTGCCCAGGCTGAGACTCCAGACTTGCTTGTGAGTTCAGTTGTTGGTGACCTGGCAGGTGGCTGTGGAGGAATGGCAAGCTTCCCAGCACCAGCTCCTGAAAAAGAGGAAGCAGACCAGCATATAAAAGATCATCACGAATTAATGACACTGACAGTAAGCTCTGCACAGAACTGGAGGGAGTTATAAAAAAGAGTGCAATATCTGGGACAAACATATCCAGCTGCTGTAGGTGACTACATACATCTTCTGGACACACTGTGTAAGAGAAAGGGATCCTGAGGCCTCCAAGTTAGCCACTAGATAACCCAAATGGAAACCTCAGAAGTTGAATGATCACAAGAAAAGCATCCCTATAAAATAATGGTTCATCACACAATTCCCAAGCAGCATTAATCATTGTCACAAAGCAGCTGATCTACTGTACTCAGAGCCTTCCCATGGCTGTCAGAGAGAACCAGTAAGCTTTCTCTTGACGTCTGGCTGCTGAGATA
The DNA here is from genome assembly GCF_019232065.1 of Centrocercus urophasianus. Classification (NCBI taxonomy): domain Eukaryota; kingdom Metazoa; phylum Chordata; class Aves; order Galliformes; family Phasianidae; genus Centrocercus; species Centrocercus urophasianus. The sequence goes on from NW_024884711.1 coordinate 14,768,512, forward strand.
CAGAGTACAGAACATTCTCTTCAAATGTTCCATATTAAATAGCTGTCTCCATTTCACAAGTCCACACAGATCTAAACTCATTTTTTAATTATCCTCATTATATCATGTCTGAAAAAAGTTCCTCCTATCATCTGCTCAGGGAAACATTAGCCAGTATCTCCACTACCCAAGTACTCAGAGGAGCCTCACGCTCTACTTACCTTTGCTGAAAAGCAGGGGATTGCATCCATATTTACCTTTACACATCTATGGCTGCAGCTATACTGTATTTATTCTATTCTCTCCTGTAAATTTCCCAATATAGCTCCAGTCTGCACAATTACATCAGAAGAGGGATGTTAAAAGCAGTCTGGAATTTGAGTAACTGCAAATCAGACAGATGTTACTGTCAGAAGAGCCTGAGGTCTGGCCTGCTCATTACACACTATGCTAATTACATTCCTCCCACATTATGGACTTCATCCTGCTGCTACGTATACTGTACCTGCACCCCTGTGAGCTCTTCAGCCGTCAGTGCCACTTCCCTGCTGGCCAAAAGAGGTAGAAAACTTTATTTCAAACAAATGCTGCTCTCACCTGGGCCTCGGCCTGGTCTCTTCTTCCTGGTCTCCACCACTGCTGCTGGCTGAGGAAGGGGTGGGGTGGGAGGGAGAGGGAGCGACTGAATATTACTGGGTTTATGCAGATGGGACAGCAAGTGGGGAGACTTGGGGGGCAGTGGTGGGGGCACGTCACCACCACTCCCAGCACTGCTGATGGCTGGGGAGGGTGGGAAGGAGAGCCTGTTGGAGGTTGGAGGAAATGCGGGGAGTGGAGGAGGAGCTGGCGGCGGTGGTGTGGGAGGTGGATAATCCCTCGCTTCTGATGGGGAGGAAGCAGCAGTGGAGAAATCGGTCGTCCTGGCTGGAAATCCACAGGGGGGTAAGGGAGGAGGAGGAGGAGGCAGTTGCGAAGCACCTACTGGTAACTTTGTGGGCTTGTCGGCCTGGGGAGGGAGCGGGGGCAGAGGAACAGAGTTGGGGGATCCCCCCTTGGTAGGCCTTTCTGCCGGAGGGGGAAGAGGCGGAGGAGGAGGGAAGGTGAGGGAAGGTTTGCTGGCAGCCGGAGGTGGCGGAGGAGGCGCAGGCAGGCTGGGCCGTGCGGTGCCAGCCCGGGAGGTGCTGGGAGGCTCCGGTGGGACGGCTGGCCAAGGGCTGTCGGATGGGTTTGAGGGGCTACTGCCTGCCTTTGCAGCGCTGTTCGGTGGGGCTGCAGCCTTGGGAGCTGCTGCCCGGACTCCAGGAAGCTGCCCAGGCCTTCCTCCTGAAAAAAAGAGAGATCACACCTTACATACCGGTATTTTGTTCCATCTCATCAGACAAAACAGCACAAAAAACACTATTCATCTTCCCTCCCCAGTGGTCACTCAGAGTGATTAAATGAATCCACTCAAAATGCCTCATATCCCACAAGTCTCCCCATGGTGCAGAGGACCTGGGAGCTGATGTGTTTTACAAGACACTACAGACTCTGCTTAGTTAAATGCTGACCTACTGAGAGGCCCTGCTCCCCTCTCTGTTCCTCAGCTTCTGCAACACAAAGCACTTGAATGAGAAGGTGTTTTTCTGTGGTGGCAGGTGTCCTACATAGTGACACATCTGCCTGGTGCAGCCAGCTGGATGTGAATGGTCCATAAGTTTGGGGGCATTGAGGGTTGGAGTGAAAGGCCCCAGAGAACACAAGTAGATTGATGCACATCCACCTGCATCCTTAAGTACTTGCTTATGATTAAAAAATTCACACCAATGTTACATAAATCTCAATCCTGTGGATTTTTAAAAGTGGTGCCTCAAAGGCTTTCCAGAAGATGCAGGTTCAAATGTTTTCTTTTCAACGGCAAATGCCCAAAGACACTTGACCTTACATGATTTGCCTAAGTACATGTCCAAATTTTTCTGAAACAAGATGTCCAAAAGGTATCTCATTCTGCATTCTGAGAAGTCTGGTCCTAGTTTAAGAACAACTCAAAGCAGCTACTGCAGCTTTGTGAGAAAGCCCTGTCATAACCTGTGCTGAGTATCTTGAGCTTGTCTTCCAGAAAAAAAAAAACAGAACAGCTGCAGGTAGAGTCAATTGCTGTCTTTCCTTGCAAATGCCTGCTGCTATGTCCTGCCCATGCTGCCCCAACTATGTCCTGCACCAGCTGCCCAACTGCACCAGAGGTCACTGCAGCCATTCTAAAGGGCTGAAAAGAGACAAAAGCAGCAATAGGGCTCCCAGTCATCCCTTGCTCCTGTCCTTGTGAAGCATCAGTAACCTTCTTTTTCAGGTCAGTAAATTACCTTGCTGGATCAGAACTGTCCTTTATAAAACCCAGATGGCATAAGTCTTAAAAATTAAATTCTAAAGTAACATACAAACCTGTAACATCATAGAAATACACAGTAATGGACAACAGGAAGTATGACTTCTTTTTTTTTTGCCATTTATGCTGAAGGTGATAAACAGAGTATTGAAATCTGAGGTTATCTGAGGCACAGTTATGAGTTTACATTAAGCTAATGTAAAATGTAAAATTCTGCAGTCTACTGAATCTATTTCTTATCCATTGTACTATCCATTACAGTTCCCCCCAGCTGCTCTTCTGTGCAAATGAAGTCCTCACCTGGCATGTCTCTCTGGCCTGCTGGTCTGAGAACGGGAAAGCCGCCAGCAAATAAGCCTCCCAGGGGCTGCTGAGAGCCACCCTTATTAATGGCTGGGCTAACTCCATCTCTGTTACTTCCTTTGGGTTCTGTTATAGGAAGAAAAGAAAAAGCATGACAGAAAGCCATTTCATCAATGCTTTCAGGCTGCTAAGACTGAGCAGCAATAAACACAGTCAAGACCAGACTTATTCCTCATTCCATTGGCTCAGTAAGGACAGTTAATACAGTAATGACCATTGTTCTGACGGGTATCTTGAAGCACTGCGCCCTCTGGTGCTTTTTAATCTCACGTCAATGATGGCACCAGCAAAAAGTTGTTTTTAACTACATACAAAGATCTTCAGATCACAGATATGTATGTAATCCTTGTTGGAGATTCTCCAACAGACCTGTCAGGAGTGACTTAGGGTTTGGCTGATCAAGCACATCAAGATCTTCATAACCTTACTTCTGTGTCTTGCCTCTTCCCCACACCATTCCCAAGATACTTTCTTCTAGCACTATCACATTAAGATAGACAAGAAACTATTAATAAATAAAACAACTAAACAACAACAGGGTTCTGCCATTAGCAAGTTGCCTGGGAAAGGGTTCAGGTGAGAACAAACACTAAAACGAAAAGGCTCTGACAACTGCTGTAACTTGTTAACAGTCTTTTCTCCGATTCCAAATGATGATCAGGCATGTGTTTTCAGCTAAAAGAGGTTAAGAAGTAAACATTCCTGTTCCAAAGGAATTAAGTTTATACATCCAGATTTTTAAAATTTATTTATTTTTGCATCTTTTGTTCTTTTTATCTAGTAAAGAACAGCTCTTCTGCTGGAGGCAGTAATTCCTGTTTAAACAATCATTTAAAAAGAAACTCTCATGGGTTTCATCATTCCTGACTTCATTGTTTTTTTTTTCTGGAACGAGGAATGCCTGTTAAGGTGACACCCAGATTCAGCCTTATTATGAAGTATTAATAGCTGTTGATCTCAGGACAAGATGTACCTTTAGAAAATTGAGCCCTCCCCTTTCACATCCTAAAGATGTTGTCCATAGATGAACTCCAAACCCACACAAATCCTGCCCATCTGACCTCCACAAATGGGGCTTCTGCAGAGCCCACCCAAGGCCCTCCTGCAGGTACTTACTTTCAATCTGTGGCGCACTTCTGTCATTGATTTGAGTCACTTTTCTTAAGCGAGTTCCCTGCTGGATATCAGCCAACAGCGCATTTCGTGCTTTCTGCTCATCCTTTTGCAATTTGGGCAGTTCTGAACTCACCTGTTGACGATACGAGCATTAGACAGCAGGTCCTGATAAAAATGTATGCCTAGAAAGGACGCAAATGTGACAGAAAATTTGAAATAAACCATCTCTGGCAGCTGTCATTCCAAAGCCTTTGGATTCAGCCAATCAGAAGAGCATTCGTTTGTACAGAAGGCAGCAATCCTGAAAGTTTAAATATAGCACACATCTAATATCAGTGAGGTTAACACGGTTGAAAGGAAATTAGGGGGTCATGCTTACATGAAACGTGACCCCTCACTTGGCCGCTTGGGGTCTCTGCCCCACAACTGCAGCTCCAACTGCCTTTATCTCTTTTCACTCTATTTACAATGCTTTGTAACTAAGCCTCCTTAGAACAAACACCCTTCTGTTTTAGTTGTATTGCCTTAGGGAAAAAGACTATTATTTGCATATCAAACTTATAATTGAACATGATTGTTAGCCATTAACTGATTTAGATTCTCTGTACTGGAAAATTTAAGCAGTTTAAGTAGACAATATTTACAACAATGCAATTATATTTCATTAAATTTTCTAGCCTAACTGAGGACTGTAAATGTAAAGTCAGACTGAAGTTCAAAGTTTCGAAATAAAAACAAAACACATTTTTATTTTTTATTCTTATTTCATTAAGTTTCCTTTTATAAAAAGAAGCACATTCTGCTTAAATCTTTGGCAGTTTTGCTTTTCTGAAGCAGAGCTATTTCCAAACCTATCATGTGGTTAACAGAGCAGTCTAACAGAGGGAAATCTTCATAGCAGCAACGTGCTGCATCTACTACAAATTCCCACAGGTTTCCACAGGTTATGTCTTCATAACGTGTTCAAGAAAAGTTTAGATGTTGCACTAAGGATCATGGTTTAGTGGGGAAATATTGGTGGTAGGTGGACAGTTGGACTGGATGATCTTAGAGGTCTTTTCCAACCTTAGTGATTCTATGACTCTACAATAAACCCTAATTTTACCATCACAGGCATAATAAAGTACAATACTGTCATGTTTTAAAAAAGCCAACCACACACAACTTGGTTATTGCATTCTGAAGGCAAAACAAAAGCTTAAAAAATGTAACCAGCTGCTAAATTATTAAAATGCTTAACTTGCTAATTCTAAATGAAAAATTGCACTGTTATTATTTGCAGTTACATTAGCTCAAAAATATTTATAAATTGACACATTTGCACAGCCCCACTAGATGGCACTCCAGATTGCTGCTGATGCCAGCTGCATTCCTGACAACTGATGTAAAAACTCTGTATTACACAATCTTGTGACTGATAATGTAACTATATATTCATTTAAAATATTATGGAAAAAAACATACACTTTTACACAGCTTCCCAATCTGAACCAGTGCTACTTCCCCCTGTGCTTTAAAGGCAGGGATTCTCATTTCCCCTTATGACCACCCTGAAACGCTCCACGTACAGCGAAAGCAACATTAGATCTTGGACAAGCCAGGAGCTCTTTCCACTCACATTTCCTTGAAGCTGACAGTACTTACTGTGAAAAATGGAAATACCATAACTGGAGCAAGGATGACTTCCCTTTCCACACAGCTTTTTACCAGTATCTTGAGCTTCACGCCTCTCTACGGCTACATGACAATTAGGTTTGAAAAGGATCTGATCAGGACCTATGTTTAAAATTAGCTCCAGCAGCTGTTTTCATTTCCAGGTTCAAGTGTCCACACACTATGCCAGCTGCCCACTCCATCTTCCCAGCCTGCATTTCTCAGCAGGAAGATTCTTGGAATATAAAAATTCACGATAGCCACACAGCTATTAGATTAAAATGCCCTGCTTGTGGCAACTTATATTTGCAAGCAACCCAAGAGTTGATATCACTGTAAGAGGGAGGAGATAGCAATTTGTTCACAATTTATAACACAAGAAAGGAATGCTATGCTGGAGGCCCAGAAGACAATCCCCTTCTTTCAGGACCTACCCTGTGCCCGGCCCCAGCTGTCTCTGCCTCCTCCAGTAAGAGAACTATGATCAGCCTGGGTGGTTGATGAGCTGCTGAGTAGCTTGATACGGATTCTCTTTTTCCATCACAAAGTAGGGATGCTCTGGGTGTAATGTTGCCTGCCTGCACCCTGGTCAGAGCTCCTGCAGACTCCTTGTTTGTGGCTTGCTCTTTCAAGGGCTGCCACTGTTCTTGTCAAGAAGTATTTCAGCAGGGACCTCACCCACACTGATACTGCCCTGTCCTTGCAAATTCTTATTTTCATCACTAACAAGAACTCTTATTGGAGTTCAACTTCAAGTCTGAGCACATGAAATAGAAATAATTAAGCGGGAAAATAAATCCATTTTGAGTCACTGAGGGAAAACAGCTGCAAAACAAAGGACGTAAGTAAGTCTCAGACTGCTTCTTTTTCCCCTCACTGAAGGGCAGTCTCACTTATTTACAGAAACACCTCACTCTTTCAATGAAAACCAAAAGGGAAGCAGAGAATGCAAAGATAATTTATTTTATCAGATGCTAGAACTGCCTAAGGTAACACAGATTGAAATCAGATTCTATGCTTTATTTACATGAAGCAGCAGAGGACTGGTGGGCTCTCACTGTTTTAATAGCCACTGAGTTATTCTGCTACTAATTCAAGTACAAGCAACGGCATGTTCAATATGTACTTTGAAACAGAATGGAACAAACCACACATGCAAATAGCCTGAACATAACAGAAGTACTCCCTCTTCGTCTCAAACTCCACCAGCTCTGCCTTCAGTGTCCTAACATCAGGCTCTCTGTAAGGCATTGGATCAATACAGGACCCCATCCATGGCAGCACACAAGGCCACGTTGGATGGGGCCCTGGGCAGCCTGATGTGGTGGGTGGTAGCCCTGCCCATGGCAGGGAGTTGGAACTATCTGGGCTTTAAGGTTCCTTCCAACCCAAGCCATGCTATGGTTCTGTGAGTCTATGAAAGTTTGGACTACATAACACGACACCAAAGCATTTGTAAACAGGAAAATGCTATCAAATGGGATGTTCCAGCTTATAAATTAACAACAACGGAAATAAACATTTCAAAATTTACAGGTGGTAACAGACCAGCACAGTAATGAAAAATGAGGATAGGATACAGAGGCTTTGAATCACTGCATGTTGAGGCCATTCAAAAAGAACAAGAATGCAAAACATACTCTCCACCACTGGAGATGCCAGAAGAGAACCAAAGTGGCAGTCAGAAAGCAAACATTTAGATTTCAGGAGCTCAGCCTGGTTGATCAGCCTTGAGGGTGATCTGCCTACAGAACGCACAGAGCCTTGCAGAGAAAGAATGGTGACTGCTAAGGACCTGCTAACCCAGCAGAGACAAGCGTTTGGTGATTTCATGTAAAACACAGGCAACCTATGATTCGAAAGCAGGCAATTATAGAGTGACCATTCCTTGAGGAAAACAACTGTGGACAACAGCAGATTATTTCAGTCTCGGTTTTCAGATTAAGGCTGGCCCCTCTGTGGCAGAGAGCTTTTTGTGAAGCACAAGTCATTGGGCTTTTTTAAAATCTTTTTTTCATCCTAGGAAATTCACTTCATATCTTGCAAGCTGAGTGCAATCACTGACCTACCCTCTGGGCTCCTACGACACTTAAAATATTTAAGAGGTATATGTGCTCAGGTACTGAAATGATGTAAATGAAGAAAGCACCAGGCATTTGGAAAAGTTCACTGTAGTACTAATTACAGGGACATACTAATTACTACCTTTCAGATGTTAAAGAGCAGCTCTGCACTCAGAAAAGGAGAATTCCTCTGGACAGGTAGCTCAGGTCACAGCGGACGCATAAATTGTCCCATAAATGGGTTATACTTTTTCTGATGTTTAAATATATTCCTTACTGAATTTGAAAAGTAATTTGGGATAGTGTAGATCTTCATAAACACGACAGCTGAAGCACAAGTGTATCTCCAGCCTTCTGCAAATCCAGCAACCAGAGAACCATAGACCTTTATTTCAGAATTAACCCATCATCTGATGGGGGAAAAAGGATCCCATGCTCCATCTCTGTAGTGGGTAGGAGCCACGAGTAAGATAAAATAAAGGACAATTCCATCTAAGAACACTGCATTCTCTTTTATTTCAGAGAATTAATATTTTAATATTCATAATATTTAATGAATGGCATCATCACAGTACATTCCCTTTCCTGATCACTTTCTGTAAGAAATACGTTAAGGAGAGCCGTGTAGAAAATGTATTTATTTACCTGAATTGGATTTTAAAGAAAGTCAAAATACATTTAGCCCATGCTTAACAATATCTATTTGGTAAGATATATGGCAACAAAATTAAAGATCAATCAATCATTTGACACACAGTCTTTCATTATGGGCAGAAAGACAGCTCTCACGTTTGCCAACAATTTCATTTATTTCTCTGAATCTGCTGTCAATCTTCCTTACTCTCTCCTGTGTTCCATTTTTCCCTCATCAAAATGGAATTTGATGCAGAGATCAGACACTGGCAGGATGCACGCGCTCTGTGTATTTCAGTAAACAAAGAGCTTGATGATATCCCTTAACAAATCCTTGCCTTCCTATTATCTTCCTATGCTATTCCTCGCAGAACCTGCCCAGACATGGGCTGAGGCAAGAAATCTTCCCCTGGGCAGCATGTAGCATCTCTCTTTTGCCTTGTGAGGAAGTAGAAATGCATTGCAGTGACAAACAGAATGCTTTAGGATAGGGGACGCCTGATCACAAAGACATATGAAGGAGCACAGGGCCAGACCTGGCCTCCTCCAGCATCCAACCAGACATGATTCACAGACCAAACTTGGAAATGTGAAAGAAGAAGTAAGGCTACAGGTGTGGCAATGCACAGCTAACAGCAGCAGCGCGAGCAGCAGATGGCGTCAAAACCAGCTCCAGATGTTCAGGCAATGCAGCCAGGGATGCAAAGTGCCAATCTGGGTGAAGGAACTGTGTGTGAGCACTGCCGAACAACCGCGACATTGAAACCAGAACTCAAGGAACCTATGAAGCCTGGGGAAGAGTCTGAACAATCAGAGATACAGCCCCTTTTCCTCCCAAAAACAAGGAACAAATTTTGTTCCTATATCCCCAATAACTGGAATCCTAGAGCGGATGATACAGCCTGTTCAGGAAGGATGACAACAAAGGTTAAGCTAGCTGTGTACATTGTGTATGCACAATGCTAGGGACAGCCAAGAACATCAAAAGGAACAGAACACATTTTTTGGGGGGGTTGATTCCTCTCAGGAAGGACCATTGGTGTTCTCACTGCCCATATGGCACCACAAGGCTCTACAAGCAGATGAGCACAGTGAGAGGGGATGAGAATCAGGACTCATGGGTTTAAATGAATCCAACTTTTAAATGACTTTTCCATCCTTTTCCAAAACAGAATTGAAAGAAAAAAATATTTGCAGTAAGATGCCAGAATGTTTGAACCAACCACAATATCATAATTTTCATTGAAGGAATCAGGTTGTTTTGGAACAAGATGGAAGATTGAAGATGACCATAAATCTCAGTGTGAGCCATCCCCCTCTTTGGTACAAAATTACGAAACTCATCTATACTTCAGTAGTACAAAATCTGAAACACCAGAAGAACTTGTTTCCCTCAAAATCTAACTCCTGCTGCCAGATCAGGATTACGCCAGGAATTCACAGTGTTAAATTTGTAGCAGCAGCAGTTTGCTCAGCAGGCAGGAACATTCCTATCACAGAGCGTTCTCTGATGGGCAGCTGAGGTCTCCCTCAGGAAAGTGCTGGGAAGCACAAGTGCAACAAAACCCAGGAGCTTATTAAAATAATAAGCCCCGTTTCCAACAAGTCGCAAGCAGAAGTATGGTAGAGAAAAATGCTGTCACCCTTCTTTTCTTGTTTTAACTGTGCATCAGGTGTGGTTTTAATTATGCACTGTCAAATGTAAAATAAAATAAACAAAGCATCCCCCTTTTCCAGCTTGAGGAAGAACCCAACAATCCTCTCCAACAAAATATATAATCTCTTGTATTCTATGTATTCTAAAGTGAAAAACACAGAAGTTTGTGAGATCCAGTACTCGCAAATTTTGGTTTGTCCATTAACAACAGAGCTTCTGATTTCAAGCCTCTCGATTAGGGAAACCTCACCACGGTGCAAGTTCCCCTTGTACTCTCAATGGCAAGGTCAGAGCTACTCCTGTACTCCTGCTCTACAGCATAGCATGAAACCAATTAATTCTTGGCACTCAGTCTACCTGCGTAAACACGGCCATCTCACACACTTGTAGTGATCTGAGCTCCAAGCACACACGATGTGACGGGTCATGATCCAGCCCACATTATTTCTGAGGGAACCCACAGGAGGGACCCGCCAAATCACTTCCTGGCAGCTAATCAAGTCATTGTTTCAGGAGAATGACGAGAGCAGGGTTTTGTGATTCCATCTACACCCAGCTAAGTAATGATTAACTGTGATCTTGACATTTATCATGCAAAGTTCTGCAATCTGAATCTGAAGGGTTGAAAAGGCCATCGAGCAATGTGTGTACTCAGATAGGCTGTGTCTACACCACACTCGATCCTCAAGCAAAGGAAGTATGGTGCAGAAGTTTAGTTAGAGACCTGTTCCAGCACTTCAGCCACAGCCTAATCCCGGCATTAGCAGATCTCAGTAATGAGGTGTTCCATTAGCAAAGCCCTGTGTTCTGCGCTAGCATCCTACCTGCTTGCAAGGTACAACTAGATGCAAATGTGCTGGCAATCACAATGGCAGGGAACAAAAGATAAGAAAAAGCACAGTAGGTGTTACTCTCTCCTACCTCTGTATTCCAGTGTTCATTTCAATGGCCACCAGCAATCAATGCCACTGCGCCCCACAGAAACCCTCCTCGCTTTATGTCAGTGCCACTCCATCAGACAATGACAAATTTTGCATTCTTAAGAGTTAGATTGATCCTGCTATGAATGGAACTGTGGGTTTATTAACAACAGAGTACTTAAAGTTTTCCTGTGTGGGTTGCTAAATTTTGTACCTGAATGCAAAAAGGCAGCAAAATCAATATGACAATTTATACCTGCTGAGCCATTCAACTTTCACATATTTAACTTCTTGACACTCACACTTTGAATACAAATTCTGGCCATTCTTTCACTAAAATAAAATACCGAGGAACATAAACCACCAAAATGGAGGCACTGTAAAATCAAATTATCATTGATGTGTTTTCCCAGCAGCTCACAAAGATCATGAGTCAGATACCAAAAATACCCTGGGTCTGGCTTCAGAAATTCACCTTCTGATGTCAAAATTTTGTCACATTTTTGGGGATTCAAACTCTCAAGCTCTCCTCTGCATTTAAAAAAAAAAAAAAAAAAAAAAAAAAAAAGTGAAAATTCTTATATAAAGAAGTAAACCCTAAGTCCTGGCACTACAGTAAAAACATCACACACTGAACAAGGCTGAAAATACCACAGTGGGAGTTGGTGTCACCACCTGCCCTACCACAACGGGGTCTCCAGAATGACACGGGCTATTCTGAATGGTGATAACAAAATACTCAACAACAGGTGGCAAGCTACACATATTGCAACTTGACCTTCTGTTCTGTTTAAGAATGCTATGCTATCCGTCCGACCCAATTACCTGGATTTGCATTTTAGCACCAATGCAAAATTATGGTCAGCCCAAATTGGAACAATATTGAGAAACTGAGGTTTCTTGCAATGTCACATTCCAGCACAGGTATTGCTATAATTCCAGGTTGCATTTTAATTGAGAGGCTAATTCAAGTGTAGCATGAATTGCGAGATGGAATTTAACATGCAGCTATTGCATATACTGCAGATGTGATTTTTTCAGGGCAATAACACCTTGTGAGAAGAAAGGTAAATCAACCCTTTGCTCTCTGAAGCTTCTAGTGCTGGGGATCAACCAGTTACAGCCACTTACAGTGGCACACTACAGTTTTCATACTTTTAGCCATTAAATACAAGAAAGTGGTTCACAAATCAAACGTAAAAAAAGGACAGCCAAAGCAAGAATAAACTTAAATACTTCCCACTGCATTCATACAGCATGTCTGACACACAGCATTATGAAATATATTGCAGAACAGAGCTCACTGCAAAAGCAGTGACCAAAGAAATTTCAAGGAAAGCAATGAGGAAAATTAGCACACACAAGCATATGCAGTGCTCCTGTCCCTGGCCAGATGAAACACGTACTACACACTACAAAAATGTAGTATTTCTGCTTTCTCCACGTCTTCCCCACCTTTCACAGTTCCCACAGATCGGTTCTGTATTCGTTGCCTACAGGTGCAGAAAGCTACAGCAGCACCACTTTGTGACACCATAGCTATGTAATCTCACATTTTCCACTCTCCAAAAATAAAGTTAAACGAACCGCATGCAGACAGAAGTGTAATTGCCCCTCACTTCTTTATGAAAGCAGACTGGAGTGAGATGCAGTACATTATTAAAACATCATAAATCAGCTTATTTTGGAATTTTGGAATGAAGATGGAATGAATGGTTGGAATAAATTACCCTCAACAATTTCAGCCACACTTTGTCCAGCCTTTCGCACAGCCCCTGTGATGGCCAGCCAGCAAGTAGATCAGCAGGCATGAGCTCCCTCTCCGCAGCAATAAACATGACGATTTGCTATCCCATGACCTAGGGACTTCATGACAAAGTAGCAAGTATCTTCTTACTCAAGGCTCGCAGAAAATTTTAATAAACACATTCCTAAATAGTTCATAATCGGCACCATGCATGATTCTGCTAACCATTCAGCATCATGTTCGCACATCTCGGGTTCCAAATGAAAACTTAAGAAGTGGCCTTTACTTCTACAACCAATGATGAGCAAGTATGCACACCTACCTATGCATACACATACATACGCGTGTACGTTCTTCTTCTCATGGTATTCAGTAGGACCAAATCAGAGTACCACCAATCGTCATTACCTTCAGCCAAGCTGTTTTACATACACTGTTTTTCTCTTTTCAAAGAGCAGTAGAACCAAATGTCACAGGAGTAAAACCGTCTCCCACACACTTTCAGATAAGCACTGTCATTCTCTGAATTCCTTGGGAAGGTTGGGGTAAACAGCTCAACAAGGTTTGCACTCCAACAATTGCACGAAGCTGATGTTTTCCTTAACATTGCAAACTCTATCTCTGTGTAAATTATGCATTTGTCACAGTGTTATACCATGAGGAATTGTTCTTCTGAGTTTTTTTTATTACAAGCATAGAGTATGGCCAAAATAACAAACCTGGTGAACACTGACATACGTTCATCCATAGCAGAAATTCTTTTTGTTTTAACTAAATGAGAAAGCAGTAATCATTCAGACTAATTTACATACCAATTTCATATTCAGCATTATGTCAAATTTCACATTTTTCCCACTGAAGTGTAGTCTCCCAATAAGTGTATTTCTTTCCTCTCCTTTACTCCTATTTTTTAGTAGGCCAATAAGGAAAATAAGCTCCTGGTGCTGATTTACTGGCTTCAATCACGTGATCTATTGCAAATGTTGGGGTTCATTTCTACGCTAAGGCTTTGTTAGGAACACGAGAATAGAAGTATTTTCTTAAGCTCCACAAATACATGAGTCATTAAACAAACACCTCCTGTGAATAAGGCTCAACTCAGCAAGCCTGCAACATATACACACTTCCTTCAATATTAACATTTTAATGTGTGATGACTGAACATAACATTGGGAATTCTTATGTACAAAGGCAACACAGCACTGCACATAAAAAGTGAGCAAGATTTATCAAAGCAAAATTCTCTCTTGATCATCTCTTCGGAGCTTTACCTGAGAAATTTCTTGATCTGTCTCAGTAGTGGTCTCTACTTTTGGAAATATGACAACCTAAACTAACCATCATGCCTCATACAACTACAAGGCAAAAGGGGTGAAAAGGAATAGAAAAGGATAAAAGATCTGAATAGTGCAAACCAATGCCAGCAAATGTATTGGGGCACAGTTTTATTCTGCCTACTCATCTCTCTCCTCTGACCCCATGAAGGCATGCATTTGAAGACATGCCTAATTAATCTAATTATATTTACATTTTGACTCAGCCACCTGCATCTGCTATTACAGATTCATAGCATTCCCTCCCAAAAATTCCACTTGGTTTTCTTTGAAGTATGCTCTAGCAGTCTTTTTCAGCTGTTGGGCACAGGTGGCTCCAAGCATGTCTTAAATATCATCTCCAAATCACTTTAGTATGGCCTTGCAACTATGCAAGAAGTGAGAATTCAGTACAAATACTTCAGGGTATCTGCAAGTTCAAAGATTCGAAAAGAGTAGTATAGAACCAAACTTCCTTTTGACTGAAGTTAACAGTACAAAAATGTCAAAGTGCTTAGGCTTTCAGTGAGGTAAGGACTGCAACATCATTTAGGATCAAGGCTCACTATATTCACTAAGAAGACATGCAGAAAAAAATATTAATGACTATTTCTCTAAAAATCTTTTATTACTGAAAGCCAAGAGAAAGCACAGCTACTACCCATACAATTAGTAAAGCAACACCAATCCGTGGTACCCACATAACCCACGTAATGGTATCATGCAAAATGACAGGATTCTACAACCCCAATCAACACACACTCATCTCCCTTTTAGCATAAAACAAGTCCGTGAAACCAGCAGATTGCCTAAACATCAACACAGCAATTAAACTCTAACTTTTATTTGCCAATATGTTAAGTATTACTGTGGTTTAATTATATCAATATGAAAGAACAAAAATCACAGTGCTGTGTATTTTGAAACATTTCTGGGTGTTGACCAAGTAAAACTTGCTTGCTTTGAAGGTTTGCTTAAAGCTACATGACTATGAGAATTCTTATGCCTCCATCCTCCAACTGTAGATTTAGCAGCTGTAACAACAGCTGTGCACATTAGCAGCTGTAAAAGGCAGATGCCAAGTTCTAAAAACCAGCTTAACAGTAAATGACAATAGAGCCTGTAGCAAGTTCTCATGGATTCCTCAATTAGAAGATTTTACTGTGCAACTTAACATCAGCTGGAGATCTGATTATTGTACTGTGCTTCAGCTGAACTTGGACTACAGGTCTTCCCAACGTTGGCCCTCTCTGATTCCATTACGACAGGAAAAAATCCTTTTGCTGTTACAGAAAAGCAATACTCACTCACACTGGTATACTAATTCTCTATATTGGCACATGTGCTCAGTACTTTCTTTGGAAGGAAGGCTTTAATATCAAAGAATCACAGAACCCTTAGAGTTGGAGGAAACCTTTAAAAGTCATCTAGTCCAACTGCAATGAACAGGGAAATGAATTAGAAATACGTTTGGTTTCCATCGCATCAACAAGATGAAACTGAGTGTAAATTCTGTACATCTTACCAACAGAAGATAATTTTAGTTAACGAATGATCTAAATAAAATATGGAAATATTGTATAATTTTGTCATAATTCTTATATCAAAACTATCGTAGCAGAGGCTTTGGCCATCAGCAAAGGAGGATGGAAAAAAACAGAACTTGCTGGTATTGGCTCTTAGGGGTCCTCTTAGCTTTCCCAAGTCAGTTACAATCTGTTTTAGGAATCTAAAAAGTTCTCTTACTGAGCTAAATTTATTAGGATAAGAACACTTGCAGCTTTGTTGACTTTGGCTGCTGATGTGGGCATTAAGTTGCTTACAAAATGCAGCCCACCTATTTCAGTATCTAACTGTAGGTGTACCAACTCAGTGAGCTGCTAATTGAAAACACTGCTGATGGTGCCTAAAATTAAAGCAGAATGACGAAAGGAATCAAACACTGCTGATTTAATGCACTGTCTCTGTCTTCCTCCTCTTCGTCTCAACAGTTCATGGAGAGTTCTACAAAATGGCTCAGCCTGCAAAGTAGTTAAGAGAAACATGCAAGAAAATCTCCACCTGGATGAAGACAACATAAAAACATTATTTAAAAAAAATAAAAAAATAAAAATCAACAGATCTTTGTGGGAACAAAATAGCAGACACTGAAGAACACGAGACAGGAATAAAGCTCTTGACCCTGCCACATCCCAATAGACTGTTTATTTCTCAAAAGAAACAAACAAAAAAACCTCCTCAGATACATTTGAGGCATGAAAAAGTACTGTTTTGCTATAGGAACTAACTTACATGACAAATAATTACAACAGTGACAGAAAAATACATGGAAACATAAGGAGAGATTTCATGTCTTGAACATAACCATGCCAACTTTTACTTCTTCAAAAACAGCCTATGAATTTCAGTGCAGAAACAGGTTATGAACAAAAGATTACGGTATAAAAGGAATGGCTTAACCTTGTTTGTTAATTGTGAAGCTCTCAAAATGTAATACCATGAAACTCCAAACACAGCATCCTCCCCTTACTGCAAATGTGCTGGCAAGGTACATGTTCTACTTCATGGCACACAAAGTAATGATCTGTTACAAGCAGTAATTGTTCCTGCACGTGTATAAAAGCATATTGTGCTGTATCCCCAGGAAGATGGCATGTGCTAGAAAGAGAAACAGCAGCAGCTGAGCATTGAGAGTCTTAACAGAAGCTATATGAAAGCAGATGAAGAAATTAAGACTTACCACCTGCAAGTTATAACACAAAAATCATTTCTCTGAAGGGAGAAGAATTCACTAATGTCAAATTCTCACCACATGTACTTTAATGTAGGGGTCTCCAATCTTTTAACTTTTTGTGATCATACATTCCTATTAATGAAAAAATTTTCAGCATGCACAACCAGTATACATATATTTACTAATTTATAAATGACACACACATACTACTGAAGTCCAAACATTTTCTCTCTTCCCCTCAGTGGACAGTTTTACCTCACTCTGAAGACCACAGCTGTAGTGAACAGAAGAGCAAAAGCAAGCAAAACGACACTTGCTCCAGGTACTTGCTATGAACGTGCACACCAAATTCTGGGAGCTCTGAGCTGGTTACCATACATAAGATTTTGCTAATGGAGATAAAAAGTCAGCCTTACCGGAGGTGGTGGTGGTGGAGGGGGCCCTCCAGAAGGTGGTGGAGGTGGTGGAGGAGGAGGTGGCGGAGGTGGCACAGGCATCCGTCAGGTTTCTAGCTTCACACAATTATGAAAAATATAGCCAAAGTCTGTGTCCTTGACGGGAAGGAAGGGAGGAGAAAGAAAACTGGAAAAAAAAAAAAAAAAAAGAAAGAAGAGGAACGAATGTGTTTATGCACTGCAAGCTGAAGATCAGCCAAATTTCTAGCTCTCAGCAGACTGAAGACTTCTGCTCTGCACCGCTTCCAAAACTACAGTAAGAACAGCCTCATTACAGTTATCTGATGACAACAAGCACATAAAGACCAAGCTCACATATTTGGACAAGTGCCATGAATACCAAATGCATAGATGCCAAGCTGTCCAGCTTTAATTATTATGCTTTCCCTTAATCCAGCCCACAGCTCCAAAATGCAACTCTGCAGAGAACTAATCGCAGTCAACCAAATGTAGACACTCCTACTGGGACAAAAACTCTGATGTCTTTAAATCAGAGGTTTGATGCTCAAAAGATCAAGCAAGGAGCTTTGGAGCAAGTCCAGTGACTCACAATGTAAAAAAAAAAAAAAAGAAAAAAAAAAGAGACATACATGATTGAATTAAAAAAGAAATAGTTCTACAGATTAGAGTTTCATTAAATATAGATCTATTACTAAATGGCAGCATATAAGGATCAGACATTTCAAGCACTAAAGTCAAATGTATGTTGTTCTGTGTCACTTTAAAATGTTAACTTTACACAATTCCTTATTAATATACTGACTAAAAGGACAAATGTGTTCCAACAGAATGCTGAAGACACTAATTTACAAATAGGAAATGGGATTATCAACACCCAAAGCTTGTGCAAATGTACCTAAAGCAATATTGGTAGATATATCATTAACAATTTGCAGAGTTTAGGTTAATGACAGATTTTGGTTGACTGCATTTCACAAAGCTCCCATAATTGGACTGTATTCTAGGCAAATTTAATTGAATTGGGTTGTTTGAGAAAAGATGCAATTTTACACTGTTTTAACATTATTTAGTTAGAGTTTAGATCGTTACAGAATCTTTAAACTGGACATACCAAAATATGCTTGAATAGCTATTCAAGTTATAATATAGCAAAGACATCACCCAAGACTAGAATTCAGAGTTATTAGAAGTAAGCACTATTAGCCATAATTTTAAAAATGACATCACCTAGTCCAACCACTAACCCACCCCTCCATGACCACTGACCATTTCCCTCAGTGTTCTTGAACACCTCCAGGGACCTCCCTGGGCAGCCTGTTCCAATGCATAACTGCTTTTTCTGAGACGAATCGAATATCCAAACTGAATTTCCCCTGGCAAAGCCATTACCTCTTGTTCTGTTTCTAGTTACCTGGGAGAAGAGGCTGACTGTTGCTATAACCTTCTTTCAGGCAGTTGTAGAGAGTGATGAGCTCATCTCTGAGCCTCCTCTTCTCCAGACTGAACAATCCCAGCTCCCTCAGCCATTCCCCATAAGACTTGTGCTCCAGATCCTTCAGCAACAGAAGGGCAACAACTTTGTTGCGCTTCTCTGGACACTCTGCAGGGCCTCAATATCCTTTTTGCAGTAAGAGGCCCAGAACTGAACATGGTACTCAAAGTGCAGTCTCAGCAGTGCTGGGCACAAAGGGACAATCACTTCCCTGGTCCTGCTGTGACATTATTCCTAATACAAGCCAGGATGCCACCTCTGCACACTGCTGGCTCATGCTCAGCCAACTGTCGACTAGCATCCCCACATCCTTTTCCACTATGCAACTTTCCAGGATTGTTACAACTAAAATGCAGGACCCAACACTGGGTCTTGTTGAAGCTCATACAGGTGGTCTTCGCACATCGAACCAGCCTATCCAGATCCCTCTGCAGAGCTTTCCTCCCCTCACATGGTGTCATCCTCAAACTTGCTGAGGGTACACTTAATCCCCTCACCCAAATCATCTATAAAGATATTAAACAGGACTGGCCACAGTACTGAACCCTGAGGAACACCCCAGCTGACTGGCCATGAGCGTTTTAACTCAATTCACCACCACATATTCTGCAACATCCTTCCAACACCAGAGAGCTTCCTGACCCAGCTGTGCTCTTTTTCTCTTGAATCTCTTATTCACTTTGGATGGATAAAAGAATACATACTTAGAACTGGTTGTCTCTGTTCCCTGCAGCTCATGTATTTAAAGGCCTGTACCTCCCATTTCAGTCATTTCTTCTTTTTCCAAATGCCCTGCTTTTTAAAAATTTTACTTGTGGGTGATAATTTCCCAACCCCCGATCATTCTTGTTGCTCTCCTCTGAATTTCTCCCCACTGTACTTCCTGAGTTGAAGGAACTCAAGATTAGGAGAGGCAACAAAATTAAAATGTACGTGCAGCCTTGTTCACTTTCCTAGGAAGTGTTACGTGAACAACATCCATACAGTATGTGACTATTTTCCTTCTACATCTTGCAAAATCCCTCACGGGAGATCAATCACAAATTAAAAATGCAGAGACTTTGCAGCATTTGCTTTCACCCATGAGAGAATACTACGCAAAGGACTAACATATCAAAGCACTCTGGATCTGTAAGAATTGGTTGTAATCTTTTTAATAATAGCTCAGTGAGGCTTTCCAAGAAAGACAGCATCACCAGCATCTCCACTGTTCCATCCTCATCATTGGCCTGTGCAAAATGCTGTTATCAGAAGATATCTCTTTTCCTCAATTAAGTCATTCAAAAACATGGACATAAGGAGAATGAGTCTTCCCTCTTAATAATATGTTACAGGTTACTATCTTCCTACCCTGCAATACAGGCCTTTTGTCTTTATTAAGGATTCAGATTGGGAAATATGCCCTTAGTCAAATGAGAAAAAGCCCACAGCCCACGCTTCTGCAGCAGGCCATGTGTAAAGCAGCAGGAGGCAACGTACGCTGGGGGCGAGCAGCAGTGGGAGAGAGGAAATGGGAATCAGATCTTGGTATTTAGAAGTCGCCCTCTGAAATATGATCAGATAACTTTGCTGGCTGCTTGTCTCACCAGCACCAGAATATGATTCTGTATGGCCACCCACAACTCAAAATTCAGGATTGTTACCATTCACCTCACCATGTATCTCATACACCCAGCCTAAATCCTCTTGTCCAGCAACACGGGAGTGGAATGCATTTTGAGGGGCTATAATGCATGATCCCTGAATGAAGTATTGGAGATGCCCTATAGCTTTCCCTCCATGCTGTTTGAAATCCTTGCAAATAAGCTATCCCTTCTTTCAGAAAGCAGTGAATGGCATTAAATCCAACTGGTGACTGTTCATGAGTGGTATTTCCAAGGGGTCAGTAGTGGCGCTTGTCTTGTTTAATATCTTTATTATTTGGATGAGGGAATCATGTACCGTCAGTACATTACCATCAGTAAGTTTGCAGGTGACATTAAGCTGGGGGGAAGTGCTGATCTGCCTGGAGGTAGGAAGGCCCGACAGACAGACTTGGACAAGATAGATCAATGGGCTGAGAGCAACGGGATGAAGTTCAACAAGACCAAGTGTCGAGTCCTGCAGTTTAGCCACAACACCAGGCAATGCTACAGGCTAATGGTAGAGTGGCTGGAAATCTGCATGGAGGAAAAGGATCTGGGGATGATGGTCAACGCTTGGCTGAACATGAACCCACAGTGTGCCAAGATGGCCAAGAAGGCCAATGACATCCTAGCTTATATGAGAAATACTGCAGGACCAGGGAGATTATTGCTTCCCTGTACTCAGCACTGGTGAGGCCACACTTCAAGTACTGTGTTCAGTTTTGGTCTCCTGAATACTAGAAAGACATTGAGGCCCTAGAGCACATCCAGAGAAGAGTAACAAAGCTGGTGAAGGGTCTGGAATATAAGTCTTACGGAGAGTGGTTAATGGAAATGGGTTCAGTCTGGAGAAGAAATGGCTCAGGGGAGACCTTATCACTCTCTACAACTACCTGAAAGGAGATTGTGGCAAGGTGGGGGTCAGCCTCTTTTCCCAGGTAACAGCAAGAGGACAAGAAGAAATGGCTTCAAGCTGTGCCAGGGGAGATTCAAGTTGGACATTAGGAAGAATTTCCTCTCAGAAAGAGTGATGAATTGTTTGAACAGGATGCCCAGAGAAGTAGCGGAGTCAGTGTCCCTGGAGGTGTTTAAGGAAAGGGTAGATGTAGTATCAAGAGACCTAATCTAGTGAGCAGTATTGGTGATCAGTGACCTTACAGGTCTTTTCCAACTTTAATGATTCTATGATTCAGAATTTGCTTACATTTGTAAAACCTTCCTCTCCCTATGAAAAAAAGCTTCTTAAAAATATCAAAGGCGAACAGATTAAGGTAAACATTCTCGATGAACCAATCTTCATCCTTATTTCCACATTGCTACCCAATCTGCAAGAGTCAGGAAAACTTATTTTAAATGTAGATGTATTTATACTTGGAAGGGTGGAGTCTGATTTATCCCTGAGGGACATGAATAGAAAGAAAAAAGTCATTTGAGTTTAAAAAGTTGGCAATAAGTAGAGGCAAGAAATCATGAGTGATTAACCTCAGTCGTTCAGGCCAAAAGTAGTGTAAATCCTCCCTTCACTTCCATGTCATCATCCAGAATCAGGCCCAACAATCTCAGAATTTATTGCAAAAAAGGAAAACCTCCAAGTCTGCCTTTTCTAGTCCACCTCCCTACCAAAGCAAGGTTGTACAATTTTATAGTGCTTTCTGAAGTCTAATTTTAGATGTTCCAAATAATGTAGCTTGTATTATTTCCCTTGGGAAGTTCATTCACAGTCAAATAAATTTCAGTTGAGACTGCCTGACACTCAGCCTAATTTCTGCTTTCCTTAATTTGATCCTGTTTGCACTCCACTGCAGATGGCCCTACCCTGTAACGCGCAAGTTTCTTCTACCCCTCAATATCAGTTCTGTGAAACTTCATAGTTTAGAAGCACATTTGCAGGTACTCGTTACACTTTTCAGCTGTTTTGCTCCTTACAAGTCATCTCATCAGCCACTGAGCATTATTATTGTTCTCTGATCTATAAATACTTGCTCTTTTTTTTGTCCTCCTGGTAATGCTAACACTAAAGTTGGTAATTTCAGGTGTCACAGACTGTTCTTCTATTCACTATACATGGTTGAATAACTGCTGGGTTTAAGAACCACAGTAATCCTCAATGTATAACTCAAGCACCAAATTTCTTAAGTCCCAAAGTCATCACACAGATTTTCCTTTCGAAATGGAAGACAAGAAAGAGCAAATGCAGATTTTCCATCTTTGGTACCTGCTCTCTCAGTTCTGTGTTAGATTCACCTGCACCAAACTCAACGCATCTGCTTATGCTTTTATACAGATTTGGTCTCACTTTGCCTGCCCACTAGACATACGCAAGCTCTGATCCAAAAGCTTCCCAAAGATCTCCTTCTGAAGTATCACTGCCATTGGGCTCACCTTAAGCCGAAGTCCTCCTGGGATCCCAGCACCATGAAGAGCAACAGCGCAGTGTTTGGAGAGCTGCTGCCACCGTTGCTATCACACCAAAGCCCTGCAGATCACCATCACTGGTCTGTCCACAATGACTGTACCAAAATATGTCACTTGTCATAGAAGGGCAAGGCACGGAAGAGCCGTAACTCCACTTTAGAACAATGCTGAGCAGGAGAAAAGATAAAGGGAAAAATCACAATCATTTCAATATATGTGGTAGGCAACATAAAATTATTTCTAAATCAGTAGCTTTTCCTTTAAAAAAAAAATGGTTATTGCCTTTTGGTGGTATAGTCATTACAATACAACAACACAGTTGGATGAAATTCAACCCTTCTAATCAATTTAGGGAAAGAACTGCAAAACAACAAGTTTACTATTACAGGACTTACAATCATTGCAACTGTGCATCTGAGTTAGGAAATTCAGATGTGGGGAAATTTACAGATTTTTGCATAATAGTGAAAGCTAAGATGAAGACTACACCGGTGTGCAGGAAAGTTCATCTAAAACATTGATCTTATTTTGTTGATTAGAAACTGAAGCATAAATGTGGACCACAAACCCCGTCTCTAACTTTTAGCCATCTTTTACATAGTCACATGTGATCTCCAAACTATACTGTTCTGAATTCTTTTAAATCCTTCCACTTCAACAAAAAAAATCAAGAAAATTTAAAATCACACAAGAGAAATAGCATTAATAAGCATCTGTTCAGCTTTCATGATCTGCGAGGTAGATTGTGCAACACTTGTTCCTCTCAAACATCACTGAAGAACAGCTGAAGTCCCTGGTACAAATAAGCCACAAATGTTTTAATTCCAGTGTAACACATGTAGAGGCAGAACAGGGAGGGAACAGAGAAGAACATATGCACGTTACAGACATTAATTTTCCAGCTACTGCTATCACACAATTGGAAATTACTTGGAAAAAGCTTCTGCTTGGAACGAACCACGTTAGATTTTAATTACAATTGAAATCAAAACAAGTCACACCACTTCTTCCTACTGCTTTCAGTGTGAATGACTTTCTGAATTCAGAAAACAAAACTAGTAAAGAATCAAAGCAGAGCTTCTGAGTATCCTCACAGCCTCCATCCTCTGCAGAAATAAAGCTGTCCACAAAATACTCAATGGATTCTGCTGTATGTGAGAGATTTAAGAGCTACACAAAAGCACAAAACTTACAGTTCTCTTTTGCACCTTATTAGAAACACAAGCCCTCATATGCATACCTAGTTTACTATCCATATTTTAAGACATTCAGAGGTAAATTCCCACAGTAGAATAAAAAAACTTGAGTCTTTTACCATTTGCTAACAGACCACACTTTGGACTGTATACAGTTTACGAGAAATTTCTGCTCCCAATCTCCACTTACTTCAACGCAACTGAAAGGAGAATCTGGCTTTTCCATTTCCATTGCAATGCACTAACCACGGGGGCTCTTCCTCCATTTAATACCTGATGAAACACTCTTAGGAAGCATTTGCCTACACAGGATCTGTGGAACTGTCTCACAGCACATAACAGTATTCTGTATTTAAGCCTAGCAATGACAGTAAAGCTTCCCCAGTGTGGAATATTTCCACCAGGTGTGGAAATATCCAAATAAAGGCTACATCCCCTTTCTTTCTGCTTGAAAAACAAAACAAAACAAAACAACAAAACACTCTAACAGTGCAACTCTTATCCTGCCAGCAGCCTGATAACAGTGTGACTAACCAGCCAGGGCTGACCTAGTGCAGATTACAGGAATCTGAAGACGCCTTGCTTCTATGTGTGCAGAGGGCAGATATCTTTGCTGGGTTCCCCATGGTGCTGAGGCTACAAATTAAAGTGCTGTGTCTTGACAAATCTTCCTTCAGAGGCAAAGCTGCATATATGACTTCATATTCCCTATGCATGACTATTTTAGGGTGTAGCTTCCTGTGCTCTGTGGAGATTTACCATAGAAGAATGATTGCTGTAATGCTGCAGAATATGAAATTTGTCATCCTGTTTAAATCAGGAGTAACAGAACAGAACTATACATAAGAACAAAAAATGAATTATGCTCACAGTATTACTAACCCCAGGTTAAAGAGCTCAAAGAGACCAAGGTAGATGAGAAGCAATTAGGACTGGCACAAAGACTTGACTTTACAAAGGAAGCAATTTATACAAAGGTTTCCTTTAAATGCACTGTATCATCCACACAAAGACAGGCCGTATTTCACTGCCAGATTTATAAACAATGGTGAATTTGATATACAGTCATTAGCAAAGTTAATCATTGGCCTAAGCTAAATAAAGAATGTGCGACTCAGTTGAAGTTCAAGGTCAGTGTCACATTATGAAGATGACTGCTTACTTTTATACTCTCCAAGTGTTTCAGTACGAACAGCCCTGGAGACCTTTTAGTATGGACAACCTCATGCTTGAAAATATAAGCATACAGAGACCTGCAGAGTGCAATATCAGATTGATCTCTACTAGCTTAAGAAACAGTCCAGTGCTTGCAGTGCAAGAAAAACAAAAGTGGCAGAGCAATGTGAGTCATTCCTCCCTACAAGATGGCATCAATATCTTGGCTTGGAACTGGACTCTGGTCACTGTACTGTAAGGATTGTTCCATAAGGGTTGTAAAAAGCAGTTATCTCATCACCTCTGGGAAGGTGCTTCCAGGAAAACTTCTCCTCAAAAAAAGAATGGGAAGTTTTGATCCAGGTTTTCAGTGAAGCTGCGGTTATCTCTTTTCCCTTCCAAATCTATTTTCAATGGTAAAAATGCTAGCACTGATGTACTGACCAACTGAACTGCAACTCGTAAACATGCTTACACATTCTTCCTTTCCTGCTTATTTGCCAATCCTGCTGAAACTGCTGCTTCATTTCAGTGACATAACTGATAAACTCATCTTAGACATTCTTCACAGCAATGCAAGGCTTCCATACTTACAGGTAAAAGGTATAAAAAAATCCTGTGTTACTAAGGAAGATGAGCTACACTGTGTTGCAAAAGTGTTGTACTTTAAGTACTCTAACTAATTCAGCGTCCTAAAACAAATAAAATGCAAAGTGTTTTTACGGCTCCTTTCATAGCCAATAATTTATAAAATTCCGTGCATAAAAATGTAATTACTCTCGTAAACAGAAAATTAGTTTTGAAGTTAATAGACAAAATATCTATCTCCACTGTCATTCATTTACTTAGGACAATGCCTTCATTTTTTACAAGAAATAACAAGTTGTGAAGTCACTTGTAACTGTTAATTTCCTAGAGAACTGCAGATAAAAGACACTTTGACCTGCCAATGCAGTTCTGAATTTCTAGTCAAACAAAGTTCTCAAAAGGAAGCAATTTGAGTTTTATTAAATTGAAGATTCAGCCCTTCAGTTCAAAGGACTTGAGTTACAAGTCTTTGTTAAAAACATCATATTCAGAGTGGACAATGCAATGGATATCTACACATACATACAGAATAAGCAGTGAACATCCAAAAATAGTCAACTTCCTTTGTTGCCTGCTGAAGAAGGAAAGTAATTCAAGGGGATTAACTGGCAGCAGCAGATTATTTGAAATTGCACCTTCACAGGAATGAAGGAACAAGGTGTTTTTTTCAGTTGTCCCTTCTCTGAACAAGCAGATTCATTTATAGAGCAAAAGCCTGATGCCAGAATGAGCTCTCGTGAACACTTCCTGTGCAGCCAGTATCTCCTACCATCACTGTAAGCAGGGACAAGAGGAGGACTCAAACTAACTCTGGTATCAAATTTTATGCTGGTTTGGGACTCCAACATTCACTTCTACCAGTCTGGATCTGGCCCTCTTCTCTCTTGTTCTCCTTCTGCGAAAATCTCTCTCCTTTCCTAGTGGTTTACTGGTCTCTTCATCCGCCCTCCTCACTTCATTCCTTCTTTATCTTTGCTCCTTTCAACATTCACCTCCACTGTTGCCTGTTGCTGATGCCTGCCAGACAAATTCAGACAATTCATTTACAAGGTTGAGTTGTTTGCCTTGGAGAAAGAAACACAGCACATGTTGCACAAGTAAATAACTGCACTGGCAATATCAGAGGTTTAGTACTGATTGCTAATACTGAGAAATACAGAAGAAATGCAGAAAGCTGACCTGTCTGTGAAAGGGAAATGTGATCCTGTCAGGTAGCAGAAATGTGTTTTCTAGAGAGGAAATGTATCCTGAGTAAAGTAGGTAAGTCTTAATGCCAGATACAAAGCTTTTCCTGATAGTCTTGTACCAGATTGGAATATGGGAATTTAAAAAAAAAAAAAAAAAAAAAATAGGCAAAAAAGACTGGGCAGAAGAAAGCAGCAAAACAACTGAAGTATACACTGCAGCTATACAGGACCTCCGCAGCTCCTGCTGCAGCTTTTTAAAAGCAAGCTCAGATATCCCTACAAAGCACGGCACTATTCATCCTCCCGTTAAGTCAATGTAGCTTCATGATCACTTGATCCAAGTTTGTTTGGTTTTTTTTTCCACAACCCACTTCTGTATAATCACATTGCTGTATACTTATTTCAAGGCTAAAAAAGGTTGCAGTAAGCATCCAGTCAGGTCCCACACCTGTCATTCCCACAGTACACTACGATCTCCCACTATGTCAATTTACTGATTTAGGGACTAACCCATCCCTGATTAATTTTTATGCTCAATTTTCCACTGTTTTCAGTAGAACTGATGTCATTTCCTTAGGGCTTCATTCTGAAAACCCAAGCAAATAACAAGCTGAGGTAGCACAAGTAACATCCCTAAGCATGCTAAGCTGTTTGTGCTTGCACAACTGATCAGTCAAAGCATCTTTCTGACCAAATCCTAGACAGATTTTGGCAGATGTTTTTGAAGTGATTCATGCATCCCCAAGAGGAGCAAACATTCCTCCTAAAAACAAGTTACTCAAACATGCGCTGCTTTCCTCATATGTAAGCCTGGCTTGCCTTCCCTCCTCGTGATTTTCTTATCTGTCTACTCATAGAATCAAAGAACTATTAAATAATTAAGGTTGGGAAAGACCACTAAGACTATCTAGCCCAACAGTTCCACTACCGTGCTCACTAAATCATGCCCCACAGCGCCACATCTACTATTCAACTAACAGCAAATCTACAGACTTTGTACAGATCCTGTGCTCTCTTCTTTTCTTCTTCAGCCTATGTTAAAGGCATAACTGATACGGACAAAAGCCCCCAACCTGCCAGGGGTATTTCATATGCAGTCAGCAGTGCTGGTGTATGAAATTTTCATTGCACAAAACGATGCCAGTTAGAAAAGCAATAATATAATAACTTTCAGACAAGAAGATTCAGAGGAGGAACAAAAGATCCCAAGACCTCCATTGTGAGCTGCCATACTCTGCTCTCCTCATTCTTTTTTTTTTTTTTGTTATTTATAATGAAGAGAGTACATGATATGCTAGCTAGAAAAAAGCTAAACAGTCATTAACAGAGCTGCTTATAGTTAGTGAAAAGGACTGACACAAAGGGGTTACTATCTCTAAATCCATTCATTCACTTTGTTCTGCATTTGCAAGGAAGCATTTCCCCTTATCTTATGAATCAAACAGAAGCACTGTAGTTTATAGCCAATTCTTTAATTTATGGAGACAGATGCTGGAATTGCCACATTGTTAGTGAAGGATAAGCATATCCATTACTTAACAAGTGCACGACAGATACAGGGTATTTTTCTTAGATGTTTGTACAAGCAGTGTCAAAACTGAGCAAATGTTTTCCTGCTGAACTTTCTGTTTTTCTGAGTTTAATGAATTTTATCTTGTAGGAACCTCCTGTCCAGTTTTCCTATGTTTTTCACTTTGTATTATCACTCGTATTGGAGCTATAGCACAGCTATTCTGTTACTCTCCTCTGCCCAGCTGGCCTACAATATCACACAATCACAGAATGACTTGAGTTGGAAGGGATGGCAACGATCATTTAGTTGCAATTCCCACCCATGGGCAGGGCTGCCATCCACCAGTGCAGGCTGCCCAGGGCCCCATCCAACCTGGCCTTGAGCATCTCCAGGGATGGGCAGCCTGTGCCAGTGCCTCACCATCCTTTGAATAAAAAAAGTTCTTTCTAATATCCAATCTAAATCTCCCGTCTTTTAGTTTAAGACCATTCCCCCTTGTGCTATTACTATTAGACCATGTGAAAATTCAGTCCTCCTCCTGCTTATAAGCTCCCTTAAAGTACAATGAGGTCTCCCTGGAGCCCTCTCTTCTCCAAATTAAACAACTACACCTCCCTCTACCTTTCCTCACAGAAGAGATGCTCCAGACCTCTGAGCATCTTCATAGCCATCCAACAGCTCTGCATCCTTCTTGAGCTGAGGGCCCCAGGCCTGGATGCTGTATTCCAGATAACATTGCTGATGTCACCATTCTCCTCAAGGAGGACTGTTTGTCTCCTCTTAACAGTGGTCAGCAGTGACACAGGGTCAATGCAAAGAAGAATCAGGTTTCCCATTATCTTAATCAAAGGAGAGCTATTTCTGGTAATCTAAAGGAAATCCATCTGAACTGTTGTCTGAATTACCAAGGCATGAAAACATGCTTTTCACATCCTTATGAACAATCTTCAGTTGTTTCACATACTTTTATAGCAGTCAAAGGTGCCTTTACAGCTGTTGTGCATACTACTGAATGAGGTCACTTAATGATACCACTTAAGGTGGACATATTCAAAAATATTCAAGTTGGTCCAAGCATATACAGTTGGTGGTACAAAAGTACAAGTCCCAAGGAGCTGCGGTGCCCCATCTCTGAAGTCACTCAAGGCCAGGTTGGATGGGGCCCTGGGCAGCCTGAGTGGTGGGTAGCAGCCCTGCCCATGGCTGCGGGTTGGAACTGGGTGATCTTTAAGGTCCTTCCAACCCAAGCCGCTTTATGATTCTCTGATTCTATGATATTCCCTTTCTGAGCTGGAAGCCCTGAGGACATTTTTCTGTTTGCAAACACAGCACAACCTACATCATTGGTCACCCTGGTTACAAAGGCACAAGACAACCCCGATGCACAGATACCAGAGATTAATAAGTAACTGTGAAGTCCCATTAAGGTTCTGCTCCTATCAGCTCTTTTTCAGAAAGCTTCAGTCTTTCAAGAAGTACAACTATTTCCTGTAAGAGCACAGGCTGAGGAAGATCTCTACAAATAACAGCAAGTACTGAAGACTTTTAGTCAGAATAATTTATTAGGTATTATATTTCACTTATATATTTATTTAGTTATTAATTTTACATGCAGTTTGGAAGAAGCCAGAAATTTGTATCAGGGCACAAAAGAACCCACCACCATTTTCCCGAAGCAATCACCTGCTTCAATTTTTCATCTGATTCATTAGACCTTTAAGTGAATGGTATCAAATACCTACATAACAATGTGTCTGATGCTCACACACATCCAGGACCAATCTATTACAGAAGCCCAGGGGAAGAGAGCTGAATTGATCGTGGCCCATCTTACCTGCTTTCATTAACTAAGCAGAACTTGTCCCAGCCACCAAGCAAAGAGACAAAAAGCTTCCAGAGAAAGTGATTCTACTGAAAATCATGAATTTCCTGTAGGTAGGTTCTGACTTATAAAACACACAAAGAATGTGATGCCAATTCTTTCTCAGCTTCGCTTTGGAGCTGGAATAAGCTTAAAATATTAAACCTTGGTTGGCATTTCAATATCATTTACATTTGAATTTAAAATATTAAATCATATGTTACTCGGCTTTAACGCTTTCCACATTTATGTCTTAAAATGTGCAAACACTCTTCTATTTGTTATGACCACCACACTGTTTTTAGTTCAAGGTCTTCCTTCCAGAGGACAATTGATTTCCCAAAATACTGACCTCATCACCCCCTTCAAAAAGTGACTCTTTTCAAATACAAAGAGCATCTATTAGCATAAATATGCTAGGATCTATTAAGGCAAGATATTCAACAAGCGCTGCTGACTTTTATGGTATGGTTACTGCTATGTTTTGATTTACAGTTCAAAAAAGATATCTAAATACTTTGTGCAAATTTAATAGCAATCATAAATAAATTCAGTGCATGGCCCTTCCTGATGTATTGCAGTAACTGAAATGCTGCAGGATCTTTACAGGTTAGTTTATCTATATTTCCTTTTGGAAGAGCCATTAGAGATGGAGACAGAGAAGAAAAAAGAAGTTGCTTTGTATTATACTATATAATTTGATAAATGTAGTGTATGCTGCTCTTTCCAGTGCAGAATCAGAACTTCAAGTGCAAGTTGATCTTTCTCGGGAATAGAATCAAACAAGGAATGATTTGAATGCTGATTTCAGCTCTGTACCTATCCTCACATGACCAAAGTCTGAATCTTATGACTCTAACTCATATTCTGGCATCATCTAAAGCAAAACATCCAAAGCACTGTCAGTGAAACAACACACACTTACGCAACCCTTTAAGCATCCTACACTGAGCTGCTTCTGCATGGAAGCTGGTAACTGTCAGCAAAGCAGGCTGCATCCTTCCTCCTCAGGCTGGGCACAGTCCCACAGCTGTGGGCGGCAGCAGAGTCCGCACCGCCCGCACATTCCATCAGGACTGCTTGGGTCACAGGGCCACGCAGGAGCAGGATCTGCAGGCACACATACCTAACGAGTGTCCCAGATCACACTGCTCTAAGGAAGCCTGTGTTCATCTTTCCTGTAGCTTGTTTATCAGTACAAAGAAAGCAAGCTGAAGACTTTAACAATGATTTCAGAAACACTGGCACACTGTTAAATGACCATGAGTTTGTGCTGGATACAGAGCTGGAGAAACTGAAAATACAGATAGCATCAAGGGCAGCTGAGCATACCGTGCAGCACACACAGTAACAAGTATCGCTGTTAACACAACTGCAGCAGTATCTTGCTGTCTGAATCAGCAGAAGCACCCAGAAACTTTAGCCCATAAATCCAGACTGTCCCAAGGCTGTTCCATGTTGAAATCACCAACCCTTATTCTATACCTCCATACCATCTCTCCTTTTGCTGTCTTTCAGCCCTTTCGCCCTCTCAATTCACAACAAACCGCATTTCGTCCCAAGCCCAACCCAGCCCATCGGCCTGAGTGCATCCTTCCCATCCCCAGAATCTCAAAGCCCACCTGCAGCTATGCTGGCTCCTGCATCCCTCCATTTCTCCTTCCATCCCTCCCTGCATCCTCCCTATTCCGGTGGGCCACACCAGGTATTCCCACATGCCCACTGCAATACGTACACAAGCATTTAACACAGTGCACTGCTTACATTTACACAAATCCCCCTTTCCTCGGCTTACCTATTCCAACACATTTACTTCAAGGGCACCAGCCAGGAAAAAAAAGTTCTTCCTGTGTGCAAACAGCCCGTCTGAGGGCGATAAACAAACAGCGCAGCACCGCACCGGCCCCGCAGCTCACATGCAACCATGCTCTCCTCATCCACAGCCCTCACCGTATCCCGCAGCCTGAGGCATCCTGATCCCCACCCTCCCCGGCCCCGCAGCCGGCTCTAAGTTTGCACGAGGAGCCGTCTCGGCCCCGCAGAGCCGGGGCAGCCCCGGCCGTCGCTCTTCACGGCCCCCAGCCCTCCCGGCGAGCTCCGGCTGCCGCCCGGCCCCGGCACCGGCCCCTTCGCCGGCGCCTCCCCGCCGCGGCCCCGCGCTGAGTGGAGCGGAGGGCAGAGGCGTGACGGGCTGGGGGCGGCGAGCGGCCAGCTTCGCCTCCCTCGGCGCCCACCTGCTCGCCGTGCCGCTGCCGCTGCCGCTGCCGCCGGGGTCGGGACGGAGAGGCGCGCTCCTCCCCGGGCAGAGGGCGCCAGGTACGGCGCCTGCCCGCCTCTCCTCGGGGTGCGGGGGTTGGTCGGGAGGCGGGGGAAGGAGGTGTGCGTGAGGAGGGAAGTCTGAAATCTGGAGGGGAGAGGAGCTCGTCGCAATCCTCAGGAGGGAACAACAAACAAACAAATAACTAAATATTAAGTGGTAATGTAACACACACACACGTGCACGCGTACTGAGTGGGAGACAGATGGTGGCCGGCTGCAGCCAGCTGTTTCTGATGCCAACAGCCCCGCCGCAGCACCAGTTGCCACCTGTTCAAGATGGCCCTGGACGGCAGCTGAGGGCTTAGCGGTGGGTACACGGGCTTGTCCTCAGGAGGACAAGGAGGAGGCCCTGGACAAGCCCGGCCCATTCCTCATCCCCAACCCTATCCCCGACTGTGAAGCACTGTCCTGCATTGCAGTGTCTCATCACTCAAGCGCACACCTTGGCTTCTCTTTTCAAATGCCCACATGGAACCCAAAGCACTGCCCAGCAGCACAAAGGTGCCACCACTCCACCCATTGCCAAAGGCCATCCACTCAGTGAACTGCATCTGCCTGGGAAGGGGCTGTGGGTGCAGCCAGATGGCTGCCTTCATTCCTCACCCTCACACTTCAGATTGTGTACTCAGAATATACACGAACAATCTTGGTTTCTTCAGGATTATTTAAAGGCAGTTTCCAGCTGGAAATGCTATGGCCTCACCCCAGGAGAGTTTTCCTTGTTTCTGTTGAGGACAGGGAGTTACTGCCAAGTTCTTCTCTCAGTCTATACACATATTTGGGATTGCCCCAACCCACATACCAAATACCTTGTCTTGGCTTTGTTGAACGTTATTAGGTCTACACAGGCTCACCTTTTCCATGGTCCCTTTGGATGGCGTCCCTCCCTTCTATTGTGTCAAATGCACTGTTCATCTTGGTGTCTACTGCAAACTTGATGAGGGTGCGCTCAATCCCATCATCTATGTCATTGATAAAGGTGTTAAAGAGTACTAGGCCTGAGATGGACCCCTGAGGGACACCACTCATCACTGGACTCCACTTGAACATCAAGCCATTGACATCAACTCTCTGGGTTCAGCCTTCCAACCAGTTCCTTATCCACTGAATAGTCCATCCTTCAAACTCATATCTCCCCCATTTAGAGATAAGGATGTGATGCCGGACCATGCCAGAGCTTTCGCAGCAGTCCAGAGTTGAGAACTTGATTTATTGTTTTAAAAATATCTTCCTGGTGGCTTGTGCAAAAAATCTGTCCCAGTTGTTTCTACAGTGGTCAGGGAGCTCTAAACCCATTTCTGTTGCCCACTAGTTTCAACCTAAAAACACAAAGTAAAACCTAGAGGACCGTAGGTAGCACACAAGAAAAAATCTAAGCATTTACCTAAAAAATGTATTTATACATATATATTCCAAATTTAAAAATAGTCTTGTGCCAGTGTGCAAGAACATTATCTTGTTTTTTAGTTTGGTGCAGTTTTCTGAGCTTTTGACACCCTCTTTATTCATGCATTTTAATCACAGTTAGTACTAGTTTTTAGATTACTAATGCTGGAAACCTCTTGGTTTAGATCAGAAGTGGATTTCAGAGAAACAAGCTGCAAGAAACACACAAAAAAAGTTGACTTATTCTGTTCCTATGACTGCTGTCTGGTTTCTAAATCCCACTATTTACCAGCTCAGTCCACCTAATGGTAACAAAGTTTGTACTGTTCAGCAGTGACCATTTCTACCTGTGCAGCTGCACTCAGCTGCTAATCTGTTTATGCACTGGTTTAATCTGAAACAGCTTTACCCACAGTACATCATTCACATGCGTTTATTACACTGAAGTATGCACTGAAGTATGCAATACTTGCCACTGGGCTAGTGGTAGCATGTTAGAGGAAACTGTGGCATATTACATTTTATTTGAAGAGCCCTTCGGGGATCCATGCCAAGGGGTTGTAAAAGTCTTCTTTTTCTGTTTCATCTTTGAGGGGAATTGGTGGAAAGTGTAGAAGTGCTCACTTCCTGGTACTGTATCCAAAGACAATCCAGGAATGAGCAGTGCTACTGGAAGAGGCCACAGACTAAAGTCCAAGCCATTTTGTGAAGGCTACTGCGACAAAACCCAATTAAAACAAACGGAAAAAAAAAAAAAAGTGCATCACTCCATAGAAGTCCCCTTCCATTCTTAAATTTTTTCAGTACTAGATTATGATGATTATTAATAAATATATAATTGATCATTTCTCTAAAAATACCTTTCTACACCAAGAATATGTTTGTGACACTATTATCTTCAAGACTTCCTGGTAATTCCACATTAGAAAAAAGAACACCTGAAATAAGTCAAATGATTTAGGAGGAGATGAAGGGTATCCCATGCAGGGGAAGAAGAACATCTCTTTTATTTGGCATGATGGTTCAGTTCTCGAGTAGAAGGATCTGAGATATTTCATTAATGTGTGTCAGCATAAGTACTTGTCAAAGAAAGTACTCAAAAAGATGTGTTCAAGTTCTGGTTTTTTTTTTTCATCCATAAATAATAAAATATAGAGGCTTCTGTTCGATTCCTTATTTTTACACATTACTTTTACACATTACTGGTTCTCTAATTTGTTGATAAGATCTTAGCTACTAGAAGCTTTACACAGTACATGAAGGTGACAGTACTGCTCATACAGGTAGCCTCAATCCTACTGGAAAGTAGACCACTATACATTGATCTACAGAGTAAAAAAAAAAAAAACCCTTCCAAGGACACAAACTGAGCAGGCAGATGGCTTGCGGGTGTTTTGTGCTGCCTTAGATCTGATGCTAGCAGCACCCAGCCTAGATGGCCTAAACCAAACTCATTTCTCCTTCAGAACTTGACCCTGGAGAACTATGGGCTCTTGAAAAGAGCTGATGTTCCAGCTCTAGTTCAATGTCAGTGCCACATGGGCAAGGTTTCAAGGCTGTTTTTGTTGCTGGTTGGTCAACAGAAACTATGAAATCAGGTTTGATGCCTGCTGTGAAAGCCCTCAAGTAAAAATGTCATGTTTCAACATTTTCTTGTTCATAAGCTTGTACATTACCTAAAATCAATGGGGAATGTACACATAGGATGTATTGTGTAGTCAGAGCAAACGTGGTTTCTACTGGTTTTGTCTTTTGTTGTGTAATTTTAATTGCTTTAGGGAGCCTAGTACATAAATTTGTTCCTTTTTAATTAACTTAAACATTTAATTCAAGTACTTAAAATGCAAATGTGCCTGGAAGTTACTTTACAATATTAAATATTCCCTCAGCTTTGCTTCTGGTGTAGCTTGTGTTGTACTTCTTGATCACATCAGTGGTAAGTATCGATGATAATATCTTACCCTAAGTACAGAAGAAATGCAATGCATTTAATACATTAAAACACCTTTTTAAGACATAACAAAAATACTGATAAGTCAAGGCATTTGTGCATAATCTGAAAAATAGCTTTACATTAAAGTGCACAGAACAGAAAAGCATTAAAAGGTGAAATAGAAATGTTTCTTCCTTTCAGCCTGCCATTTGATTACACTTCTGAATAGCTTCCAACACTTGAAAGCTGTGTTTCAAGAAATCTCAACCATTGTGCCTGATGACTTTGCTAGCTCTGGTTCCACAACTAACAGAGACTTTCCTTTGTATTAACAGAGATATTCATCTGTATTTGTCTCCAAATCTTAACTTTGTTATCTGTACAAATTCTGTACTTCATTTTCCATAAAGTAACTCAAATTCTTACTTTTGCTCTAACATCTTTTGCTTTAATAAAACCTTATTTTTCTTCTATTACATTTTGGTAGGAAATTTCTAAACATGACTGGATTACTTACTATAGTAATAATGGAGCCATGTTTACAAATAAAGTTTAGACAGCAATACTGAGGAAATCTGTAGACAAATAATTAACAGAGATGATTTCCCTAGAGTAATATATTGGTGTTTACTCTTTTTTTTGGTGTTTTTAATCCAAATCCTAAACCCTTACTCCTGATCTTGTTAAGCAAGCTGTTTGCTGAGTTCTTTGGAAACAACATCTAAGTTTGTTCAGGCTCATAGTAAATAATTAGTACCTACTGTGAATAATCCCTTCCATTAATTGTATTTATTTTGCTTACTTCTGTTTGTGCTGTAGGATGTCTTCAAAAGTATCTCTTAGCAATAAAGCTTTGCATTTTCTTCAGTGCTTGGTTCTGCCATTCATTTTCTGCATGACCTCTGCGAAAGTACTTAATCGCCCTTAATAGCATGAGTGGAACAAGAATGCATTCATTAATATTTGTGAGGCTGCCAGACACTATGCTACTGCGAGCATTTACAGTTCCTTACAGAAATTATAATTGCACAATCCAGCTGGTTAATGTTTATCCAGTTACCAAACAGCTAAACAAAAAGCAGAGAGGCAGGCCTACTTTTTTCTCTTGATCAGTATTGAATTTTAAAGGAATTTTTCCATGTCAAAGCTGTAGAATTAAGCACTGGATGAATTACCATTAGCGGGCCTCTGTGGAGAATAATGAGCTGAAAGCATGCCCGGTGCCAGTCTGCAATTAGAGTGAGAAGTGAAATACAGAGAGAATCAGAACACCATTTGCAAATCTCACTTTTCGGAGCATAACCTTTTCATTCCCACCAGGGGGAGCGTACTTGAAGATAACAATTAGCAAGCACAAATGCTGTATTTGGAACTGATGGTGTCCTTTGCCTCTTTCTTGAAATAGAAGGGTACTTTGTGATCATTGAAGAAGCAGTGTGAGTATTTTTCTGCATCCTGGACATATTTTGAACGCTATTTTTTTAAGCATCAGTGTCAAGAACAAGATTTAGCTCAGGGTTTATCTGGAACAGAATGCCAAACAAGAAGAAAAGTCTCCTACATAACAGCATACACAGCTATTAATATGGCACACAGAGCTTAGATATTAGCATAGTCAAAGAGCAGTGTGAGTACACATCTGTTGGTCTGGGTACAGATGCCCCAGTAGTCCCTGCTGCTTCTGATGGTACTAAGACATAGCTTACTGTTCTCAACAAACTCCAGGTCTGGAGACCCCAGTATGAGAAAGATAGAGAGCTGTTGGAGAGGGTCCAGAGGAGGGCCACAGAGATGATCAGGAGGCTGGGGCACCTCCCCTGCAAAGACAGGCTGAGGGAGCTGGGCTTGTTCAGCCTGGAGAAACGAAGGCTGATGGGTGACCTCGTTGCAGCCTTTCAGTACTTAAAGGGAGCCTATAAACAGGATGGGAACCAACTCTGAAAGGGTAGATAACAACAGGAAAAGGGGAAATGGTTTTAAGTGGAAGGAGGGAAGATTTAGGTTGGATGTCAGGGGGAAGCTCTTTACAGAGAGAGTGGTGAGGTGCTGGAACAGGCTGCCCAGAGAGGTTGTGGATGCCCGTTCCTGGAGGTGTTCAAGGCCAGGTTGGATGGGGCCCTGGGCAGCCTGGTCTAGTATTAAATGGTTGGTGGCCCTGCATGTGGCAGGGGGGTTGGAGATTCATGATCCTTGAGGTCCCTTCCAACCCAGGCCATTCTGTGATTCACACTAGGCCTCTGGTCTGCTCTTCTGCTCTGTCTAGTTCACACCAGACAAAACTGAAATACTTTCAGCTATGCAGTCCTTAAAGTCATGCTGCTGTAGAGGCATCAGTCCACACTGTCAGAAAGCAGGAGATAGACAGGAAGCAGGTCTCATGATTTATGTGTGTAAGCAAACTTACAGCTTCCCTATGTGGATATTTCACTGTAAATACCTAACATATTCTTTGAAATAATTGGCTTTTTGTGTCTAAAGAAAGATGCTGTCTTGTTTGAAACTGAGATTTGAACATACTGTTAGTAAGTGCCTATTCAGCTTTTCACCACCTCACAAGAAAAGCTGAGCTACTTTGGAGTCTGCAGCATAAGAAAAATATGCATGTTAAGTCCCACTGGAACAAATGGATCCACAGTGTTTACAGGTGGTGCTATCAACATTCTTATAGGTATTTAAAGCCATTTTTCTCTTCGAAATGTAGTTGATATCTCTCCCAGCTCCATTAGCACTTTAAGTACTTGAACCTCATTGTAGGGATCTGAAGAAGGGAGTGCCCTCTGCTGCACTGTGTGCAGATAGGATTTTCAACCCAATTGTTAGCAGAGAAAGGCTGCACTTGAAGGGCTATCATCATGTTCACCATCAATATTCTCATCAGCAGTTACTGATATTATTATTCTCTGGTTTTGTCCCAGATGACATTATTATTTTCAGTCCTTCAATAAGATGAAATTAAATAATGATTTATTATCATGAAATATTTCTAAGTGAGGAGTTTCTTCTCAGTACATCTGAAGCAAACGACACAGTTTGTGGTGTAACATTCAAGTACTATGACTAGCCACCATAGGGCAGGGCTGAAGAAGATTATAATGGATAATTTCAGAGGAATGGATGGTGAGAGGGAAATAAATAAATATCACTGTCAGTAGAACACGTCTTCAAGCTGGAAAATAGAAGACAAATTGTGAGCAAGAGAGAATTTTACATCTGGGAATACAGCGCTGAGATGCTCTTGTAGCTCATGAGAAAGACACTGTCTTAGAAAGAGTGTGGTGTGGTGGTGGGAGCACTTGAAGGAATGAGCTGCTGAGTACAAAAATACTGTCATGCTGGAAACTTGAGTAGATAGGACATCTCTGGATATCATTGGGAGGAACGTGAGCATTTTTCCTTAAATTTAGATGATTGCTGAACACACCATACTGCAAACAGCTATTGGGAGGAAGGTTGTTGGAAAAGGGAGGCAATTAGATAAGTAGATGGAGGGAAATAATAGCTTCTGATTGTGACATTCAGATCTGCCCTTTCTTGCTCTGTAGTTGTATGCCATACAGAATGGACTTTCAAGGTACAGAGCTAGAAAAAGAAATAAAAGAAAATGAAGACATGTAACAAATACTTATGGACAAAGATATTTCCATCTCCCATTCCAATCCTAAGTTCACTTGTGCTGCAGGAAGAGCAGGGAGATCAGTACAGAGCAGCCTGCTGCATGCTTTTTTCTATAACACCCTGAAGAATGTCTTCAGAAAAGATGTTCAAGGTCTCAGGTCTGTGGTAGGAACAGTGTCTATTCTACTGAGATTTTCATCACACTGCATGAAAACACACTTTTTTGCAGAATAAAATCTGACAGTGTATTAGAAATAAGCATCGAAAGGAGGGGAGTGGATTCCCCTATTCATTCTCTTTCTTTTGTAATTTTTTTTTCTTTTCTCTTTTCTCTCTCTTAAAAAAAATAAATAAAATTTTCTATTTATGGCAAACTGACACGATAATTTCTGGGAGTCGGTGGTGTTCCCATAGAAACAGCCTTGATTTGATGATATCACTGCAAGTTGCTGCAGTTACTCTGCTATGTTCTAATTAAAACAAAATCTTCCTAGATAAATTGCATTTAAACCTTCAAACATTTTTCTAGGTAATTGGACTTGTATGATCTCTATTTTTCCTTTGACCGTGTCTGTGTAAGGGCCAAAAGCCTTCTGTTGACCAAGACACCATTCTTTTTGAAATGATCTTTTTGTCTCAGTTCTCCTGTGTTCATAAAATCCTAGTGGGTTTTTATAGCTAATAATAGTATATGTAAGTGGCTCTAAGTGATTTGTGGAGAAAGAGCTGTAACTATTACATGCCACCGAGGAGCTGCTTCTTTTGTTCAACGTATAATGCTTTGCAATAGCAACAGTTTTTATTTCAGAATCACAATGCACTTCCTGTTATTATGACTTAAAGCACTATCAAAGTCTGTATTAAAATTATGACTTCGACAGATATTTAAGTGACTGAAATGAAACTCTCCAGATAATGTTTTCAGTTGCCAAGCAGTAACTGTCCAGAACATTTTGTAGGAGGCACAGGGTGTCCACTCTTTTTCATTTGGTTTACATACACATCCCCAAATTGCAGAGAAAAGGCTTGATTGCCACCTCACATTTTCCAGATGCTGACATGTTAGTAAAATGTTGGGCTTTTTCTCATTATGAAGTGCATGAAATTAGAGGATGGAAGGGCAAACTGAAAGAGGTATTGAAGCAAATGAATTTCTTTGAGTTTTTATGAGCATGAGGGAGACCCACTGCAGTTCTTACTGGTGCAGACTAAGTCACATCATCTTCTCTGGCAAGAGAAAAATGCTGTTGTGAAATTTGCTTTTTAAGGAGACAAAACATGAAGAGAATAACTCAGCCTTATGTCTCAGACTTCTCATTTCTGTGGCAAATTAACCCACACAGCCACAACCATCGGAAATTCTCAATAAAAGGTAACAAGATTAATGGTACAACTTTTCAATCTCCCTAAGAAAATTGAGATTAGTTATAGTAAGTTAATAAGTTATGATTAGTTATGTAAGTTATTTGCTGAAATGGTAATTTACAAAGATGTAGAAGGTGGAAAACCTAGGAACAGAATTTGGGGCAAGATCTTATTTTCCATTTCTCTGATATAAACCTCACTTTCAAATCCCATCAAGCTTTTCATCAAATTCCCTTTTATTTGGTGATATTATTGTGCTTTGTCATTTGTTTTTGATCATATATTTATCAAGTTGTCATGCTTATCCTCAGATAAACTCTCATAGATAAACTTTACATGAGCATGAAGTAAAATGGGTCAAAAAGATGAATACATTCTTAGAGGATAATGGGATATTAAACGAACCAGGGCAAAGATAATCTTTTTTTTTTTCTGAGTCTGGAATGTAGAGGGTCAGGAAAAGCTGTCTGAGCATCCTGGCTATTGCAGCAGCAAAAAAAGAAAACAGGAATATTTGTTCTCCTAGAAAGTACTGCAGTACCCATAGCCCTCCAATCAGTTCATTTCATAAGAACAACACGCACTCCAACTAAAATGTGAAATGAATAAATGAACACAAAAAAGCACAGATTAAATCATTTCTAATTGAGTTTCCAAGGTTAGCAAAAACACACTGTAGGAGGAACAGCTCAGCTCTAATCTGACTAATTATTTTGGCATTTAGCATGAGTGGGCTGCGGAAAAGTCATCCCAAGAAGTCAACCTGGTTGCCCTTGGTTTCCCATCCCTCCAGAATGCTCCACAGCAGGGCACTGCTGGGCTCTACAGTTGCTCTGCAGGATCCCCCTGATGCCATTTCGTGCCTGAGCCAGCCGCAGCACTGAGGGCAGCACGACCCTGTAGAGAGAAGTAGCTAGTGCTGCTAGCAACTGTGCCATTTCTTCTTACCCAGCAGGTGGCTACTTCCTCTTAACAGATGATTTCTGCCTATTCTATTCCCTCTAGTTCTTTGTGTTGAATACTTCCCTCTTCTTCAGCTGGAGGCCAATTTTGAACTCACCTCTAAAAAAAAGAAAAAGGGATCTGGATGTAGAATTTCACAAAATCAGAAGCTTCACACCAAGAAGCATCTACAACAGCTACGTCTTCTATTGCAGTCAATGTACATTCCACAAATCTTCCTGTATGCAGCTTTGAGGTCAGCTATGTTTCTTTCTCATTCTGATATGTAATAGATTGCCCACTCTTATAACTTTCTGGGATTTGCAGGTTTGGTATTTGTTGCAAAGTTAAAATAAAAGTTCTTTTGAGATGACTAGGAAACTACTTTTCTAGTTAAATATTCACAGATATGTTGTGAATTAAACACCACTTCTTTCTGGAAGGTGATACATTTCGTAATGAGTTAAAAACCAAACAAACTGTAGACAGTTTTGAAGAAAATGAGATTTATTAGGCAAAGTTATTGTGCTTTCCATAGTCAGCTCAAAACATCCTTGCAGTATAGGCAAAAATGAGTTTTTCTGTCTGGAGAAGTCTTTCTACCACGGGAAGGGAGGGAGGAAAAAGAAGACAAGAGCTATGATGAAGAACTGAAAGGACAGATCAGGAAGGCCAGACATGATGCTGCCAGTGGAGTGGGAGAGTACAGCATTCTGAAATGGCTCAGTTACTGTCCTAGCCAACAGCCATGACATGGTTCTCAGTCTCTGCCTCTTAAAAAATGGGAAGCAGGGCCATGGATGTCTGCTGCCCAGTAGCTCTTGTTGTCTGTGCTGCTAATAGATGACCTAGAGTAATTGAGTCAGAATCATTTAAGTTGGAAAAGACATCCAAGACCACTCAGTCCAACCGTCAGTCTGATTTGCCAAGTCCTTATTGCCCACACATCCACACATTTCCACATTTCTTGAATATCTCCAGGTCTCCAACACTTCTTTGAGAAGCCCATTGCAATACCTGACCATTCCTTATGTGAAAAAATTCTATTTGACATCCAATGTAAGCCTCACCTAGTACAACTTGATACTGGAAGCCTACAGGGTTCAGTTCCTCTCCTTGCCTAATTTGGAGCAAGGAATTATATTTAAGTTTGGTATTTTAGGAGAGTACCTTGGTCATTAACTGCAGAAAGTGAATTTCTCCTCTTCTAAGTGTCCACTTTATTTCACTCCTGGCATTGGATCTGGGACTGGAAGTCACAGATGAGTGCCTTAAACAGCATTTACTCACTCACTGGCTCAAAGAGCATCTAAATTGTGAACTATATGATACACCTGTGTGGTAAGGGCTGTGAGGAATGTCTTGTTGCCTTGGCTTTGGCACTGAATGTGGATGTCATTCGTGGTTTCCAAAGCATGATACTATTCCTGATTTTCACAAAAAATCCAATTTTTTTCATACTGATTTTCACCCAGTTCACCACATAACTGAGATTTATGCTCAGTTTTACATTATTTTAATTATTATATTTTCATGTCATCAGCTTTCACATTTATTGTTTCTGCAAGGTTCAGGTGTTACGTCAATTTAAACTGAACCTTCCAAAGACAGAAGAAAGAGGTTTTCTTTCTGTTTCTGAACTGAGTTCTGTTTTCTCTTCCTAGTTTTAATGTTCTGTATGTCTTCATGGAGCTCTGCCAACCTGATTCATCTATTAAGATTCTTTTTATGAAACCTAAGGACTTAGACACGCAGTCGAGGAACAGCAGCAGAAGTTACTGCATATGAGTCAAGCCATGGCAACTGACCAGTGTCCAGCCATAGCTCACAGTAGATGCAATGTAATGAGTTATCATAAACGTCTTTCAGTGATGGGCTTATCTCCTCTATACTATCCTGGGATGCTGCTGGGTATCATTATTCCAGTTATATTTATTTATCTGTTTGGACTTTCTATCCCTCTATCCTGTTAGTAATTAAACTGTCTTCTTTTATATATTTAACCTTTAATATCTTTCCTTTTTTTATTTCACTTTAGTTGACAGCCACTGCAGATAACCTAGCAAACTTCCCTCTCCTGTGGACGTCTTTAGTAAACATTACAGACCGATTAGAAACAGGTTTTCAGAGCAGGAGAAAAAACAATGAGAGTGAATGCCAACCAGTCTGGAGACAAAGGCAGCAACTCCCTTTCTAATTGAGTACCTGCTGTGTAACAGACCTCTCATCTTACCTCAGCACTCCAAAGGTCTACTAAAAATGGCGGACAAAGAAGGACATATGAAGGGGACACCTAAGAACTATGAGAGAGATGAGAGCAGGCTGTGTGCCTGCTGCTTGTGATAACCTCGAGGCAGCCTTTCTGTGGTTATGGGGCAGATCTCAGAGGCAGTCAGGGCTGCAAGGCTGCATGTCAGGAGTATTTGTATTGCAAATGCTAGATATGCAGGCTCTGCAGGGAGTAATAGGTTAATGCAATGCAAAAAGGGCCTGGAAAGCAGCAAGTCTAATTATTACAGTTGTGCAACTAAAGTAAAGAAAGGAGTGAGACTACCGAGGGCTCAGGTACCAAACAAGTAAGCAGGATGTCTGTAGTTGTTCAGGGACTAAGAATGGTCTTTGAAAGATACCTGTGGTATCACAGCTGTAGACAGGGACAAGTCCAGCTACAGTATTAATGGTGAGTACTCAGTATGCTCTGTGTACCCACCACTGATAAGGCGTGGAGCTTATGTGCATTCTTCCTTAGGCTTTGAGTT
The DNA here is from genome assembly GCF_019232065.1 of Centrocercus urophasianus. Classification (NCBI taxonomy): domain Eukaryota; kingdom Metazoa; phylum Chordata; class Aves; order Galliformes; family Phasianidae; genus Centrocercus; species Centrocercus urophasianus. The sequence continues at coordinate 14,812,822 of NW_024884711.1, forward strand.
AAGTATTGAACCATTTAGAAAGTACATGATGAAAGAAAATAGCCAGTGATATGCAACAAGATATAAGGAACAAAACAAATGTATGCATAAGAGACTTGGAGCTTGAGGGTTATGGGATTCAGGTAGCCAGACAACTGACCGCTGCTTGACTGACAGTAAGCCATTACTGCTTGTTATCCTATACTAATAAGGTAAGTCTGATGACAAACCTGGTATCAAGTTGAGCTCTGTGGCAGAGCAACAATGTGAGTTAATATAGTTCCTGGAAAAGGTAGGATTTGAAGTCAGTTTTTGGAACATCCAATTGTGGCTGAGTAGCTGCTATCTGTAGAGCTGGGTGCAGGAGTGAGACCTATGTGTGGGATGGTCACTGTGAAGGGCTTGTGGGGGCAAACAGGTGAGACAGCTTTGTTCTCATGGCATGTAACACCATGGGTCAGAAAAAAATCAACAGGAATCTTTTTAAACCACAGTTTTCTATCTGTGTTGTCGGTGTAAGTGACTTTGGCTTACCCTGCTAATACGCAAAGATGGAACTAAAGTGATCCTTAAATTCAGTCTCCAGAATCCGAACTTATCTTGCTTTTCAAAAATGAGCTTAACGTGGACAAAATGTGGACCATATTTTTGCATCTCAGGGTCCTTCTTACAGTTAACTCTAGGAATGTTCTTCCTTCATTGTTTGTCTAAAGAAATGCAACAATTATTTAGTAGCCTACCATAAAATGAAGAACAAGACCACCTGTCAATGACTGGTGGAGCCGGGCACAGCAAAATCACCCTGCCAAGTCACCAGGAGGCTGCCACATGTTCAGAAGAGATTAGTGCAACCAGGGGACACCTACAAAAATCTGCCTGGAATGTCTGCAATCAGGTAATTGCTTTCTGCAAGTGTTTTTATCTCTTTGACAGATTGTGCATTGCAGCATTGGGTGTGTGAACGGAAGGCAGTTGGCCTGCTTGACTGTTTTGTGACTTTAACATTAATGAAAGAGTATGAACACATTATAATAAAGGCAGTTACACAGATTAAATGGAAGCAACCAAACTCTGCCTTAGAAACCATAACTAGATCTTTCTATTGCAAGACAGTTGCCAAAATTTTGACTATTTTCATAATGTTCTCCTACACAGTGCAATAATATCTGTTCTTTATACACTACATTTCTATGAATGTATATGAATATGTAAAATGGAAAATGGTTTGACATAAATGTGATTGTTGTTACTGTGACAAGATATACACACGCTCAAACACGAGAGGACACTGGTAAAGAAAGCTGATCCTCATTTTTTATTTCAGTCTCTCAACATAGAATCATAGAATCATAGACTGTCCTGGGTTGAAAAGGACCTCAAAGATCATCTAGTTTCAACCTTTCTGCTATGTGCAGGGTTGCCAACCACAAGAACAGGCTGCCCAGATCCATCTCCAGCCTGGCCTTGAATGCCTCCAGGGATGGGGCATCCACAACCTCCTTGGGCAACATGGCTTGAGCTGATGAAAGGATTAACAATCCTGTCACTTGACAGGGGTTGGAAGTCGAAAACTGACACTGCTCCTATTGCAGTTATTGTAGAAATAAGAACAAAGGCAAAGAAACCAAGAGACCATTTTGGAAGTGTGGTTCGTAGCTCTTTATTCATAAAACCAGTAGAAACACACCAGTTCATTGTTCAAACCCTTGGCCAAATTTCATCTGCTTGCAGTAGCAAAGTCTGGCTGAACTGAAGTGCACATCTGTTTGTTGCATGTGATACAAATCCCACATGTGCTGTATCACAGCAGCGTACTACAGCTCACAGCTGCACTGCTGTGACTCTTCAGCTCAAAATGCAGCAGCATATAGAATCTTGTTTCTTCCAAAGTCCCCAATATCACTTGAGACAGCAGCCTGCATGCAGGTTTCCCTTGCAAAAAATAAATTGCAGACCATGTGATTGAGAAGGTAGCCTAATGAATATAATTAGACATCACTACATCCTAGACAGCGTACATCAGCAGGTTTTGATGTATAAGTTGTCCATATAGTGGACTGGGGCGTGAACTTTGGATGATATTTTTACTAAGCAAAGCTTTACACTGATCAAGGAATTGCAATTTTGGAATGAATTTTCAAGAACATTTTTAAAATAAGGTACACAAATCATGCAGTTTAACACACTAACAGCTACACGAGTAGAGGACAGATAATACAGATAATACATAGATGCTGGGGTGCTTTATATTGTTATTCCCTACTGCTGTCCATCTTAGCTCTAGATTTGTACAGCATAAACTGTATCAGCTTAAAAGCAAATACAACTAAGCCAATACATGCTAACCATCACCTAGGTAAAATAAGACTGACCTAGCCAATCAAATTTAGAGGTTATTCCCAACCAGTGTCCATTCACACCAAGACTACTATCATAATCCAGTCTAATCCTCGCCAATTTGTATGAACCGTGACTCCTGGAGCCTTAAGTCTCCCACATTCTGTGTGACTACATCTTGCTCTTTACACAACAAATCATCAGCTACACCCTGTTCCTTAAAGCAACAGGAAGCAGGAAAATACAGCTGTGGCATTCCTCCCAGGTCTTAAACAAACACCTACCTGGGTAGATGGTTTACTGAACATATTCTAACTATGAGTAACATTTGTATACAGTGCATAATAAAGCATTGGACTATTTCAGTTTTGACACAGTATCTTCAGGACATGAATTGTACATGCTGCACAGTGCAACTGTGACAGTGGTAATGGCCACGTCCTGAGCGCACTCTGCTGATACTTATGTGACTGGAACCCGAGCTTTGTTTAAGCTTCCTCCGGAATTGGCAGAAATTGGGCTTAAGTGTGAGATCAGCCCTCATAGATAAAATGTCCACTGCCAATTTAATGTAAAACTTCCTTCAGGTTTGCTCCGGAGAGTCCTTTCAGTTGTCCTCAACCAGAAGCCTGCTGGTATCAGCATCACGGAGAACGGCCTTTGCTGAGACACAAGCCAAGGCTCCCAAGTCAAGGTAGCTCATTTTAGATCATCAGCTCAAAACAGGGTGCAATACAATTACAAGAACCTCTTTATTCCAAGAAGAGAAGAAAAAAAACATCCTGTGCATATGTGTATTTTTCCATTTTTGCAGCTGATTGAACTGAGTGATATATGTGGTTGGTCACATCACAATGAATTACCCAAAGGAACATTTCATGATGATAAGGTTCATGGTTCACTGGAGACATAAAAGACTTTCTTTGTTTAAGTGCCCAGAAAGAAGTTGCTCTTTGGCATTTTTATTTATCATTGCATAAATCATGTGAAACTAGAGACTTGTCCCCCACCTCGTGTGTGACATTTAAAAAAACTGGGATAAACAGGAGAGGATTAATGATTATGTAAGCACTGTGTTTCACAAAGGGCAGGATCCCAAACATCCTCACTTTTGTTAGCTGGCAGATCTTAACCTGCAGAAATAGGGGATGAAATTACTTCTCGCAATATCCAGCATCAGGGGAGGGATGCACCATGGTCCAGGAGTGGCCATCTCTGCTGCTGTAGCTGCTCCTAACCCCAAATTTTCTGAGGATCGTGTTTTCCTTCTGTATAGATGTATAGCTGGCTCTTATGAACAGCCAACAATGCGATATTAGAGAAGGACTGGTGGTTGCAGAGCTTTGATTCAAATTGTACTGAAGAACACAGAATCAAATCGCTCTGAAAAAGCTATTTGACTCAGAAAAAATTGCTGGTTGTAACCCCAAGTATGAAGATAATCTAGAAGTGATATGAAAGTCGATCTGCTATGTAGAACTAAAGATACTAATTTTGTGGTGGAGGTTGGCAGGGACCTCTGGGTCCATCTGTCCAACCCCTGCTCAAGCATGAACACTCAGAGCAGGGTGCTGAGGCGCGTGTCCAGGTGTCTTGTAGAGATGTCCAAGGAGACTCCACAGCACCTGAGCAACCTCTGCCAGTGCTCAGTCACCTGCACAGTAAAGAAGTTGTTATGGATGTTCAGAAGGAACCTCCTGTGTTCCAGTTTGTGCCCATTGCCTCTACCTGGCACTCAGCTCCACCAGAAAAGACCTACCTCCTTCTCCCTTACACCCTCCCTTCAGATATTTATGAGACCCTCCCCTCCTTGATCCTCTACTTTTCCTTGCTGAGCAGTTCCAGCTCTCTCAGCTTTTCCTCATATGTGAGATGCTTCACTTCTTTCACCATCTTCATAGCCCTCCCTCCAGTGTGTCCGTGTGTCTTTTGAACTGGACAACTCAGAACTGGGAACAGCACTCCAGATGTGGCCTCATCAATGCAGAATAAAGGGGAAGGTTCACCCTCCTTGATCTGCTGGCAACAATATTCCTAATGCAACCCAGGGTTCTGTTGGTCTCTTCTGCTGCAAGTGAATATTTCTGGCTCATGTTCAACTGGGGTCCTCCATGGGAAATCCTATTTATGCGGCTGTCATACAGCTTACAAGCAACATTAATTAGTCCAGAAAAATTGTAACTGAATGATAACATGCTAGCTTTAAAAAGACTTAGCTGCTTGAAACTCAACCAATTAAAGAAATGTTAATAGAATCGTTTCTACTGAGTTTTATGAATGAAGATAAATCAGAGTTATACAGCCCAGGTAGCTCCTGTCTTCATAATAACCAGAGCTAATAGTTCAAATAAGAAGATGCCTGCTTTCTGCTGTTTCTCACAGAAAGGCATGATAGTGAAAGTCATGTCATTTACATTTCAAAGATTTTAATTACTTGATTAATCCCCTTTTAAAATTAAAAAAAAAAAATTAAATCTCCCTTAATTTTTGCGTTTACTGTTACGGCGATATTTTGATGTGCGCAGCCATTGCTAAGCATTGCTGCACATTGCTTCTGCCTCCTGGAGCTGAAAAGTGGCATTAATTCTCTTTTACCACTGGGTGGCGATCTCTTAAAAATTATGAACACCGAAGTCTCTTGTCTAAGCTTTTCATTTCGGTGTAACTAAAGTAAAATTCAGAAATAAGACTTTACTACTTCTGTTTTGCAGCAGTGAAGTCAATCTAAAGGAAAATTGGTATCTAAAAGTCTTCTTTCTAATCAGATGAGCCCAACGCTGATCTGGCTATACTGAAAACAACTGCATACATTCATAATATCAGTTGTGACGGTATATTTTATGCTGTATGGTTTTTTGAGAAATCAGAAGGAAAGGGCTTTCTATGCGTCCACATGTAACCTGTAGTCTTGGAGAAATGTTTCTCTGGCTGACATCCATTTTGAAGTGAATCATAGCTGGGTGTGAATTTGCTCATCCAGATACATTTACATGCAAGCAGAACTTTTCTACATGCACCCTCAAGGGACTTTGTCATGTCAGCGAGTCCCAATTGCATCCCTATTTGATAGAAAAATTAGTGAGGATGCAGACACACCTAAATGGAATCCAGATTTTTATGTGCAATATTTCACACTAGCTTAAAATTTCCTTTTTGCCTTTTGCAAATGTGATAATCATGAGAAACACCTGTGACTGTCCTCTCACAAAATAGTTAAGGCGTTTCTGATTTTTGCCCTGTTTGTTATTTACCCTACCCCTCTATGTGGAGCTGTTGCAGCGGAGTAGGTGGTTAAAATAACTATGTCACAGAATCATAGAATCATAGAATGAACTGAGTTGAATAGACCACAATGATCATCTAGTTTCAAGCTCCCTGCTACGTGCAGGGTTGCCAACCACTAGACCAGGCTGCAAAGAGCCACATCCAGCCTGGCCTTGAGTACCTCCAGAGATGGGGCATCCACAACCTCCTTGGGCAACAAAGCCATTAGGAAAGGCATCACCTTCAGTAGTGACCTAACAAGTGCACTTCTGCAGATACATTCAATCCTTCGTCATGTCCTCAGATATAAAAATGGAGGAAGCAATGTAAGCAACAAGGCAATTAGGAGATTTAATATAGAGAGTGCTAGTGTTGGCCATGGACAGAATTTCTAAATAAGTTTATCATATAGCCTTAAAATACCACTGTCTGAACTGCTGAGAACTCCAAGTTTTCTCTTAACTAGTCAAACTGACATGTTTTTCAAATAAGAATTAGCTATATGTTAGATATAAAACTAGCTGCTAATCCTAGGCTAGAAATCTGCCCCACGTGAGAAGTCTTATATAAGTGATAGTAGCACACATTATTGTAATGCATCTGTTTTAAAAGGCTCTTGCAGCTTGAGGATAATTCTGATTAATATTAAAATAGGGTTGAAGAACTCCTTTATAGCTACACTTCTGTTACAGCTTTTAGAGACACATTCAAAATCCTTTCAATGAGCAATCCACATGTGACCTGGATGATGCTCTGTTCACAAAAATTTAGTTTTCATATGAGGTGACCACTAGTTTTTCCTAATCCAATCAGGGGCCACAAGATGTGCCCAAGTCCTCCTGAGGACAATTAAATACAGAGATATGGTTCCCAGTGAATATGATAAATAGATGGAGCCTGGACTCTGACAAGTGCAAACAAAAGCATATGAGCAAAGGTTGGCACCACACCCTGCTACCCTTAGTCCTTTTATTTTCATTAAGTCAGCTTAGTTACAGCTGAACAGCTTGTGATAAGCCTTCCTGCAGTCACAGGACACACTGAAGAGGTTAACAGGACCAAACAATCCAGGGTCTTTGGATCTTTACAATCTTCCTTCTGTTGCTTACCCTAACGAGATAAATCTTGTTTTTAGATTCCATGCAACAGTGTTGAATGTAAAACAATAAGAAAGCAGTAACATGGAAGGCATCAAAAAGCCCCTAGTGTTGCTTCAGGACTTTAGGAGTGCAGCTCTTCTAATGTTCCCAAACAATTCTCCTTATGCCACTTCTGCCACATCACAGACTTTCTCCTTCCTTGTTGACTTTAGGATTTCAGCAGGAAACTTAACCCTCTGGATGCTGTGGAAATGCATGCTCACCCTTCTGAGCAATCTCTTGGCCTGCAGCCAAGACATTCTTGCCTTTGCTTTGTAAAATGGAAAAGAATTATGACGACAATAAAGCATTCAGCTTACTAATTGCTATTTAATTCCTGCTCAGCATTTCCAATGCATTAACCAGCAATGATGGTATTACACAAACTCCTGAAAGCATCAGCTGAGTCTTTAGAATGCATGGAAAGGCAAAGGCTGTGTGTGAATGTGTGTGTGCCCACATTTATGTTCAGAGGCCTGTATGAGGAGGGTACCCTTCCCCAGCCTGTGCGTCCCTGTCCCCATGAGCAGATGGATCTCTCTGTAAGCAACAGCCATTAGTTCTCTCCTACAGGCTCACTGTATCCAAAGGACATATATAAGTTCCCCTACCATTTGTACAGGAACTGTCTGACAACATTTTTCAAGTGAAACTCCAGGTTTTTTTTTGCTCCTTCCCACATCCAGAAATGAACCTCTCGTAATACTGCGCTTCATTAGACATGCAGCTTGAGGAGGAAGGCTGAAGAAAGTAAACAAAAACAAAGCAGAGAAGAATCATTATTAAAGATTGCTCCATTTCCTGTGGAAAATCCTTCCTGTCACTCCATCTTTGCCTTGTTCAGGGTCGCCATAGGTGGACTGCTCATATGTGCAGAGTGGATCTGGAGGTGCTGTAGGCTCAGAGTGGGTAAAGATGCTTGCAGAGGTTGTGCTGGTGAATGTATGGGATGTGCTCTGCACCCTCCTGCCCTCATCTCCTTGCACTGCTGCTGATGCACAGGGAATTGCACATAAATGTGCTGTATGTAGGCACTGTGCTTCCTCAGCAGAATTCAGTCCTCGTAAGGAAGGAGCCCATATTTCTGCTATCATTGGCAGGTTAATAGCTAATCCACACAATGTGAATCTGATTTTAATGTCCTCTGCAGGCTCTAATAAAAAGAGGGAACACTGATCCAGAAATCCCATCAGCACTGTCCCATCAGCAGCTGCAGTTGCCTCTCCTATGAGCTGCCTGCCCATGCCAGTACTCCTCATTTCTCTGCATTCCTCCATCACCATCCTCCAGCACAAGGAGCAAACCACTGGCACGGGGACATGGCAGAGATCTCAAGACATACCCTCGCTCTGTAAGCACAGAACATCAGCACATCTCAGTGAGATGTGGACAAGATTTTGTTTAAGATTGTGCTAAGGTCTTTGTGCATTCAAATTCATTTTCTGCCACAAGCTTCCCATCTGACCTCAGTCTGATCACTTAATCTGTAAAATAGGGCACGAGATAATTTTATTTAGCAAGTCTTTGAGGCAGAGACACTCTTCTTGAGACATGGCAGTACAGTATTGACTATAAAGTACTGTGGATCTTGTTTAGAGTTGATGGGAAAGCTTGTAATGTATAATGACGTAATACCAGAGTAGACCTGGGAAATCTTGGTAACCCATAGATTACCTGGTCCAAGGGAATATTTCAGTTATTGAATCTGACTCCATTAGAAATTAGGAGGTTTTCACAAACAAATTCTTGCTTGAACCTACCTAGAGCCTCTTTTCTTTAAGTGATTCTATTACTAGTTTAAAATCTCAGAGATTTTATAAAAAATTACATCTTATTTATAATCTGAGTTTGCTGCTGTCCCAGATCTTGTTACATCTTTCTTAGATCAAGAAGCCTGAGATCAAAGTTTCGTCATGCTGTGGCTCTTTTGTTGAGATAAATTGATTCAACTCCTCTTGTCTTACATTATGAGAAATATTTTCCAGTCCTTTAATCATTCTTGTATGATCTTGTAAGATCATTCTTCTCTCTAATCATTCTCAGATAAATGAACTAGATGTTATACTTAGATGTTATTAGAAGTGGCTACGCCAGTGGAAAGATGGAAGCAATATGCCTTCCCCACTTGTTCTCACACATACATCAAGGTTTATATTAAATACTTTGGTTGCCTGCAAACTCACAAAGACAGCTTGCCCTTCATGCTCTGGTTGCCCTATGATCTTTCTAAGAGCCCATCTTTGTCTGTACTCTTTTTTGGTGTGGCCAGAAGGCCCAGTCTGGTCTCTGCCCATAACGCATTCACATCATTTTGTACCCACATCTGGCCTTTCAATCAGCTCAGGCTTTAAGTAATGATTAAAACTGGGAAATATTATTTCTTACATGTCACCAATAAAAATGCTAAATTACATTAAAATAAGAGCCAATTCCTGTGAGACTTACTGCCATCACAAGCACTCTTATTTCCTACTGATAATGATATTCTGATTCTATCAAGTGGTAGCTATTAAAAATATTATTTTGCATACTTTCGATCCTTAATCAAAGACCAGTGTCTTCCGTTAAGGCGGAGGTACAGCTCAGAGAGCACAAGGGTAGGACTCAAGCTCTTCTGCCCAGCAGGAAGATCGGGCATGTCAAGGGCATCTGGAAGAAAGCTCTTCTTATGCACTCGGTGATACCACATCTGTACCAGACCTCTCTACCCTTCTGGGAGGGATGTACACTTCTGCACAGGGATATGCTTCTCTGCCATCTCCTTCTCACTTGACAGCTTTGGCTTGCTCTTGTGTAATTGCCAATGCTGCAAACAACTCCTCTCCCTTGTATTTTGAAGTCTTTTTTTGATATTCGGATGGCTCACAGATTTGTCCAGACAATTTTCAATCTGTTCTCCTTTTTGCAGATAAAAAGTGAGGAGTCTATGAAGCCTGTTTACAAGTCCAGTAAGAGCCTTTTATCATAATGCTGTCAGTGGCCCAGCCACATCAGGGGCGCAGACGAACTTCCCCCAGAACTAAATGGGAGGCCAGAAAATGCTGGTTTTCGCTCTAAAACTTCTCAGCCAAAGCCTTTCACTGCTGTTTAATCATTGAGTGTTTGTTGCTAATCCCAATCTGAGCTGGCTGATCTGCCGCTGTGAGGCTGTCCCTACTGCTGACAGCTGTGAATGTGAATGTTTGCTTGACACTGTGCAGCTCAGGGTGGGCAGTGTGAAGAAAGCATCCAGTGACTGAGCAGAGGCACTTTCCTGTGTTGATACATTCTGGTTTTGTGGCTTTCTAGCTGCAGACTAGTAAATGAATGGCTGATGATGGAAAAGGTAGTGTTTGTGGGCAGCAGTCATTTGTGGCTCAGTGTCCCCAGGGCCAGGTGGCTGCACTCCTCAGTCATGGTGGAAGGGTTTGGGCTTCGGCATCCACAGCTCCTTGCAAATCTGAGTGCTGAGAAAAATCCACGGTCAGCCCAGTAAGAGGCTTTTCTTTACACTGTTCTGCCTTCCTCCAGTACATGACAGATAATAAGAAGGTGTTTGTGGTCCTTGCTTGTATCAAAATGATCGCAGGTCCATATGGGGGCTGGAATTGTTCAGCATGTTTACCAGGATGAAGCAAGTATTTTCAGCAAGAATCAGTTCGATATAAATTTCTTTCTTCACTGGGGCTGCTCCTTTTGGGCAGCCTTCTGGCAACCAGAGGCAGCCAACCACTGTTTCTCCCGTACATCCTAGGCTCCAGCTCATGCATATGAAGGACCTCCCACAGACTGCTTATGCTCCCTCCTTCTCAGTGCCTGAAGGATTCAGTCCTGGATGCCTGTTCTAACTGCAGTCTCAACAATGCAGAACAGGTTTGAAGCATTTCTTCTGTGTTACTGTTGATTCAACACCTTTCCTGCAACATTACACTGGCATTGTTGTTAAGTAAAAGCAGACGAGGGCCACAAAGACCATCAGAGGGCTGGAGCACCTCCTCTACAAGGATGGGCTGAGAGCTGGGTTCTTTAGCCTGGAGAAGAGAAGGCTCCGGGCAGACCTTATAGCAGCCTTCCAGCATCTGAAGGGGGCCTACAGGAAAGCTGGGGAGGAACATTTATAATGACATGCAATGACGGGATGAGGGCAAATGGCTACAAACTGTAAGAGTGTAGATTTAGACTAGATATCAGGAAGAAATTCTTTACTGTGAGGGTGGTGAGACACTGGAACAGGTTGCCCAGAGAGGCTGTGGATGCTCCCACTCTGAAGGCCTTCAAGGCCAGGCTGGACGAGGCTTTGAGCAACCTGGTCTAGAGGGAGATGTACCTGCCTATAGCAGGGAGGTTGGAACTAGATGATATTAAAGGTCCCTTCCAACCCAAACCTTCCTATGATTCTGTGATTCTATGTACTTTGTAGGAGACTCAAGTATCAACATGGCATTCTGGGGAGAGGTAGAAATGAGCTTCAGGAAGAAGGAGTGGACATAAGATCTAATGATTAATTTTTTACTTAAAAATAAAATTTGTTTTTGTTTTGCTTTCAGAGAGATTTCTTGCTGTTTCTGCAATAGACTGGAGAACAGATCATCAAACACGTTGTCAGTAAAATGATAGGGATCTTATGCTCATTAAGGATATAGACTCTTTGGTAAATTGCTGTCATTCTTCATTTTCACTGAGTTACTTCTGTGATGCAGTTTATTCAGATTGCAGCAATTCTCACTGTCCCTAGCTGTTCTGCTGCAGCCTGTCATTAGTATGCAGCCTTTGCAATACTTTCCTGGGAAGCTCCATACTGAAGTGAAGTTCTTCCTAACAGCAGTATTTCCATGGTTTTTGGTAGTGAACTTCCATCGAAGCAGTGACTGGTCTCCCACCTGCATTACTTCTTATGTCAGATCAACAAGCTGCTTAGTCTCAGGTCAGCTGGGGATCTAGGGGTCTGGAAAGGAAAATTCAGGGGTGGCAAGAAGGGGAAATTCCATGCTCCCTTTTCCATTGAGAAGCAGCAGGAATTGCATGTCTAAAACCTAGAACATCTCAAAAAGTCACAGAATCACAGAATGGCTTATGTTGGAAGGGATCTTAACAATCAGCCAGTTCCAGCCCCTAGCCATGGGCAGGACTGCCACCCTAGGACACCACTAAGAGAGGCTGACAAAGGCCCATCCAACCTGGCCTTAAACATCTCCAAGGACAGTGCATCCACAGCTTCTCTGGACAAATATGGAAGAATTTTGTAAAGTTCAGTTGTGAAGATTTAAGTTAAAAGCTTAAATAAAACTTTTCTCTCTCTTTTTTTTTTAGTTTTTCTTCATTTAAATGCTCTTCATTTAAAATATAAACTATTGAAACAGATCTTGTTACTTTGTGGAAAGTAAACCAGAAGACATCATGGTATTCAAAGAGACTTACATCAGATAATGCAACAATCTTTTGGAGAGCAAAAGGGAGCAAAAGCACAAGTTCCAACAGGGGTTTGGACAATGCTAATTTTAGTCAGTGTAAATAGCAATAATTGGCAGAATAAATTTCCCAGATGCATTTAGCTCAATTGAAGATCCACATGAACACTTGGGAGCTTGGACTGTGCATGCAAAAAAAGGTGCACTTTGGTCCTGTGTGGCCCATATCAACAAACAGGCATCACAGTGTTGCAGTGACTGGAATGACTCAGGGGGGTGCTTACACTCACTCTGGAAGGGACTGCAATTCTTTTTATTTCATTTTACCACCCAGTGATTTATGATTTGGGTACTCAGGTTGAAAAGCAATTTAAAGGGACATAATTTCAAAGAGGAGCTCAGCTGAATTCCAGGACTGCCAAAAGATGCAGAATTTAATATTTCAGTCTGCCCTGCCAGCTCTGTGCATGTCAATGTTAAGTTCAGGGCTATTTTCATAATTTCCCTTGGAAGTACCCCATCCAATTACTATGAAGTCATGTTCTCTGCTGCTTTGCACAATCCAGCAGACCACAGGTGCAGCGGTAGGGCTAAATGGGACTGGCTTTATCCCCGTGTTCTCATCTAGCTCTCCCTCTTCCTTCCTTGTCTGGTTTTTACGCTTCATGTTTACATTCACAGCCATTTTGCTGGAGCACTACCTGCTTCTACAAAAAGTTTCACCAGGTGGTGGTAGTACCCCCTCCCTCCCTCCCTTCCTCCCTTCCTTCCTTCCTTCCTTCCTTCCTTCCTGCCTTCCTGCCTTCCTGCCTTCCTGCCTTCCTGCCTTCCTTTCTCCCTCCCTTCCTCCCTTCCTCTCTCCCTTCCTCCCTTCCTCTTTTTCTCTCTCTCTTTCTTAGTGGAATGGTTCATTGCCCAAACCCCAAAGTCTGTTTGCTAAACCTTCTCAAGTTTCTGATACTCCAGGTGAACCAAAACATACACTGCATTTTCAGTAGCTCACAACAAAGTGGCAGCAGCTGCCACCAACTTTGCTCCACTGTGATTGCCAGCTTCCAGCTTCCCAAAAACACTACGCTTTCTTCATCCTATTAAAAAGTTGGTCAATGAATAATGGCTTTGTGATGGTGGGTTTGTGAACTTAATTTGTGGGAGATATTCTGGTTAAAGGGGAGATTTCTAAACAAGTCTCTTATGATTTCAGAAGGTAGCACTGCTGTGACTCACAAGCTGATGGGTGATGGGGAATTAATTGCAGAAGTGGAGTTTGGAAACAGGAATAGGATTATGAAGAGGAAAGTTCAGCTGAGCTCAGCTGTGTCTATGAAACCGCCTATTTTCCTACAAAATACAAAATTTCATACCTAGCAGTCAGATATCCCAGCTTAAAATACTTACTATTTTCTTAATTAAAAGGAAAATGTAATAAAATAATGTGAAAATATACCACAGCAGAGGCATGGATATTAGGGAAAGCTGTATTTACAAAATTCACTTTTTCTTTGCCTTTTAACAGAGAAAATTTCTTAAAGCATTTAAAATTTTGGCAGTGAAGTCTCATTATAAAAAAGCAGTATTATAATGTTTGCCCACTCTGTAGCCTTCAGCAAATTCATGTTTATAATGCACTTTGAGTTCCTCAGATAATGAATGGTACTACAGTGATGGGAAAATGTGGTTGATCTTTATTAAAAATAAACTACCATTTAGTTTGGATTTCTCTATAACCATAGAAAAGAAAAAACACCTTTTCTCAGCTCTCTTGAACACACAGGCATAGCATATTAATTTATCCAGGTTTACTTTGTAAACTCTTAGCTCTTTGAAGACGTTTTATTTTCCGAGATTTATCTGAGACTATGAACTGTAATGCGTCCCAAACCCATGGTTAAGTTTAGCATATCTAAGTTTATAAGATGATGTATATTAATTTATTGTTAAACCAGACTGATTGGTAGCAAGACCTTGATCTCAAAGCAACTATCTAACTTTCATAGAGATGTAACCTCTTAAGCTATCACAAATTCTGGCGCCAAGACTCTGTTATAACCCATGTTATGAAAATAATATAATCTGTGGCAATATATGAGAACTGAGTTACTACTGATAGTCTGATAGAGCGTAGATAACGAGCACATCATGTCATTTTATAGTAGTTCCCCTGTAATATATTTGCAACAGAATGACAGATTGCTTGTATACTTTTTATGGGACTCCCATAAGATAGAACATATCTTCCAGCAGTATCTGATGCACAAACTTCATTTCTGTGTATTTGCCTGTCAAATAGTCAGATTTATGGCACCCAACAGGGAGTCAGCATAGTCACATTGGGTTGGAGCAAAGGTCCATCCACGCCAGTAGCCAGCCTCTGATGGCAGCCAGTGACAGGACTTGTTGGAAAGTGTAAGAGTAATGAAATATATACAGTGGTTGCTGCATATCAACTTAAAGCACTGGTTTCGCCACCTAGTCCTACAGTCCAGGGGATATAGTCTGAAAATCACAATAAAGCACTCCATATGCACACTGATAACCATCTGTTTTCTGGCAGTAGTAGGAAATCTACACTTTTCTGCATACAAAAAGCAGAAATACCTCATCATTTACCTGTGCTTGAGGTCAGCAGAAACTACTGGTGGTATACCTGTTGAATATCAGATGTCAACATTACAGTCAGAAAGCTGTTCTGTCCTTAGCTGCTTTTCTCAATTGGGAAATTAAATGCTCTTTCATCTGCCAGCCAAGGATCAGGACCAACTATAGTGCATCATCAACTTAAAATCCCAATAAAGGATCTGTTAACAGGCTTTGAGTCATGTTGGTACAACACAAAACTATAAAACATGGTCTGAGCGTTAGCCCTCCCTGCGGCTCCTTACTGGGCTATTTCTCAGCCTATACCAAGCCAGGCTGCCTGCCCACCCGAGAGCACACAGCATAAATATTTACACCCCAACTGCTTTATAATAGATGTCACTTCTCAAGACATTTTGTCATGTCTTGTTCCTTTGGGGAAGGTTACCCTGCTGCCTCTGTAAATATCCCAGAGCACGGTATGTCCTGCTCCTCTACTGCTATCGTTCCTGCTCCACGAACTTTTGCCTGGCACAATTTGTAGTTAAAATCCAAAAGCATTTGCAGCACTCATGGCAAGTGTGTGAAGAATAAGCTCTGGCTGCGGGGAGAAGGAATCTCTCCTGAAGGCCTCTGGCTCCCATCTGCAGGCACCATTTGCAGCAGCTGAGCAGCATGGGCTGTGCCCAGCGTGTCAACCTGGTGTGGAGCTGGCAGCAGGTTGGCACATCCATTGGGCTTTCTCAGCCAGGAAAAGCAAAGCTGCTTAGCAAATAAAGGAGTCAGCTCCCCTCATGTGTGAAGATGAGAAAGTAAAAAGCATTGGGAAGAAAATCAAGAGTTTAGAGAGAGAGAGAGAATGACCTTTTGCCCCGGCCCAATAGGCCCCATAAAACCGAATAGAGGGCAGCAGCAACCACATGAGGGGAATGAAGTTACCAAGGAAGGTGACTGAGCAGAGATTAAAAACTGTTTTGGTGCCACTGAGATTGCTCCAGGCTGAAGACAAAACAAGGCGGCCAGATTGAACTGGTGAGAGGACAGTGTGCTATTGCCTAAAGCTCTCACTTCTTCACTTTTGGCACAGTAAAATGTTCATCTCAATGCTCTGAGCACTCAGGCATGCTTTTCCAGAACATCAGATTAACTCCCTTTCCTTGGAATCTAATAAAATCATAGGCTGGTTTACTCATGACTTAGTTACGCACAGCACTAAGCTATTCCTAGAATATATTACTACCTGTGGGTAATATGTAGGAGAGAGCTGTAGAAAAATTGTGCAAGCTGTGGACTTTGTCAGACTGTTAGTGTCCAGAGGAAGGCCTACAAACACAAAAATTAACATTCACACACCCCTGTTCTTAATGATTGGAATATTAGGATATTTATATCTAACATGATTAAAAGTCTGATCAAAAACTCTTGCAATTCCATGGTTGTATTTACCTTCAAAGTATCAATACGTGATTTCAGCAGACCTAAAAGAGAGAAGAGAATGTTGTGACAAATGCATCAGAGAGCAGAAACTTCAGGTGTTACAGAGAGCATAAATCTGATCAAGATCACTCTTGGCAAGGTTGGAATCTGTAACAACACCTATTGTCAGTACCCAACAAATACAGCTTGTAAACTGTTTTCTGACAGATGACAAGGTGAGAGAAAACTGCAAGCAGTGAGTTGAGCCTGGGATTCACGTGAAGTCATGAGACTACGAGGCTGAGGTTTCTGCTGAAGAATATAAATTATAAGGCATTGTTCCAGCTCATGAAATTGCCAATGTTAAACAATTTTATGTGTACAAAAAAGACTACTGTGTAATAATCAGCCCTCTATAGCTGGAGTGGTAGAGGTAAAATTTTCACTCTTCTTACAGATTAAACTTTTACCAGGACATGTTAGATGACCTTAAGGTTACGCCCTAAGCAATATAAAAAATACTCTGCCTGGTTGATAAGTTTAAAATCTGGAGTCACTAGAAACAGTGCAAATGCTGTTAATTACTGCAAAAGAAAACCCCCTGGAGCTGAGGAGGAATATCCCTTAAGAAGGAGGCTGAGGGTGTGAGTGCTTCCCAAAAGATGTGGGTAAAAGGCTGTGCACATCAGCCCCTCCTATCAGTAGGAAGGCCATTTTCTATTGCTCTGTAATTGTGAATATTTTATTGTTTGAACATTGGACAGTTTAACTGCTATAAAACCAGTTTGTCATGTCACCCTGCATGCCTGCACAGCTGTTTATTTTGTGTTGTTTTGTCTTTCCAGACTTTGAGCGTGGCAAGGCATTTTATGGATACTTTACATTTCCCTGCAGGCATAGGCAGTCCTGCCAAGCAGTTGTTCTCCCTCAGGAACAGAAAACCATTCTGCTCCTTCAGTTCCTGTGCAGAAGAATTCCAAAGCATTCGGTGAGGATTTTCTGTATAGAAATGAGAACAGGATGTGCGAAAGTACAGCAACAGTTCGATAGAGGACAACAAAAATTCAGCTCATTGCAGCAGTTGCAAAAGGTGCCTCCTGGTTTGAACCACAGAGAAATCAGCTCTGACAAATGCAGACAAATGGGTGACATTGGGCTTTTGTGTAAAGGGCCCTTGCTCTGTTGTGGATGAAACACATAACTTATGGCCTGGCAGCTAAGTACAGCTTCACTGAAGAGCTTTTGGTTTCGGACTCCATCCTAGGTTGTGGGCTCCTCACAGCTCAAGTACTGTGCTCAGGTGGAAGTCCTGAACTTACTGGGTCAGCACAAACATCCATCTACACCTGTACGTCCTGACAGAAACTGATAGCAAATATTTCCCTTATTCTTCTGGACAGGACAAACAGATATTTCCTTTGCCATGCTCTTCTGACAAGAGATCAATGCTTCCTGGCAGACCAATTCCATCTGGGAGTTGTAACAAAATCATTGTGTTAACAGCTCCTGATAGATTCTTCTCACTGGAATTTGCCTAGCTGGTTTTAAGCCCTATTAACAGCACTAAGATACCCAGGCTAAGATAAAAAGCACTTACAAGGAAGGTGGCTATCTCATGCCTGAGGGGGACCCTCCTGCAGCAGAGTTACCTGAGAATGCAAATCTTCCCATTTAGTTATCAGGGCAGATTTCTCCAACTACCTGATAAAGTAAAGCACCTGCATCCTCAGGCATATTTGTAATAGCTTCTGGACGGATTCACTGCAAGTAGTAAGAGCACAGTATAATAGAGCAGCTGTCCAAAGATGAAAGCAATTAGCTGGCCTACTGAGAGAGCAACCACAAATGTGACTGATCAAAATGGCAAAGTTGATACAGTGCCATTGGCTCAAACGTGTCAGCATACTCTTCTTAAACCAATTTGAGTGAAAATAATATGAATAATGTCGGGATCTGAAACAGTAGCAAGGGTAACAAGTCTCATTTGTAAGGTCCTCAGAGCAGGAACCGCATCCTCCAGACAAGAGGTAATGGCCTTAAGTTGTGTCAGGGGAAGTTCACATTGGATATGGGGAAAAATTTATTCTCAGAAAGAGCGGTGGTGCACTGGAACAAAAGCTGCCCAGGGAAGTAATGGAGTCACTGTCTTAAGAACCGTGTATATATGGCAATTAGGGATATGGGTTAGTGGGCATAGTGGGGATGGGCTGATGGTTGGACTCTATGGTCTTGATGGTCTTATCCAATCTTAATGATTTTATCGTTCTATGATTCCTGCTGAAGCAGAAGGGTAGATCAACTTTCCACAGTGTCATCAGATAGGATCTTACAGCTCTCAGTCACCACAATTTTACAGGTGTGCTCGAGGACTGATATGGACCTTTGACAGGGGGATCCATAAATTTAACTAGCTAATGCAGGAGCTTTATTTTATTACATTAAGATGGCTCTATCCAAGTTCTTTCTTTAGTCAAGCCTTCAGTGAACCACATGTTCCTTCTCAAATCTGTCCAGCATATCCAAATGATAATATTTCCACACTACTTAATGGCAGGTGAAAGCAGATGGGGGAGCTGTGACTGCAACAGGCACCAATGCTGATCATACAGGCCAAAGTATAGTTAGCATTAATTGGGAAAAGAGTGTTAATGAAGATGTGTTCCTCCAGCATGCCTGTGGCATTAACTCCTCCAGTAGAATTTTCTCTTCCAGTTTTGTTCACTCTTGTGAACACACTTGTTCAGTTTTGTTTGTAATTCTTGAGGGCTGCCCAACAGCTTTCATGTGCAGTGCCACTGAGGAGCCTTGTGGCTCATGCAGTGGCTCTTCAGACATCGCTACATCCCCCAGATGTCCAGACTAAAAGTTCAACATTGTCAAAATACTTCCCATGCACAATAGCTTATGTTAATTTGCACAGGCTCATGCCAAAATGCAAATCCTTCATGCATGCAGGTGGCATTTTGCGAGCAGATATCAAAGGCTAAGCATCATGTGCATCCTGAAAACACCACATTTGCTAGTCCACACCGGGAATTCGTGTGCAAACATGCTTGGTCTCAAGAAGTTCCATATATACCGCTATTTTTAACCCTCCCCCAATAGCTAAAACTTCCTAGTATCACTTCTTGAAACTGCAGTAGAGCATGCAAATGTCAGAAAGAAGCAGCAAAACAGTAACCTTTCCTTAGTCTTGAAAAAAAGCTGTTGGTCTTTGTGGCGACAGTTCAGTCCTACAAGTGAGTTAAAATCGTTTTGCTGTTTTCTGCTCTGGATTGGCAGCTTTGGAAAGGTGTCATATGACTGCTGCTTGACACGGGCATTTGTTGAAGCAAACATTAAAAAAAAAAAACAGCTTGAATAGCTCTTAATTAAATGGGTTTCTATTGTACTAGGCGAGGGTGTGCCCCGTCCTGGCTGGCAAAGCTCAACAGGGAAAGGCCAAAGCAGTAACCAACACCGAGCCATGGGGAGGGAGTGGGGGCTCGCACACCTCAGGACTTAAAACAATCCTCAACCTTTGGTCTTATTCTCAGTACACACAAAAAGAGAGAAAGAAGATTTCACTGGGGCTCATAAAGAAGCTGTTTAGAAGTAAAACTGATCTAGAGGAAAAGAACAAAGGAACAATGGCTCTGTCGAAATGTTATACTAGTCTGAACTGAAACCACTTCACTGAGATATTCTGTAAGGAATAATTTTGAGTCAAGACTAGAAAAGATCAAATAGCAGCTGGAAAGCAAGAATATGCCAGGGAGAAGGGGAGAAAGGAGCTATACAGCTACAGCAAAAACAGCTGAAAAGAAATAACAGAAAGTACTTTTGTTGTTACACAGTCCTTTTGTGTTCTTAACTCTATTTGTTCATGTAAATATACCAGAAATTTACCATTTAAAATTCTTTGTCTTCATACAATTTTGATAGATTTGTGTGACTGTGCTCCTTTCTGTAAGAGGTTTCACAGAAGCACAGATCCAGGGGTACTGAGTCACTGAAGTGAGTGGAATTAGACACCTCAGTGCTTTTGTTGATGTTACCTTTTGGCCACACTAGAAATCTGCAGCTAGGTGATGGGAGATATGTCCCACCACAACTACACCGGCTTGGATTCACAGCTTAGGGTATAACAAAATTATTTCTCTTACGTGTGCAAGTGGGATGCCAAAGTCAGAAGCACAGCTACAATACTTTGAGACTTCTGCCTGTCTCTTTGGATCCATGTTCCAAGCATGGTTTACAATGCACAGCTTCAGCAGCTCTACCAGAGGTAGCCATGCAATGATGTGTAGTTAAAACCTCCATGTTTCTGAAGGCTCCTTTTAGGGACATAAAACTTTATTGCCTCTTTGAAATCCTTGTAACCACTCCATACAGCTTGTTTTTTGTGGGCAACCTAATTTCTGCTCCCTGACAAGATGCTTTATTCAATTAATGTATAGATTCAAGAACCTTACTTAAGCTCTATTTCGTGAATTTTCTATCCTTAAGTTAGGAATGATGAATGTTTATTTTGGGGACATGATATGCCTTCCATGGTGAGCTTGCAATTGCAAAGTATTGTTATTGAGTTGAGGTTTAGGTAAAGAAGGGTCACAGGAATGTCTGCAGACTGAGGACATGTCCAGACAAATTTCTATTCTAGGCCAACAACAAAAAAGAAAATCAATAAAACCTACTAGAGAATTAACACACGATATATAAGATTAGTCATTAAAAAGATAACTGTATGGTAAATTACTACAGCAAGAAAATAGAAACATGATGAACTAAGGAAGAACAGCTGTCCATAATGTACTTCACGTGCTGCAAGTGATCACTTAAAATGTGTGTGACCTTAGCTTTCCAGAGGTTACATGATTTCAGCCACAGACAACAATATTCTGCTATTCTAACATGACTCCTCACTTTCTTTCTGTTTTCCATTCCAGATGCAATTCAGCAGATGTTAATTAGCAGCTGTGATAACTAGTATATTACCCAGAGGCGTTTTCCTCCATATCGCTAACTGGTTGAAAACGGAGCCAGCAACAAACTGTAGCTTTCTGGCCTTGAAGGAAGAGTTAAACTGTCCTAAAAAGTGTGGTGTAGTGTCTAGGGGTTGGTTTGTCTCCTCAAGAGAGTGCCAGTGCAAAATGCTGTCCTTTTGTATGCTGTACTTGTGCTGATTGCATGGTCTACTTCTCCAGCTGCTTTTGGGGCAAGCAAGGAGATTGTTATAGTGCTTTTATGCCAAGAAAAGATTCCCAAAATAGAGGAGCCAGAAAATACAGCTCATGTAGGTGTTTTCGTCCTTCATATTGCACAGGTCTGAGCTACAGCATTTCAAGGAAGCAGCTTTGGAAGGACTGCTCTTTCAAGGTTATGCCGTGTTGCTAGCCCTTAGCCCAAGGCAGTTCAACAGGACAGGTAAACCAACTGATTTTTGGAAAGCTCTATCACTGAAAGCACAAGACAAGATAAATTCAACCAAAGATGTGCACACTATGTTTCTCAGGCAGTGGTGTTTCCATAATCAAGATTAAGGCTCAATTTTGCTCCACATCACAAAAATGAGTGGGAAGGCTCCCAGAAGCAAGTGCAGAAGTAGATTTGCCCTATATTTTCTTTTTCCCTCAGCCACTGCTGCCCACTCTTCTGTCACTGAGCAGCACTTGCGAGCTCAGTGGAGGTTATCTGTCCTAACATTTGCAAGCTGAGGACAAAACAAAAATCTGGGAAGCAAAATTCACTGATGCCAGCAGGGCAAAAAGAATGTAAGCTACTGAAGTACAAGGGAGCACAGTAACACTGATTTTTCATTTCTACTGACATACGTAGGTGTGGTTCTTACTTTCAGTAACAGAGGCAGAAAGAGCCACCACAAACAGCAGCTTTGCATGAGGAGACCTAAGGTGTGGCAAGGAGGTAGCAGAAGTTTCCTGGCATTGAGAATCAAGCCAACTCCAACCCTTCCAAAACAATCCATAGCCTGCTAACTAATACTCTGTTATTATTATTTATAATAATAAACTCTGTTATTATTACATATATTATTATTATCTATTATTAATACTCTGCTAATTCCAAAACATTCTAACTCATTTTCACTCATGAAATATGACGTTTTGCTCTGATGAGGATTATACATGGGACTACATTTTTCATTTAAAACATCCCTTGGAACTTTTTTGAAAAGAGATTCTCTATCCTCAAAACACGTTATTTGATATTATATTGCTTTGTCTAGATCTTAAGCTGCAACTGTTAATCAATATGCTTTACATGAAGACTACATCTGAATATTGTTTCTTGGAGCTATTTGTGAATTTCACATGCGTCTTTCAAGTTACAAGATAAGCTACTTCTGTGGTATATAAAGTAGAGCAAGTTTATCCCTTCTGTTTTATTCTGAAATGAAAAATCACAGCCAGCAGGTCTCCCCTCCTATTTACAATAATTAGTGATGAAGGGGAAAGGTTTGTTTTTCAAAATGGTGTAATTGTATGGTCTCAAATATCATTCTATAATCCACACTCTCTTACCCCAGTTTTGAAATGACATCCTAGAAAACACCAGGCCTGGGTTTCTTTGTTTAGATAGGATCCCCAAAGGCTACGAAATGAGCTTCCAGTTTGCACCTGCACTTGGAACAGCTTTTCATCCAATGAGATATCAGCTGTTTGAACGTGCTAAATTAAACACAGGCTTTAAAGTGTGATATCCAGATGTACTGCCTGAGCCAAGGCTACGAGCTCTGTCCTTCGGCTCTTAGCCCTCCTATGAGATTATCTTGTCAACAGACAAGAGACTTTACTACATGTCAAATAAAAACTATCACTGTTTGCGCTACAGTGAAGACAAAATTTACATAAATAAATCTGTGAGTATCTCACACAGTCCCTTCTCCATTCTTTCTGCTCGGTTCAGGCAACAGCATGACCTAAAAGCTGAGGTTTAGACTCCTGAGGCTTTCCAGCTATTTATTCCAGCATTTGACCCAGTGTTTCCTATTTAGGATCATTTTCTGCAGGTGCTGCAGCAGGCTTCCTGCTCCCTATAATCTTTGCCAGACTGACCAGCCTACAATAGCAAATGAATCACCAGAAGCCACCCAGAGTTTTATTTTTGGCTTCAACAAGAGCAAGAATAAGTAGGCATATACTTTGCAAGTTTATTTGAAAAGTTCAAGCTATTTACTAAGCATTTAGTTTTGCCCATAACCTGCAATCCTTAGCAAATTGTGGAATAATTTCAAGAAAAGTGCACTACACCTGTTGTAGCAGGAGTTCAACCTCATCTGCTTATTTATTTATTTTTTTAATAAGCTGTTTTTACTTTTAAAAACAAGCAGCAACTACTTCTGCAGTTGCCTCGTTTCCTAAACCTGCTTTCTGATGCATTTTCTTTATAATAAGATGAGGAAAATACGTACACTAGGAATGCCAGATGAAGAAAACAAGTATACGAAGAATGCCAACAGCCTTTTAATAATTCACTGCATATAATTACACTATTGTTATAACTGAACAAGTATTCCAATACAAAAGAAAGTTCAATCTTTCTTTACTTCAAGGATTAAAAAAATAATTCAGATGCTTCATAAATTGTAGTGTTTTTCCTGTATCGGCTTAATTCATTTACAGACACATACATTGCTTAAATCTTCATCTGATGCTCAGGCTGAGAAAGAAGAGGATCATTTCTGCCATACAAGTTGGCCATGGCCAGTGGGGTTCCTCACGTTGAACCAACCCAGGCCAGCGCTAACCTGAAGGCACTGCTGTGTGGCCATTGCACAGAGGGTGTGGAAAGTGAGACACGGCAGGCAGCCAGTTTTCTCATGGATCTAGTTTTTCAGTGGCTGCTATCAAATTCATTGAAGCAAGGATTTGACTGAGCAGGAAGATAGAGTTACTTCTCCTTCCCACAGCTCAAGGTCACGATTAAGATGGAGGATGGTTGCTATCAAGTCATTTTACATGTATTTGTGGACGTCATATTTTGACCAAATCTCCAGGCTGTAAGTACCAGTCATCAGGACTTCAGATATGACTAATATGTAGTCACATATTAACCTGCATGTGTATCAAATCCTAGCAGCAACCATCTGAACATCATACCAGAGTTCTTCTGAGATTAAACCATCATTTGTAGATACCCTGTGCCCAAGGACTTTCAGCCAATGAACCTGCAAGTCAATTTCCAAAGAACAAACAGAGGTTCACTGCAGAAATAAGTAGCTTGGAATCAAAACACTATCTTTTCACAATAGTGTTGCTTAAGTTATTTTTGTCATTGCTGTCTCCATTCCCAGTTTTAAACTTCATCTTTCTCAGATCCCTCCATACAAGATGGGGTTTGTTCCAGTCACTTCTCATTCATGGCTTTAAGTGCCTCTCAGTGAACAAGTTCTACGTAAGAGCAGCATCTCCAAGGTGCAGCAGTGGTGGCTTCTAAGAGCATTCATCCTCGCTCTGCAATGTCAGCATGTAGGCAAGAGTACACAGGGCAGTCCAAAAGCAATCAATGCTTTGAAGCTTTACTAAACAAAAGGAAAAAGCACACTGGGTGGAAAGCAGACTCTTAAGAAAATACTTTAATGATGATACAGTCCCAGTGTCCTCAGATATAGGACACTGAAGGAGCTGAGCGAAGGATTGTTAACTAAGGCAGCAAGATTGTCTTAGTTTATTGCACAGGAGCTTTCAAAGTTCATTACAGACCATTATGCAAGTGAAGCACAGGGCACCAGTCCTGTCTCTACTACACCATTTTGTTGATTGTCAGTGACAGGTTCAATCCATATTTTCAGAATTCATCTCTCTTTTTCCTTGCAGGTCACTTTTTATGTTGTCATCACCTTAAATAATTAGTTACAACAACAAAACAAAATCATAACTGCATCACACTTGACTATTAGGAGATTATTTTTGGTCCCTGCACGATGTAATATCTTATATCACATTATAAAAAAAAAAAAAAGGCTAAAACCATTTCAATGATATCAAGTATATTGCAAATTCATTTAAAAATAAATAAGGCAGTTGCAGCTACATGATCTGCTGTTAAGAAATGTGTAATTGCTAAGTATTTTTAGCTAAGTTTGCTCTGTAAGGCACAATACCAGTGCGAGTCTGGTGGATGGTTTACTCTGGTCCAAAGCTCCTGGAGCTGCAGGGATGCATCTGCCCAAGGCAAAGCGTGTCAACAAGAGGTCTCAGGAGCTCTGCACCTTGCCCCAGGAGCCTAGTACATAGTAAAAACTAAAGAATACTTCCAGTGGTTCCAAAGCCAATCACTGTGCTTAGAGTACCATGCGGCCCATGCTCTCAAGGGCTGGTCTCGTCTTCCGCATTTCTTTATCACAGCTTTGTTATGCCAGTTATCACCAATTATAAGAAAATGGTACATTCTCTGAGTAGTAAATGTGAATTGTTAGACAATAACTGGACTCTTGCTGTAACAGAGCTATGGGAGACTAACCTCTTGAATCACCTGCTAGCGCTAAGAGCAGAAAACAATGCGCTCCTGCCTTTGCATATTTAAATGCGATGCCTGAGAGCACCCGAGCACCTGCACCCCCAGTATCTAAACACAATCAGGGCTTGTTTCCCTGCACACCCACCACCAAGAGCAGTTCGGAGGCACTGCTGGAAGATCCCTGGCCCTGAAATCGGATCCAAACGCGTCGTTCCCCCTTCCTTCAAAAGGCGGTGGTGCACCTTTGGCCGGGGGCTGCAGGCCAAGCGGGCTCGCAAACAGGGCCGGGGAAGGCACGGAGATCCCGGGATAGCACCTTTGTGCCAGTCCACCGCAGTTCAGGGCGGGGGGGTGTCCATCGGTATCATCGTTAAGGCAATCACGTCCTCCCTCGATTGGAAGCGTCGCTCCTCATCACGCACGCAGTCCCATAGGCCTCCGCTCGCCGCTGGCCGCGCGCCGCGTACGGGGATGCCCCGAGGCTGTGCCCGCGCGCGGGGGCGAGGAGCGAGGCCAGCCCCGGGGCTGCTTTCCCCCCGGGGCTACTCGCCCTCGGGGGCGGCGCGCCCGGACTCTGCTCCGTCGAAGACCTCGGAGCCGTCGGCCAGCAGCGAGGCGCGCACCTTCCGCCGCTCCTTGAAGCGGCCCGAGTGCGAGACGCGAAGGCTCCGTCGGGCCGCTCCGCCCGCTCCCGGGGGCTCCCCGTTGCCCAGCGCGGGGGGCGGCTCCTCCGGGGAGCCGGGCGGCTCGGCGGGGACAGGCGGGGCGGCCGCGGCTTCTTTGTGCTTCTTCTTGCCGGTCAGCGACTTCCACCAGTGACCCGCCGAGCTGCTGCCCTTCACGGTGGCGGTGGCCGCGGCGCTGTCCGCCATCGCGACGCGGGGGCTTCTGCGGGAGAGAAGAGCGGCCGTCAGAGCGGGAGGGCTGAGGGCGAACGGACAGCGAGAGCCGAGCCGAGCGCAGGTGGGCAGGGGACCGGCAGCGGGGAGGCGGAGCGGAGCGATGCCTCGGAGGGGCTCTCCCTCCCACCGTCCACCCACTGACCTGAGGAACGCTCTTCTCTCGCCGCTACGCGTCCATGGCCGGTGAGCCGGGAGCTACGGCGGTGCGGCTCGGCCCGGAGGTGGGCGGGCGGGCGGCAGGTGTGGGCGGGGCGGCGCGGCGGCCCCGGGAGGTGGCGGGAACCGCGCACCTGCCCAGAGCTCCGGCCCGGCTAGGGCTGCCGCGGGGGTCTTCGGCTGCTGGTCCAGAGGGGCGCAGTTGTCCCGCCGTGCAGAGGGTGGGCGACTCACCGCTTTGGGACGGGGTTGGTGGCGCAGCTGAAGCGAAAGGGCAGGAAGGAGAGGGCTCTGCGGAGCGGCTCTCGGGTAAGGCAGCACCGCAAGTGTGTAATGAAATACGGGGCTGCAGGTGCGGTGTTGGCGGGGCTGAGGCTGTAACACGTCCAGAGGAACCCGGTGTGCATTTTGTTTGTGCACGTGATGGCTGTGTGCAGATGAGCGCTTTGGAAGCTTGTCTTTAGTTGGGCATCTTTAAAAAGTGAGTGCAGTAGATGTAATGCTGAGAAAAGAAAAGCAGTGCAGTGTGGTATTTATGCTTATTACATTTATGTGGGACTTTGAATTGTTATGTGATGCTGGCCACAGAAATATAGAATAGAATCATTGAAGTTGGAAAAGACCACTCAGAACATCAAGTCTGGCCATCCCCACTGTGCCACTGACCATGTCTGTCAGTGCTGCACCTGCACAGCTCTTGAATGCCTCCAGGGGTGGTGAATTCACCCTGGCAGCCTGTGCCACCGCATCACCTCTTCTTCTGAGAAGAAGTTTTCCTAATATCCAACCTGAACCTCCCCTGATGCAACTTGAGGCCATTCCCTCTTGTCCTATTGCTGTTACCTGGGAGAAGAGCCTGACCTCCACCTCACCTCAGCTTCCTTTTAGGCAGTTGTAGAGAGTGATGCGGTCTCCCCTGAGCCTCCTCTTCTGCAGACTAAACAATCCCAGTTCCCTCAACTGCTTCTCATAAGGCCTGTGCTCCAGATCCCTTATCAGCTTTGTTGTCCTTCTCTGGACACTTCCAGGGTCCAGGTCATTCTTGTAGTGTGGGGTCCAAAACTGAACATAGTGACTTTTTTTTTTTTATTCAGTCAGAAAGGAGAAAAAAGATTTGTCATGTGTTAAACTCAGTGATTAGTCCTTTGGAGAATTACGACGTAAAATTCATGTGATTCCTAACATCCCTCTGGTCTGCCACCCTCTCTGTTACTCACAGCTGTTTATGGAGCAGTTTGTGAAGCAGTGGCCTTTCAGCCTTCCCTCCTCTGCAGTCCAACTGCTGCCACTGCCTGGCCTACAATGATGAGACATCAAGACTGGAGAATGCAAGTGATTGCACAAGGAGACAGGGTGGGCGCTTACACTGCTCTGTAAACTGCTCTCTTCAAATACAAAGGGCTTGGGACTGGGAAATGTGCATATACATACACACTTGAAAGCACTCTGTCATACAGAAAAATAAAAAAAATCAGGAATAAACCAGTAACTTCTACCAAAAAATGAATTGCATCCTCACAAGTAAACAGCTCTCATTTTCTGAGATTCATAGCATCAGGGCATTGGGCTCAAATCACAGGATCCAGTTTCCTGCCATGACTATGACCCACTGCTATGCTATGTGTTTGTATCTGTGGAGAAAGAGCACAAGCCTTCCTCCTCTCCTTGTGTTTTTGAAAGTGTTAGGGGTAAGTGAAGTTTGTGCAGTTATTAACTGTCCTTTTCACAAGCATTACAGGTTGACATTTATAGTTTTCATCCTGGCTGTAGACTTATACAAAACATTGCTGGTATTACATTTTTATTTTGATTACTATAGACCAGATCTCTCAGCTGACTTAACAAAAAAATCATCAGTTTTCTATGAACCTTGCAATGAAGGATATTTGTCCTTTTTGGCACATTATTGAAAGCAGGGTCTCCTGAAAGGGGACAAACCATTGGGAAAGCTTTGTAAGAGTTGGTATGTAAGGGTGCTTAGTGCCTGTAAGCTACTGCTACAGACAGCCATAGTGCAGTTGAGATTGTCACTAAGATTATTGTTTATGTAAAAGCAGCCCTGATCGTGAAAAATGTTTGCTCTGCCCCTTACTGCACCGGTACTTGCTGCATTATTTCAGTATGCATATACTTACCAAACTGATATAAAAAGAAAGCAAGACAGTCGAACGTTCTGTCAATACTTAGAAGTTAGATTACAGTTTTGTATTATGACTGTGAGGTTAAATTCTGTTCTTTTTTGCAGGAAGGGAGGATAACAGCTAATGCGATTCTGTAGTCTCATCTAGGTTGTATGTGTAGGATTATAGCAGACACCACAGTATGTTGCTAAAGGAAACTGTAGGGCCTATTCTTCTATGCTGTAACATGCTCCTTTTGAGTATGATTGGACCATACTGATATCAGTATGTCAGCCTGCTAATTGTGGTTAATTATAACCAAGGTACAGGAAAAGACCACAAGAAGACATGGACATGCATGGTTTAGTGATCATGGTGTTGACAGGTCTACTAATTGGACTAGATGATCTTCGAGGTCTTTTCCAACCTTTGTGATTCTGTGATAAAAATTGGCTCCCATCTACATCAGGATGTCTGCTCTGAAGAAGTCAGCAAAGTTGTCAGTTCTTTAAGCTTTAGATTTCCAAGTGCTGGCAGCACTTTCAAACCTTCGTCTTTGCTATAACCACAGTGAAGGACTCCAGCTGTTTTGTAGCGGGGAACATTTTCCCTTCTAACGCCAGGTTGCTGGTTAATACTGTGGAACTGCAGCATGTGTAAAAAATCAAGCATTTCACATCTAGTCTATGACTGTCTTGACCAAAAAACCCATAACAGATAAGTTACGGAGAATAAGTTTGAAATCTGTGACACCTGAATTGGTCTTAGTGCTAATGGTGACTCCCTTGTTTGATTTTCCCCTCATGTCGTTTAATATTCACTGCTCAGGCATGGTTTGGAGACTGTAAGAGGTAAAGGTTTCCTTCCTCTACACAGAACAGACAAAACAACATCAATTTGTCTCCCTCCACAGTCCTCCAGCTTTATTGCAAAAGGTTGTGTGCCCTCAACAGGACAGGACAGTGTACAACTACTCCTCATTCTGCAGTCTAGGACGTGCACTGAACAACCTCAGCTCAAGGACTGAATGTACCAGTTTGATGGACTGCAACATGGTGCCTTTCAGGCACTAAATGACAATTTTTGTTTCAATGTCTTTAGAAAAATTAAATACTTTCAGAGGCCACAGTGACACCTTGGGCCCTAAGGGGACCTCAGTTAAGTCCTATGTAAAGTAGACAAGGAGTCTGTGCTGCTTGGCTTGGGAGAAATCCTTAGCCCTGTTTTATTGAGTGACACAGATGTAGTCTTAAATTTCCTAATCTCACCTCCAGCAATAACCTGGACAGTGTCATTACATGAGCCCCAATGGTAGCTTTATGAAGGGAGCTAGACTTGTAGATGAACCAAGAACATAAGCTTGTGCTAATGCTAGTGATCTCCATCATTCAATGAAGAATTCAACTTCATGAATAAATTCAGCTCAGAGCACAGCAGATTCTGAAACTTCATCCTAACAATTCCCATTTCTAAAATGAAGGCCCAAAGCTTCAGGAAAATAAACCATAAAGCACTAATGCCTACCAACGCAGTGTATTAATAGAGATGTTACTTCATATATATTGGCATTAACTCTGATTCTCAGGCTTCAGATTTCCTAAGTTTAACGTTAATTCCTTACTCAATTGTAACTGTTAGACTTAAGTCTACAACACTCTTGCTCTCTTCCCTCTTGTCCCCCAGTAGCTGTCTCTTACTGACATCAGCCCTGTTCCTAATACTGAGGGCTGTGCAGCATCCAGTAACGAAACAAATTCCTCAGTATTGGATTCCTAACCTAACCCTAACCTCAGCTCCTTGTTATAAATACCTATGTACCCTAGGCTTCCTTCTTATGTTCTTGGGCAGCAACACATAGTAAATTGGACCTTTGTGCACATTGGTCATACACATGCCTGCCTGACAGTAGAACAGAAAATAAAGTATCTTCAAATACTGTCAGCAGCAATTAGCATTCTTCAGGATCCATAGCTCCTAACCCTAAATTTAACCTTAGTCCTCATTCTGATCTTCTTATTAATATTGACAAATGGCTGATACTTCTGCAAAAAGGCACAACGCTGACTCCTTGTCAGGCCCAATGATCACACATGGAATGCAGCTTCCAGCATCCTGAGGTAAGCTTGGTTCACAACACTCCCATAAGTAACATAAACAGAACCCTGACAGGTTCTTCACTTATAACTCCTTGCTTATTTCTGTTGCAGCTTATAAGGTAAAGGCCCCAGTGGACACATTCTACCTAACTGTAGCCTTTACACCACCCTGCAGTAATTCAGGTCCTTCAGGCTGGATTATTTGAACTATGGATCCCAGCTTTAGTCATAGCATCAGCATAATTACAACCAGAAGACCATGCCTTCAGGGAATGAGTGTAAAGGATGGGCCTAGCAAGATCCACCGATGTCATAAATACTTAGGCCCTACGGCACTCAGCAATAACCACCATTTCTTAAGGTTTAGATTTCTGAATTTTAACCGTGATCTTTGCTTTAATCAAGGAATTAATCTCTACTGGCTAAAGAATATAAGATATACAGATGCTTTTACTCTTCTTATCTCAATGAGATAAGAGTCTCTTCATTGCCTTTAGATAGTCTGGGAAGATAGAACAACATAATTTTGCTTAGAGGATCCAGTTAGATGGCATTCTTCTTGTGTGTGAATTACCTTCCTGCTCAGTTTTCATCGGTTCCTGGCTATTGGCAGTGGGGTCTGTCTGTTGGCACTCAAATCTTCTCCCTCCCTTTTCTGCAGACCTTGAGTCTGTACTTGTCAATAAGGAAATATGAAGGACGGGTTCTGTCCTGCTGGAGCTAAGCTGTGTGTGGGAGCAGCTGGGGGTCCCACTGCTGTGGCTGTGGGCTGTCTTCTGCTCAAGGTGTGATGGGAGATGGGGGAGCAGCAGTCAAGGTGGGCTCAGGCAGCGTCCTCTCTGCAGACGTGTGAGCCCTGGTAGTGTTCTGTGCCAACAAGGTTAGGCAGCTCCCAGTGTCCTGCCTGTACAGACCTGCACTGTGTGTGTTAGAGCTTATCACAGAACGCATGATTTCTCCACGTGCTCTGTAAACTGCTTGCAGTACCTGTGCTCACTTTCACCTCTTTGGCAATGGGACTTGAAGATTTCTTTCAACCTAGCTGATTATTACCACAGGCACCTCTCTGAGGGTTTTGCAAGATACTCACTCACAGATCTGTCCAAAATTTGGCAGTCACACACTGCTCAGGTCTCTTCTCAAGCAGCTCATATCAGAAGAGATCCCAAACTTGATATAGCCCTTCCCAATGTCTTAGGTCTAGTGTCTACAGATCTGCCTCCTCGTCTGTGTGTTTTCAGGCTACTGTGTGCACAAGAAACTGCAGTCTTACTTTTTGCTTAGAAATAAAATTAAATGCCTGTTCTGTAGCTTAAACTGGCATCAGCATACAGAGCAGTGGAGTTGAGAGCAAAGCTGTTTCCTTTGTAACTGCACTTGTAAATTTTCCTATAGAAACTGTCTGTAGGCTCCTCATTTCTCTTTTTGCAAATTATTCCCCGGTAACTTTTGAATCTTTTGTCCAGTTTCAGTGATATCAGACAGCGGGGGAGAGAAAGAATTAAGTTTCGTGGTAACTGATGTCTGAATAGAAGAGCCCACATCAGAGCCAGCATCTTGGCTAAAGAGACCCCTGGCAGCTCCCCATCCAGCCTTGCACTCAGTTTGGAGGGAGGCACAGCATGTGCTGCCTCTTGTCCAACATGGGATGGGCCAGCTGTGCAGCAGGGGACTCCAGGGATGGAGGTGAGGAAACCAACTGGTGTGGGCATAGGGGAAAGGCACAGCTCTGCAGTGTGTGGGACACAAGCTGTAAATATCAGACTGCACTGTTCTCATGAAACATTTCCTTAAGTTTTCCCCTGAGATTCAAAATATTTAAACCAGACAGCTTTGAGTCTCACAATGATTCTGCCACAAAGAAGAGACTTCAGCAGTTCCACAAAACTGATGAAAGTGACTGCCTTATAAATCATTAACTCCAAGCAGTGTTTTATGAGTACTGAGACATTTCTGCTGTATGGGAGGTGAGTCATCTCAATGTGATATGTGCAGCGACCCAGCTTTGTTGGGGTGCAGGACAGCTTGCACCCTGCCAGGAGATGGGGCTTGCTGACTGGCAGATGGCAGCCCTTGCAGCAGCCCACCAAAGTCCTTCTCAAGGACCTGGAGAAAAAGAGGCTCTGACACTGAGCTGTGCTCAGGCGGCTCACCTGATTCCCAGGCCACGTAGCTGTGTTAGGTGAAGGGAGCCTACTATCTCCACAGCAAGCTCCCGAAGACACTTGGCCCATGTTAGCTGAGTAAACATGGACAGTTCGTTGCTGTTTGAGGTGCAAAACTGTATTCAGCACTCAAGTGAATGTATGAGAAACTCCTGTGCCTCTAGAGATGCTATTGCTTGGGTATTTCTGAACATACTGCTTGAATCCTTAGGCTGGGACATGTGTTAACATTCAAAGACTACCAGTTTGCCAATGGTAGAGGGGAAGGAAGGAACAGAAACAGAACTGCCTGTTTTCCTGCAAAAATAAGAATAATGGCACTGTTTCTGCCTTTACAAAATAACACACTACTGAACAGGCTAGAAAAAATAAAGAAAATCATTGCTAGGCAAATGTCTGCATTCAAAGGAGTAGAAAACTGCTATGATGACATTGATTTTTGGAAAGCATTAAGATGGATTGAATTGGTATTTTTGATTCTATGCTTGCTGGAAGTTTTACACAGAGGTGCTTTGGAGTGACTGCAGTAAATCCTGGTGCACCGAGGCTTGGTTGCATGGGGTTCTAAGCACCCCTCTGAAACTGCTTGTCGCAATTAAGCTCTTCTGCATTTTCCAAGTGTTTCCCAGCCATGCCAAGACAGTAGTTAGTAAGTGATTGATTTTTCACTTGGCAGTTTGCCATGTAGTCAGTGACAGACACCAGAACTCTTTAACACATTTAATGGGATTTTCCTTCCATTTACACTATCATAAATTACAAAGCATATTTCACTTCACAAAATAAAACCATTTCCAGATCATTTTTATGACAGTATTAAGTAGTACATAACCTACAACGAATAGTCCTGTACAAGTCAGGAGGATCTATAGAAGTATTGGGAACTCAGACTATTTAGCATTTGCTCTGCAATCTGGGTTAATCTATCTAGCCCTTAGTTATTTCTCTAGAAGACAACAAATTTACAATAATACCCTCCACTTTCCTTCATTATCATAGTTACATGTATTTTTTTTTTCAATTTGAATAGAAACATGTGCTCCCTGAAATAATTCAGGAAACTGAGTAACCCACCATATCATACAAACGATCAGGATGAGGGATTATTATATTTTCTTTTGTATTGAAAATTGAGTTTGGTAGTAAAGTATGCTGATTTTCTATACTTGCAGAAACATCTCATGCTGAGCAACAGTTTTAACATTAGGGATAAGTTGCAGTTAGACTATGAACTCTGTAGTCAATGTCTGTGAGGGGAGAAAAATATTAAAATTTGGTAATAATTAAAATTACCGACTTCCACATTTCCATATTCTTGTGTTTTTTTGTCCTCTTTTTAAAAAAACAAAGACAAACAACAAACCATCTGGAACACATTCAAGAGAAATATCCTACATTTTCAGGAGATTTACTGTACACTTATAAATACAGAAACATGACAAAACATAGCTTGATTTTTACAGAAAAACCAAATCCTTCATATTTAACGCAAAAAAGTGCTGACTTTTCAACAAGGCCAGAAAATATCCAGTGTCCCAGCATCACTTAACTTACATATTAATGAAATAATAATTTAAAAAATATCTGGCATGTGAAACTGATACTACCACCAGAACTTTTGAAAATTCTCAATATCATATTTAATATGGGATTAAAAAAAAAACCAAAACAAAAAAGAGAAAATACTGTATGTTTTGAGAAATACAAAATGGTTAAAAGTGTACTACACAGTCTTGGAATGCTAGTGCCTAAATGCAAAGAAACCTAAGGAAAGTTGGAATACACACAAGAAAAAGAAGATTCTCCTTTAAAACATTTGCCATGAAAGAGGTATGTCAGGATAATACTGCATTCGTGGTAATTGTTTTCAATATATCATAGCAAAAATGCAGGAAAGAATTATGTGGAAAACAATCAATGCACCGCATTGATTTGTAGTTTGCTAAAATAAAATGCCATTCTTTCAGCTAGATAAAGTAAAAATATCTTTATAATATAGGTTTTGTTTCACAATTGACATATATAATTATGTCTTATGGAGAGGGAAATGTATAGCTGTATACAAATAATGCTGATTAAGTACCTTTTTGCTTCTCTAGCCATATTAAAATACGTTTTGTGTTTCTTAATAAGTTAACAATAAAATTGCTTGCAGCTTCTCAAAACAAATATACACCCGAGGCAAGGCAAAAGATACAAGGTGAGAGGATTTTTTCTGACCTTTTTTTCCCCCTTCTACAAAGAGGCATATGTCTATGAGACACAGGCTTTCCCTAAACATTTTGGCATCCATCTGCAGCTTTGCAGAAATTGAAGTGCAGCCAAGGAAGTTCTCCTTTATTTAAAAAAAAAAAAAAAATTAAAGAAATGTTGTTTTCCCTTCAAACTAATCATTTTAAAACAAGTGGTTTTGAAGATGTGCCCATATTTGTCTAAAAGAGAACATCTTCATTTTCTATTAAAATTTGCACAATTAGCTTCTGGTACCGCATGTCATTCAGAGTAGCCAAGGTACTGTCCTCTGGAGGTCTCATTAAAGTAGGCCCAAACACTATTCCCAGGTTTTCAGCATTCATAAAATTCTCCTTTTCATGCAAAGTAACCCTAAAATAGAAAAGAAAAGTAAGTAGCTGTTTACTTCCCTGAAGAAAAATACATATTGCATCTTAAACTTTAGCTGTGCTTCACACCAAGCATTGCCCAATAACGGTATTTTTACCATATTATGAGAGTTTTCACTCAATATAGTACCAATTTCCACAGTAACTATTTCCATTGCAAGTACGATGCAATTATGGTTGGGCTGTGTATTTCAGAGCCTTTAAAAACTCCTCCTGCAACTCTTCAGCGATTATTCCATTATTATATACTTTAAGGTATAAGAATTAGTGGAAGCTGCTTTTTTGAGAAGCGTAATCATGGTAGAAAATATCACACATGGAGCAGTTCCCCATTCTACAGTAATTACAGCTCTCTGTGTCTTGCTTGGTGTGTGTCATGCTGAGTATGGCCAGCACTTGGGGCCATCCCTGGACATAGTAATTCCCAACTGGATTGCAGCTGGGCAGTGGATGCCTCTTGGGGAGCACAGAGGCTGAATCCAGAAGAGACATTCTGGCCTTCTCATTCACAGGGTCTGTACATGATCAGGTTTTCTGTCTACCACCATCCCTCTGCAGAGAGTGACTATCACTGAAAAACACAGTTTCTCTGTTTTCAGATCAGAAATCCACTAGTGTCCCTACTCACAGGTGCATCACCACATTCTAACAAATAGGTTAGCTGAGCTTTGCAAGGAGAAAAGGCAAACCAAGCCTGCTTAGCCCCAGACACTGTGCAAGCCCAACACCGCTTTCTACCTGTGCCTGTGTGCAACAGGAATGTTGAACAGCTGTGCTATAACACATACACCTCACTATACATCTCACTAGCACCCCTGTACAGGTATATGGAGCTTGTTCCCAGCAAGGCCTGAGATGAGCACAGAGGAGATTCAGTTGCACAGCTGCAATGTGGATGGAGCTATATGAGTTTCACCACAGGGGGGACTGCTTATTCTACTCTATTGCCTCCAATTCTAAGTAAAATGTTACCAGAAAGAACATTCCAATACGATTGAAGATAGCAATTAATTAATTGGCTGACAAACTCATTTTTCATTACTGACATGGCCTTCTTAAAAGCTGGCGTGGTTCATCCTGAACCATGTTCATCCTGAACCACCATCCAGGCGAATGTGCTACAAGGATGGCTGTTTACACATCTCATCTCTGCAGAGTCCCCAGGAGATCCTGCATGCTCAGGTAATGTCTCATCAAAAGAAAAAATTACTCTGTGTAATTGACCTGAACCAACGAAGAAAAGTCTCTGCATAATGGGAACCTGATTAAACATGAAATGCACTTCACACAAGCTCTCTGATGTGATTTTACCTCAGTTGAGCTCTTTTCACTTTGGTATTAATAGTGCAGAATATGCAGATGAAAATCAGAAAATTCTCCAAAGGCAAATAGTTTTACTTCTCCCTTATCCCCTTTTCTGTCATGTCCAAGTAGCATCACTGGCTTTAACCAGAGAAGAGTATTATATATTCTTAAATATATGCAGGCAATATATTCTTAAAGTGAGGCTTGCTTTGAGATGATTGTGTCAGTCTCTACTCAGCTTCAGCTTTTAAGCACTTGCAAACAAGACTTTCTGAGGCATGCAAATGCCCAAAGTAGCTAAGTGGTTTTGCTTGAAATTAGTGAGAGTGAGGCATCTTGTCCCTTTGTGTTTTAAAACGAAGAAGATAGGAAATACTTGGAGAGAGCCCATAACTGCTTCTACTGGAAGTATAAAATAGGCCCCACTTGTTTCGTGGCTTAAAGATGAAGAGAGCAATCAGTGAGAGACAGCTCCTTCCTTTTAGAGCTGTATTACCAGAGGACAGAGACAGAGTGGGAGGTACGGGGAGGCAGAAGGAAACCGTGATCAAATCACTTGCCACAGAACATCTAACACTTCTCTAAAGTACCTACCATTCTGGTATTTTTTCAGATATAATCTGCCTCAGAGAAATGTGTCAAATCTGAATTAACTCTTCAAAGGCTTGCAATGATTTGCCAGCAGAAGGATCTACACTATATATATACGTAGTTTATAGGCATTTGTGCAAACATAGCTTGTCTGTTTGTTTGTAATGTTGCTGCTGTAGTGGTACTGCTGATACGGAAGCTTTATTGATATTTTCTGTAATACTGGTCTTTCAATGCAGAAAAGTGTTATGCTT
Organism: Centrocercus urophasianus; assembly: GCF_019232065.1. Taxonomy (NCBI): domain Eukaryota; kingdom Metazoa; phylum Chordata; class Aves; order Galliformes; family Phasianidae; genus Centrocercus; species Centrocercus urophasianus. Next base: position 14,850,590 of record NW_024884711.1, read on the forward strand.
TTCAAGAATTATCCTGCATGCCAATTAACTCACTTTTTGAGATGAATCATTAGGTATCTAAGTGTCTCATAGTGAGCAGCAGGGAGTAACATCAACACTTCATGTATTGCTTCTAGTCGTTCATCAGGATTGGAGATTTCTGTAAAACACCAAATAGATTAATGTTAATAGAGCCTTTCATTTGTAAACAGCAGTAATTCAGGAAGCTAAGTTGTCATTATGGAGCCCTTCACAAGCCACTGATTGTGCTTGCAGGGATAAATACCAAACTCATAAACAGGGAGCACAGAAGTAACTTCTCCAAAGAATGGCTTTACAAAGAAATCAGCAACAAAAACCACCCCATAGTCATAAAATTATAGAATCATAGAATGGCCTGCATTGAAAAGAACCATAATGATCATCTAGTTTCAACCCCCCTGCTATGTGCACCAGACCAGGCTGCCCAGAGCCACATCCAGCCTGGCACTGAATGCCTCCAAGGATGGGGCATCCTCAAACCTCCTTGGGCAACCTGTTCCAGCGTGACATTACCTTCTCTACAGACTGTAGCTCTAGTTACAGTAGTAGGTACAGTACCTGAACTTCATTAAATTCTTCATAATACACTGTCTGGAAATGACTTTTTAATAAAATCTCACATAAGGTTCCTCCAAAATTAGCCATCCAAAACAGATAGGAGTGTGGACATGTGATTCAGACACTGTTCTTGAGTATACTGGACTGTGCTGAAGTTTAGGTAGAGAGACTGAAGTGACATGGAATTACACAAACAAGGTGAGACTGCTGAACGTATTTAAATACGTTGGAATAAGTGATGCGAGAATGTCAGTGCTTGCTTAAGACTGGCAGTCCCTCTAAAAATCTGATTGGTTTTTACATGTATTTTACATGAAAAATATGAAGTGAATCAGATTTGTATCTGTTGCATGACTTTTCATAAAAATGGTATCAGGAACATGATATTTTAGAAAATTAAGAATCTTTATGCCCTGCTTTTAAAAGATTACTGTATTTCACAATAGGAACTGCTTCATCTGAGTATGTGATTTATGAGTTATAAAATAATTTTAAGTATAAAATAATTATAAAATAATTTCTCTGTCTAAGGTAGAAGAGCACAAAAGCTGCCTGTGGCTGCAAGGGCAGTGCAAGTTTGGGTGACCAGAAGGTGAACCCAGCATGGTGACACAGACCTCTTGCATATAGATATATTGCCATTTCAAAATCACTAAAGATACTTTTTAAAGAAGAAAATGTGCTACTTCTTAGGTACCACAGATCTCTATATTCTTTGCTAAGCAGTATTTTTATAGTCTACATTTATTGTGGTTGTGTTTTTTTGTTGTTGTTTTTTTACTTGCATGATGTTCCTTTTACAATAACAATCAAGCAAAACTTCCGTTTAAGAGTAATATATGGCTGAGAAATGCCCATTTCCAATTTGTTGTCTGTCTTTACTGTGAACAGTGCAATGGATGGGAAACATAATTGAAGAACTGTACAAATTACTGTGCAATACTTACTTGCTGCCTCTATGAACTTGGAATAGGTGTCATAGGTGATCACAGGAATTGGTAAGTCTCTGAAATACAGCTTCAGTGCTCCAGCAATAATGTTTATGTCTGGATAAATACTGGCAGAAATATCAGCCTTGTCACCATCTGGAAGAGAAAGAAGAAATCTTTTTGGAAAACAGTCTAATTCTGACTGAAGCAAGGCAGGACTTAATTCAGATTTACTGTGCCCAACCTGACAAGAAAAAACAACCTGAAAGCATTTGGAAGGCTTAAATGAGAATATATTGCTACCAACTTTACAGTGGATGAATGAGGAATGGCTGTTTCCATATCACTTAGTAAATAATGCATTAGCTGACATCTTTTGGTGAGGCTGGTGATTGCATGAACAGTGTCTGCAGTGTGTCATCTCGCATGGGATGTTTAATGTTGGATGAAAAAGTCATGTTAATAATGTATTTGTTGAATTTGGCCAATTTATTAAATGTCAAAACTAAGCTGTGAGCAGCTTGTCTCGATGTTGTACTTTGTATCCACAGATCAATACCCAGGAGTAGAGCCCCCTACTTTTATTTGCATTTAGGGAAACAGAGGTGTATAAAAATAGCATAAATTTGCAACATCCCCCAGGAGACAAGCAGCAAAAATCAGAGCACACAACCAAATCTTTTGAGTCCTGTACCAATCCATCTATGCTGATTAGCTAGTCAGAAAGCCTTCTTATTTTCCAGATGCCTTCTAATGTCTTCATATCTGAATTATTTATTTGTTGCAAAGATTTGAATTTAAATAGACATGCTATGGCATTTAGCTACACAATTTATTCCCAAATGTGGATTGCAATTTGTTAAATGAATATGGATAGTTGTAATGGATGAACAGCTAAATTGTTGAATTATGCAACCCTAATGACATACTTTTTTTCCTTTTTTTTTTCCCTCTATATATTTTAACACAGTTGTTCAAAATTCCATTATGGAACACTTTTTAACGTGTGAGTTTAAAATTTCCATTGCTGCAGGTCAGCCCGTGCCCACTACATGGCTTGCAATGAGTGAAATTACAAGTAATACCAGCAAAGCTGAGTGGTTATTATTTCCAAGTTCAAATGTCCATGTCTGTTCTGTACTACCTAGCACTTTAAACTCCTGAGCAATGCGGGTATCTTCCCTCCCTGGAGGAGATGTGCCTATTTCCCTTGCTGGGCCTGGCAGCAGAGGGACAGGACAGGGCAGCAGTCAAACAGATGTCTGGATTTAATACCCAACTTCACTTTGGGCTTCTCTGAGATCAGTTAAACCTTTGAGCTCTTTAAAGTGAGGATAACAGCACTTCACTTGCCAGTGGCAGTAAAAATAAAGCCAGCAGCAACTTGGGACTACCTGATGACTGTGGCCACACAAGATTGTGCTTGCTGCAGCAGTGGAAGGGAGTCTGCTTGTGTCTGCCAGGAGGTGCAAAGCACAAGCTCAGACTGTTACCACTGAGGGGTTGACGCACTGTAAATCCATTGCCTTGCTTGTCTCACAATTGCTGGTGCTTGTAGACATGCACTGATGTAGACAGATGAGGTGCTATGTTTGATGCACTGCTTCTAAGATGGTGATAAAGGCTTTCACGGCCGAGTAAAACAGTTTATATTGATTGTAGATGTTTTATACAAACCTATGGCATTAATCTTTAAGGCATACGTCCTGCCCAATGTATGCACATAATTCTCATTAAGACTAACAGCCCTACATGTTCTCATCAAGAGGAGATTATACGCTTAAGTGTTTAAAACAAGCAGCCTTTCTTGATGCAGCTGAGCAGTCTGAATACATCCATCAGCGTTTAATTTAATACAGCATCAATAACCCCTCGGAGAATGTTTACACTGCCCCAATCTTTTGTTTAATCCACACGTTCCAGGCCCAGTAGCATTAGTTCTATTAAGTGTTGTGTGGAGAGCTCTATTTAATTGATGGACACTGAGCGCTCAAAATGCTGCACTGAAAACAGATACTTTCAAGGAGACAGCAGCTGCATCTGGACAGATATAGCAAAGCAGAAGGTTGCATCTATTATCCAGGTCACTGGTACACTAAATAGAAGTGTTATTTATTTAATACTTTTGCACAGCAGCCCAGCAAACTTCCTTAAAGGGGCACTTTGGCTTGAGGTACTTCAAACTGCAATGTACTCCAAACACACCTCTGCCCACTTACTGTAGGAAAAAGGCATTAATTCCCAAGTAAAACATTTCTCTCTTCAGAGACAAAAATACATCCATTGAAAACACACTGAAGATTTTGTTTTGAGATTTTTGTTAATGATAATAATATGTCTGTCACAAAATACCTCTACTTCTGCAGTGGTTATTTAGGGGAAGGTGGAATTTTTCTTTTCCTTCAGTAGACTCTGGATTCTTTCTTTTCCTTTCATTTTCAGTCATGGAAGACCTTTTGTTAGGCTACACTTTTCTCTTATCCTCACCTAATTCCTGCATTTGGATTTTTATTCAGGTATGCTTCAAATTCAAAGCGCTACAGATAAAAAAACTGATCCACTGCAGGTAAACCCGTGACATCTATTTTACAGCAGTTCATCTACACCAACAAACTGCAGGAAATACATATATTTGGTACAGTACTTTCTGCATTACCACAGCTGTCTTTTTAGCTCTTCAGTACAGGAACTTTCCTCAGATCGCTGCAGTGATACTGCATGTGATCACATTTGTTAATGCAATCTTTTTTTTTATATTGCATTGCAAGCCTCTAGTTTGTTTAATCTTTATAGATTTAATCCTACCTCAGACCTGTCACTCCTTTTTCCTTCTTGCTTTGAGTTTCAACAGATTTTCTTGCATTATGTTTTTTTAAGACAAGAGAAGCGTTTTTTCCTTTATTTTGATGCCACAGTAGTTTATTAGAAAAGGAAATGGAGTAAGTATAAGATTCTTAAAGCCTCAGCTATGCCCTCTGAATACTGAATTATATTTCTATCCAAGTTCCTTCTCCCTTTCTGTTTTTCTTGCACAGCCTTTGCCAAGCTAATGTGCTTCTTGGTAACTATTTGGAATTTCAGTGTGACAGGTTTTCAGACACACTGGCAAAGGAGTGTGAGGATGAGCTAGGATGCTTCTGAGTACTCATGTAATATTAAACAGCAAAATATTTTTAGCAAGTGTATTGTACCAGCCAGTCATAGAAACAAGTGGAAGGACAGAACGCATTTATGACAACGGCAGCTCTGTGGGTAAAGCACACAATGGGAGTTTTATGGCTGTTAAAGTGCCACAGCTCGACAATGCTCACAGAGAGCAACTGTTGTTTTACAGCACCAACATTCACAAGGATAAATAAATCCATATTATTCCTTCCATTCTCATTATGAAAAGCACTGAAATGGAACATTGTCAGTGCCCCAGCAAGCGCAGCCCTCTCTGACAGCAGGAGTATTTACACCACTTTCGCTCTAGAAGGCAGCCTTCGTTTAAACAAGATGAGGACCAACTTCTCTCAGTTTTAAAAATAACTGTCACAGCTTTACAGCCAGAATAACATTCTGTGGGATGCCATTCTCTTTCTGAGATATTCAACTTTTCAGTCCTCACTGTAATTCTCTGACAGCAACAAATCAGTGTCCCTTTGACAGCGCTGGGACAGTCGGTCACGGGGAGGGCTGACTTCTGTCGATTGGCTGCAAATGGAATAACTGGAGAACGACCCTATGGCCGAGTCAGCCCTTGTGCCTAATCCATACATTATTCTGTCTTCTCTCACCCATGTCTTGATGAAGGAAAGCTGTGATACCAGAAGGCTTCCTGGCATTATTTGAAGTATGCATCCTGTGTGTTAAAATAAGAGGAATTCTTTCTTGTTTGTTTTCAAAAGCAGTTATCAAGAGCTGTATTTCTAGAGATGCAACAGCACATCATAGCCCGGGGGTGGCTCAGACACAAAGGAAAGGGGAGACATCTGCAGTCACTGAGTGTGACACTCTGTAACAACAGGCACCATGCAGTACCATCCTGTCAATAAATCGCTCAGCTTGCATTTAAAAACTAGCTAAGGTGTTTGCCCCTACTTTTATTAGACGCTCCTTTCAAAGCCTTGCTTTCAGATGGTTAGAAAGGGACCCCTAAATAGTCAAGCACCTGGCCCTCAGTTCCCTTCCCACCCAGCTCTGACACCTACTGAAGAGATGTGGGATATGTCATGCCCTTGGGATGTTGCGCTCCTTGCTGCTCAGGCTTTGAGGGTGACACAGGGGAGGAGATGCAGAAGAAAGGCGAGGGTCCCTGTCTCTCTAGGCCTGGATCTGACAGGGAAGTCAGCCCTGAGCTGTCAGGTTGGAAATCTTTTGCCAGTGTAACCTTCTGTGAGCTGACAACACCTTCAAGCTGTGCAGCCCACAAGTCAGGCAAAAAAATCTATTTTTGTTTTCTTTAGAGTGCTTACTACACATACACACACACACACACACACACACACCAAAAAAAAAAAAAAAAAGAGGAAGAAAAGTATCTTTCTGCTTTCAATCGCAGTTCAGGGAGAAAACATTTTCAGAAGCAGAAAGGAAAGTTTTCAGTATCTGGTTTCAGTAATACTGTAGTCGTACATTCCCGTTACAATCTTTTGTCCATTGTTCCTTGCTTTTAGCATTACTCATGGCAACACAGCAATCCTCTCTTTCCTTTCTTATCCCTTTTCCCTCAAGAGATTGTCAAAGGAAAATGAAGACATAGCTTTTTATTAATTTATGCCCAATAGGCTTCCTTATAGTCTGTGTATGCAAACTTGGTCCTTGCTTTCTCTGCTTCTGTGTTTACTCATACTTTTCCCTTTGGAAATCTGACACTGCCCGTGACTTTATTCTTCCTGTTTACAGATGCTGCTTTTTCCAGCAAATCATGCTATATTCCCCGCTGTGACTCCAATTCTAGTATGTATTGCCACCATATTATGACAGGAATATCAGCAACAGTAACGGAATATTCTGTAAAACTGAGCTGGCTCTGGTGGTTAGAAGCATTTTCAAATGAACAACAGCTACAGCAGCATGCAAGTCACACAAACACAAATTTCTGGCTACTCTCTTTAGGCCCATCTCTCCTCAGCCTGTGCTTCCCCACTTGGGTTTTGTTCAGGTTGGCACACGCAGAAGAGAGCTAACACACAGAACAGAAGAATTAGTCAGGCTAGATATACCCAGACAGACAGAATGGTAGCTATGTGACCTGTGACCATTTCAGTAATGCTGCTTAACACAGCAAGTCTGCAATGTGCACCTTGGTATGATAGCAGACATAGCATTTAATATCTCTTTCATCCAAATGATGTCTGATCAACATATGTATGTTCATAACTGCAGCATCCAATACATTTATTGTATAATTTTAAAAAAAATATTTGCATATGGAATGAAAACAATCACTTTGGAAATTCCCACTTACATAGTTGGACTTCTTTGCCAATGAAGTCTGCATGGCACACTATCTCCAAATAAAGAAGTATTCAGGCACAGTAAGTGTACTGTATGCCACACCGTGAGGGCACCCATAGACCTTGCTGGCCCTTAGGAGCCTCACCTAGAGCCTGCTCCCACACCTCCTGTCCACAGGGACTGCAGACTTCAGGCTCCAGTTCCTGCCTGAGTAACTCTTCACTTCTCTCCAGCTGTACCATGGCCATGCCAGTGCCTGGTCATTCACCCTGCTGATCTGTGCCCCAACCTGCAGGTTGACTGCCTGGCTTTAGCTGGACCTGCCTTGTCCCCATGGATGACTCAGGTTGTGTCTGACCCTGGTTACTATCATTGGAGCTGATCCTGATCTTGAATCATGGACTCACTGCTCAACCATGCTACCAGGAAGGTGCCCAGAGATGGGGCTTGAGGTGAACCTCAGCTGTTCTCCTGTCCCCCACCCTCATCTGTTGCTGTCTGAGGTGGTGGGACAGGACCTGTGAGGTCCTGACCTACTGAACCACTGCATGCAATGACTGTTCATGACCAGGACCAAAGAAATCAGCCAAATCAATTAATTACAGCTACAAGGGTAATCATGGTTAAGAGGTAGTGTTTCAGTTAATACAATTTTTCAATAAGCTGTACAACTCATCTCTTTCATGCTCCTTTCATCTGCAGTGCAGACACAGAAATGGCAATCATACGCATGGTGGTGTGCTGCTTCCTGCAAGGCTGCATTCAGAATGACTGTTCAGTAGCAGTTCCTGCTTCTTGAGCTCATAAACAGATTACCATAATAGAAAGCAGTGAGTATGCTAAAGATAGGGCCAAGAACTTTTCCCTGGCAAAAGGCTTATGCTTGAACTAGGTTGTACTGCTAGGCTGAGCACTCACCCAATAGCCTGAGCACTTAGCCTTCTCTGTACCATAATTTATTGGGTGTTTAGTTAATCTTTCCAGCTAGGAAATACATTTTCGTCTTATGAAAAGTACTGCAAAAAGTGGCTGCTTATTGTACTGTACTTCTGCTTTCATGCCAATTTCATTATTGTGAAATTCATGCAAACACAAAAGAACGGAGAAGTTCTCAACTGGAAACTTTAAACAAAACACTGTACAAAATTTAAAAATGTTGTACCTCGATCAAAGGCCATTTTCACATCTTCAATGTGCTCAGTGAAGCCTGAGACTCTGTAGAGGCCCTCCGACTTCAAACCTGAAACAAAAACTTCTCGGTTAACTTTGCTTCAATAATCACTAGGTTAAAAAGCAGCAGGCTTAAAAACAACAAAGCAAAAGCAGTGGTGGGGCTGATAAATACAGCAAAATATTGTGATGTGAAAATCTGGAGCATTTAAGGAAAAAATAAAGGCATGTTAAAATATTTTTTTAACAGGGTTAAAAACTTTAAGAACTTATTTTTTCTGATTTTGTAACAGTCAGAAAATAACAGCAGATACACAGCATGTAATGCTAGAAGAAAATTATAGAATCATATAATCATAGAATCATAGAATGGCCTGGGTTGAAAAGGGCCACAGTGCTCATCTAGTTTCAACCCCCTGCTATGTGCAGGGTCACCAACCAGCAGACCAGGCTGCCCAGAGCCACATCCAGCCTGGCTTTGAATGCCTCCAGGGATGAGGCATCCACAACCTCCTTGGGCAACCTGTTCCAGTGCGTCACCACCCTCTATGTCAAAAACTTCCTCCTAATATCTACCCTAAACCTCCCTCCCCTGTCTCAGTTTAAAACCATTCTCCCTTGTCCTATCATCGTCCTATCAAATATTGCACATCGCTAATGGCAGAATGTTATTGCCATGATTTACACTTTTTATATTGGAGATTTTCTGTGTTTGTCCGTAATTAATGAAGGCTTTCTTTGCTTTTACCATTTGCTTAGTAATAAATAACAATGAAAGTAAGAGACTGCCTTTGCCTTTGAGCACATTTGTTCTCAGTTTTGCTGTCAACCTACACTTAAACAAAGCTGATATATGTGATGGATGCTATTCTCCATGTCACTATATCCCTTCTGCAGTTCTTCCAGCACAACAGACCTGCTTTATGCCCCCCCACCTTTACTCCAAGGCAAAGTGAAATGAAGGACAGCTCAGCAAAGCAGACACAACTAACCAAGTACACTTACACTGATGTTACTTATTTTAACCTTAGAGCTCCTTATTCCACCTATGCACGGTGCTAACCTACCTATAGGACCCAACTCACTTTGTTTTCCTAAGAACAAAATCAGCATTGTAAAACAAAAATGACATTCTACAACAATTATGGAAAGATACGTAAAGATGTTTAAAAAAAGGAATGCATAGCAGATTTTCTGTTAATCAATAAATGTACAAGTGATTATATCTCAAATGCAGTGTAGCTGACTGTTGTATCATCTCAGTAAAGCTCTTCTGTCTTACTCCAAGCTATTCTATTTGTCCCTGCAATGATGATATAATCCTGGTAGAGCTTTACAGAGCAGTGCAGGGGATTTACTTGTAAATCTTTCATTCATTTCAGGAGATGATGCGTGGCTTTGAAATCCCTATGGCTAGTATCAGTGTGTTGCTATGCAGATTACTGTGATGCCATGAACTCAACATTATGAGATTTCTGTGCTAAAGCTGTGACTGACAGGGAAATTTGGCTTATTGGGCAGCACAGCACACACAGTTGCTATCCAAAACAAAACTACGTGACCCTTCCTGTCTCTTGTAGATGTGCTGGGGGAGAGATACTATTTTTTTCAATCTGGCATGCATCTCTGAGTAGTGAAAATCTGTCTGAAGCTGGATGGGCTGTGATGGGCTGCTTGAGCCTTGGAATCCATCAGTCAGCAGGTTAATGTCATGCAAATATTCCTCATCTGAGCAGTTTGCAAGATACTACAAAATGCTACAGTCTGTGACTTCATTTGCCTGAGACATTTCCAGCCATTTGAGTGTTCTTGCCCAGAATGCCCTCAGCGGTTATTAATAATGGGTTTGATTTAAACTCTGAAGCTTGAAGTGTCTGTAGGTATGCTAAAACAAAATTATGAAAAAAGACACATAAACATGAACTTAAAGTTCACTTTAAAGTTCACCCCTTTCAAAAGTGTAACATAATACCTGTTTTGACATGTTTTCAGAAAGCATTTCAGTAAATTGCATTATGAAATGCCATTATTTAATTTTACCAGCTAATGCAAAGCAACATATCACCTATGCTAAAAAAAAAAGCCCTTCTCAAATCCTGTCCTCATGGTACAAGAGCATACTACTCTCTTAACATGTAATTCAAGTCATTGTCCTTTTATCACTCCTGCTGCTTTGGAAGCACACAAACCTCTTGCTTCAATCTCTCGAATGCAGGAATCCACCACCATTGGCCTCTGGGTATTATGGGCTTTCACCAGTGTGGTCAGATCACAGCAGTAGACACGCTTTATCCTCTTGAGGTCGGGCTGACAGTCGTTGGGCACGTACTTGGAGCACTGTTTGTGTACGTTCAACCCACAGTCTGGAAACAAAGTTAGCCAGGTTCACTAATTAATACCATGCTGAGAGGTTTTGTCTAACAATTTATTTCCTTAGCACAACCAAGAGGCATAACTTCCCCATAGAAAAGGTCTGTTGTTTCTACATTACTCTCTATGACTTTGCTGGCCTCTCAATGTACAACACTGACAGGACTCAGTGACAGTTCACTGTGCTGCAGAATTACCAAAGACAAAAAGGATGAGCACAAAAATCTCCTATGAAAAACTTCTGCTGGGGAAAGTGAACCTGAGCACCACTGCTAAAAAGACTGCAAGAGCTCTGAGTGTTCCTCACCTCTCAGCCTGGTGGGGACAGCCCCTCTTAAGGCTGGGTCAGTTCACTGCTGTCAGTTCAATTCCCCTCCCCTCCCAAATCCCTGCTGCACAGCATTTTGACTTGTTCTGTTCAACAGTTTCAGCCTCACTGTCACTTCCCTGGTGGCTAAAGTGACCCCCCTGTTTAGTCTATGGGTCAGTTTGAGCATATAAAATGCCATGAAAGGCACAATGTAAACGAGAGCGATTCGTGTTACAAATTGTTCTTATAAGGGGTATCTTATTCCAAAATCAACTCTAGGTTGCACTGGTGAGTTTCTGTTAACTTAAGATACTCCTTGATCACCACAAATTGAATTTTTCTAATAGATTCAAGCACTCAGCCAGATGAATTTATAAGCCTCAATAAGGCAAACACCACCGTGAGTTACATTATCTCACAGAAATGTGGTTCTTGTTTTAATGCTTTCCCAGTCATGCCTATCACCCAGTGCCTTTTGGATACTTCCAGTGTCATCACTAGCAAGTTGCTTACTGTTTTTTCCTGCTGGCTTACTGCCCAAACTATGAAAAATACAAATGTGTCTCTACTGCTTGAAACACATTGCAGAATTATTCTTCATAAAATATTAATCAAGGAAAATCAGATCATCACTATAAACGCACTGACACATTTAATGGAATTGGTGGGCTCTTCTATGTTTCTTCATACAGTTGTTGCTGCACAATGAATTACTGTTGTGTGAAATCCAAGCACATCAGAGCAGCTGCTGTTAGGATCCTGTCTTTCAGTGCTGTTCTTCAAGTATGTGAAGTTAAGTCCAAATGCATATGTCTAAGAGTTAATGTTGGTAATTTAATGAGGGAGAGTATTATGTTTCATACTGGATAAATAAACCTTTTCATAAATTCAGTATTTTATATGTGAACAAACACAGCTCTGTGCTTGTCAGTTTTTGAACACTTGTGTTTAAGATCATATTGGTTTAAAAGCAACCTACTATTCATTTTACTTTTCTTATACTTTCCATATTCTTTCTGTTACCATTATTCATCTAGAGGCAGAAAAGACATAACAGTAACTTTGCATTCCTGGAAGCTATTTTAATCGTTCAAGCTGCTGTCTAAATTCTATGTTACAATCACCTCCTCTTGACTTGAAAGGCAGAGGTCAGGGCGAGTGTGTTTGGTGCCAGCCTGAGTTCAGCAACACCCTGGGGTCAGGTCAGAGAGAGTTATGGCAGAACTGTGTTATAGAATGGTTTGGACTGGAAAGGACCTTAAAGATATTCATATTCATATTCATCTGAGACATGGAAGACATTGGAGATCTGTGGAAATAAGTTATGAAACCCCATTTGCCACACACCAAATACAATTTCACTTGCTGAATCCTAAAGATCATGATTCAGTGATTATTGTATTTTTCCAGCATGATTATTTTTCACAAGAGAGCAAATTTAAAGTAATTAAAATGCTATTAAAATGCTAATACACTTATAGAGGCATCAGGAAATGAATCCTTCTGGGAAAATGAAGTCATATTATTTGTTTTCCCTTGAGGTGGGCTATTTAGGGCTTGCAGCAATGCATGGTATTTTTACAGGAAACAGGTGATGATTTTTTTGCAGACAAGGGCACTTTTCAACTACTGGTGGCAAAAAAGACAAATTATGAAGCCTGGCTGCTGGCTGGCTATGCTGTTTCCAGAGCTTGTTTCTTAAGATGTAAAAACAGTCAAATGAAAACTTATTGAAATCACAAAGGCCAATTCTTAATGTGTACACCAAACCATGTGCGTTCCCAAGGCACTGCTGAATGGATGCAATTTTCAGTACGGAAGAGCTTATGGATTCCTTCCATTCTAGCCAGTGTGGTAAAACAAACAGGACAAAATGCTGTGTTTGAGCAGCTAGGATTGTTTTTCGAAAAGAAAACATATTAAGGCTTTCCTTACAGAATATCTGTTATGGTAATTGAAAAACATGTAGTTCCACTTCTGTTAGTTCTTCACATGGAATCACAGAATGGTTTGGGTTGGAAGAGACCTTTAATATCATCTAGTTCCAGCCCTCTTCTATAGGCAGGGACATCTCCCTCTAGACCAGGTTCTTCAAAGCCTCATCCAGCATTCACATCCTTTCTGGGCTTACTGCAGTTTCTCACCACCCTCACAGTAAATAATTTCTTCCTAATATCTAGTCTAAGTTACCCTCTTACAGTTTAAAGCCATTTCCCCTTGTCCTTGTTGCTGCATGCCTTTATAAAAAGCCCCTCCCCAGCTTTCCTGTAAGCCCCCTTCAGGTACTGGAAGGCTGCAATGAGGTTTCCCTGGAGCCTTCTCCAGGCTGAAGAGCCCCAGCTCTCTCAGCCTGCCCCCATTTTGGAGGTGCTACAGCCCTCTGATCATCTTTGTGGCCCTTCTCTGGATCTGCTCCAGCAGCTCAATGTCCTTCTTGTGTTGGGGGGAGGTGAGATGTGAAAGATTGATGCTTTTTACAGGCCCCACCAGAGACATCCCTTCTCTAACAGCAGGCCTTTATTGTGGATGCTGCATACATGTGATTCCTTTTTAAAACTAGTCTGTGCTTTCTGGGACAAGAGAAAATGACAGAGCTCTAATTGGCACTGGAGGATTTTTTGGCATGTTTTGCAAAGGGACCCCTGCTTGTCCCTCCTGCAGTGCATACAGGCTGGGGTGGGTGGGATGGATGCCTGAGCACTTCCCAATAAAGACTGAAAATGTTTGCAGGCTACCTGAACACCTTACTCCCTGAGCGATGAGACCCCACATGAAGTTGGCACAGTATTCACACCAGTGTGGACCTCGAAACGTGTGGACCTGTAACATAAAGGAAGGAGAAAAAAAAGAAATGGGGTCACTGGGAGGCAGATGGTCTGACAGATGGAACAACTAAACTGGATAAACAACAGAAGACTCAGTAGGAGCAAATTGTTACCACACAGTGCCCACATCTTTCCATAGTCTAGATGAAATAAACCACAGGCATAGAAATTTGCTTTGATCTCAAAGTTTATCTTTCAATAGGTTTAACGTAACAGAGAACCGGGCTATGTGTAACACTAAAAACAAACAATATTTGCTAGCTGACATTTTAGTTCTAGTAGAAAGGAGGAAACCAGGTTCGTTAGTCAGAGGAGAAAGATGTAAAACTAACAATCCAAGGAACTGTAGTCAGTGCTTTTATTTGATGAGATCAAACCAACGAAGCATGTTTCTGAGATTCAAACATACTTCAGCAGATCACTTGAAACAATGAAATGACAGAAGAGGCACAAATGCACCCCATTTTGATTTCCCACAAAGCCACGTACCCATAGATCTGGTGCAAAGCCAGAATGATGGAAGCACCATGCACATCTCTGATGATGCTATTGTCTGTGCATTTACATGCAACAACAACACCGACCAAAACTCGTGGTGACTGTAATAAACTCGTACTGGGGATAACAAGGAATGATTTGTGTGCTTATTCAAGGCAGTGCTTGGGTAAAGATCTGATTTGTCACATTGGAGTCCATCAGTGATACAAGCAAACTATATATTTCCCCATCGCAGTATGGAAAGTGGACTCACACAGGCAACAGGGGCCCTTCTCGGTATGGCAGATGTTCTACTGCAGCACAAACGTAAGTAAATAAGGAGAAATAATGAAACTTGGGTGCTGAGAAATCAATGTTTTTGCACACAAGTGCTGCTTCCTCAACTGCAAAGGCTGGTATGGAAAAGCTTTTTGTTTAAGATGTATGTTCTGGTAAAGTAAGCATTTCACTTTCATTGAAAAGAAGAGTAAATAGTGAGGGTTTACATCTGTGTGAATGGACGTGGTATGAGCCGGTTCTGGTCAGAGGCTTAACTGAAGTTAGCAAAACATAAATCATGCACACTCAGGCTGCTAATGCTTCCTTTTCCTTCAGACGTGTTTGTGTTTACTGATGGGGCGGATTGCTGACAGGCCGCTTCCGCCCAGGGGATGGGAAAGTTGCTCTTTTCATAGAATAAAAATTGGCTGTTGCCCTTTTTGAAATAAACTTTGTGAAGTTTGAAGGCAAGCGTTTGGCTTGCTAATGTTTTAGCCACGGTTGTCCACAGGATCGTGCATAAACAACTCTGCAAGAAAATACTGTGATTGCAGTACAGACCCCTCTTCTTGACGTAGTGATAAAATATGGTATTATTACTTTGAAGAGCCTGACCACAAATTACTCCAGACCAATTACACACATCCAATAATTACATGGGTGAGCTCAAAGCAATAGTAATTCTTCCTCCTTTTTGATCATAAACGGTCTCAGCTGGAAAATCCGATGGGTCAAATTTTCTAAAATGTTGTTTTGCCTCTCAGAAAAAATGTGTGTCTTTGGGAAGCAACACCTTGCAATAAAGTTTGAAATATCTCATATATACACATCATACACTCATTCATTTATTTTTATTTTGAATGGGAAATAGGGCAATGGGAATTTCAGGCAAGGCTTTTAGCAGTAGCATTTAACACCAGCTCATGATCTCAGTTTCAGGCGTATATTCTACGTGACCTTCAGTGGGTAAAAAGACTGCAGACAAAATTAATTATGCCTGCATCTTTTGACTGCATTTTTAGACTGATAACCCTGTAATTGGTAGGTCTGCACCTGCATTTAATTGTGGGTGGGAGTCATCTGCTAAGGGAAGACAGCTATCCACATCTTCTGCTGCGCAATGCTTTACAAAAGCTAACCTTGTGAGAAGGGGCTATAAAAGCTCACTTGGTATTTTTAAAACTGCACCATTTCCATTCCGCATGAAACACATCTCAGTTGCTAGGATATTTGTGGCCTACTTGCTTGCTTTACATAAAGCTTATTTCAGCTGTGGCATATTAAAATGGGAGCTGATTATTCCTTGATTTCTCCTGTCATTAACAGCAAGCAGTCCTTAGAGCTCATGGAGGGCTCCAGCTGAGAAATGCTGACCACACACCCTGCCCTTGTTTTCTTCAGCTTGGTGGCCCTCAAAGGCCTAGCTCTATTTATGCATTCACTTTAATTTTTCATGGCTCTGCATTTTAGCTCAAATGGCAAGATCCCAGCTGAAATACCCTGAGAAAAGCTAGTCTTGCTGATTTCTGGTCAGGCTGAAACAGCAAAATACTTGCTATTCCAACTGAAAAAGGAAGACTTTTGGAAGTTTCTGGATGAAAGTACAAAAATCTTCTAAGATGCAGATTTGAACCAAGTCTCTTATTCTTGCCTTGCCACTAAATTTAAAGAAATAAGGAATTATGTCCTTGTGAACTCATCACTTGAACTCAACCCAAAGCTTGCATCTATCACCTTCAAGTGGCAAATGGGAATTTTGCCTGCAAGGAAAAGATACAGAAAGTCTTCAAGTTTTTGAGATAGGTCTTTAGTGTTTGCCTCACTCTTTGCAACTGTATTCCTACAAATGGATTGGACTTAGATTTTTGAAAAAAGGTAAAGATTTAATTATTGTTGCCATTCCATTCTGCAGTATTGGTTGGCCTCTCTGAATACACACTGATACACACTGGGCTGATTTTACTACGGTCTATGAAGAATTCCAATTTACAACAATAATTTCTTCACAAAAGACAAAACTGTACTGTTCCTGTTCAATCTCTCATCTTTCCTCAAACTTATCATTTATTCTATTTTCTTTCCATCTCTATGACTTCCAACAAAATGCTCTTTCTTATATTCACCTTCTCTTCTCTGCCAGTTACCTTTGGGTTACCACCCAAAATTCCCCTGCATGCCGTTTTCTACTGCCTTCCTCTTCTCCTACTTTTGCCCTTCAGTTCTCTGGTGCCCCTGTTTCCAAAAGGAAGAGATTCCCCACAGGCACTACCTGTCTCCTTAAGTTTGAGTCTGTGCCTGGAGTTTTATATGAACTGTGTTCACAGAGGGAGAAACTAAGATCAAAGTGAAGGACTTCCAGTGCAGTGGCAAGAAAAAATAACCCCCTTAGCAATATCATAGAAAGAAACTAAAAATTGTCCTGGATTGAAAGTATGGTTTTAATGGGAATTAGATACTGCCGCTTCTGAGATGATTTTGTTGTTTATGTGACTATGTTTAAGACTTTTCTATTTACAGGCAAAGAAAATAGGAGGTTTTTTTCAGACTTTCACCTGAGCACATGTGAATTTATACTCTCCTGTGTACTCCTGCTGAGCTGGATCTGTTTGTAGGGAAGACAAGCTGACTTTGCTGCAATTTTCGTTCAACTACACACGTACAATATTTGTGATGCTTCTAAAAAATACCTCCCTTTTGTTTCCCAGAAGCAGTATTTGTCTGCAGTGATTAACGCAAGGGGGGGAGTTTAACCTAGAGCTTCCTTTTTCCCACCAGTGCTTCTGACTTGCAAGTAATCAACTGCCTCTAGTAGCAAATCCTGCTGTGGGGTTTGCCTGTGCTATCATGGCAAACAGGAGCAATATTGTGATAAAAACACATTATTCAGCTATATTTGCTCCCTTAAAGCAGCACAGAGCCCCTATCATGAATTCCTAGGAGGGACATGTCTCAGTGGACATGGTCAGGATGGGCTGATGGTTGGATTGATGGTTTCAGAGATCTTTTCCAACCTTAACAATTCTATGATTCAATGATTCTATATTGAGCATCCCCAGACTCCACACAGCTGCCCTCAGGCAGAAGCCTGACCTTGTCACTGACACTGGTGGTAAAAACATGCCAAAGTCTGCTAGATCCAAATCATGTTGAGATACAAGGCGACTTTGCAACACAGTTAGGCTGGAACCCACATAGTTTCAGAAATACCTTTGTGTTTTTATAAACAGGGCTTCAGAGATTTATTCCTCTTCTTGAATTATGGTATGTCTACCCCGGCTTATGCAAAATTGTCCCGCCAGACAGACGCCAGCTCCAAATCTAAATCCATGTGATTGTATTTTGCACTTAGGACAAACCCAGGTTAACAAATCAGGCAGAATTCTACATCTTTTTTTCTGTTCATCTGCCCTGAGTGCCTTGAAATTTGGAAGACAGTCTGAATTAGAAAGCAGAGGTGCTCAGAATGGGATAACTTGGTGCCCTCACTCCCCAAACTCCCATGGTCCTTTTTAATTTCTATACTGGTTTGTAAAGACTGGAGGGAGATCCTAGTAGATATAAAATCTATCAATTTAACTTGAATTTTGGACTTAGGATTCTTCAAGACCAAAGAAAAAGAGCTGAAGAGTTTCTTTTGTTCATGAAGAGCGGCTTACGACAAGATTGAGATGAACGCTGTGATATGTAACCTCTGACTCTATAACTGAAATGAATTATACAATACATGGCCGTGTTCACCTAAAAATTCAGAAAATGACTTTGAATGTCTGCAAAATAGCATTATCCTTCAGAAAAATCCCAGATTTCCCAGAATGCATCAAGAATTTTGCTCCAAAAGCCATAAAGCCATTCTATCTCTTTTATATAATTACTTAATATTTTTTCTAGTTTAAGCTAAAGATAGACTTGCATTTATCTGTCCTTTAAATCTAAATATTCTACTCTAAGCATTCTATCCATATTTTTTACTCAGCAGCTAGACATGCTTTAATATATTCTTTTGGAAAACTAACTTTATTTGCATAGTAAATATGTTTGTTCCTTAAGTATATATAACTCTTTCACCTGCCCTTTCTTTCTGGACAACATGTGTTTTTTAATGTTTCTTCCCTGAGATTTTTGCGCCCTTTTACTGGGAAAAACCAATAATTTTTCTGTTGTCAAGCTTTTAAATGCATACATACTTAATCATGTGATTTTCCAGTTAAAACTATGACTCTTCTGAAACAGAGAGGAATAGAGGCTGTACAACAGCTAGATTGTGCAAACTCAAAGTTAACTGGGCACACTTCCAGTTATAAATCAAAGCCAAAACAAGGGGAATTTTGAAGAGGAAAGAATGCATGGGTCAAAGTGGAAAAAACTCTCAGCCATGAGAAAATATTTTCTTGTTAAACTAAAATAGTTTTGATATTAAAATGATAATGAGGGCAAAATCCAGAAAGAATGAAAGATGTTTTAATCAAGCAGGGCAACACAGAGTATTTCCCCTATTTCCTTCAGTGTGAAACAGTGAAATTAGTATTGACTTTTCTGTAGACTAGGTTGAGGAGAAGGAATGAGAAGAGGAATGCTATTATTTGTGTTGCTCACTAATATTAAATTATTGATTTACTAACTGCAGCTGAAGCACTGCAGAGGAGAGCAGCATCTGCATGGAAGAGCATACAGGAAAACAAGAAGTAGAGCTTTTTTTTGCTAAACCACAAAATCAGTGAAATCATTTTTGTTAGTGCTTCTCCTTTTTTGACAGGCCAGAGATGAATATCAGTACATTTTCTTTCTGCTCATGAGTTGAAATGCTCTGACAGTGACCCAGATCAGCATCCTCAAGGAGAATGAGCAAACCGAGGTTTCAAAGCTGAGATGCAGTCCTTTCTTGCGGTGTTACCACCTCTCAGTCCCTCTGTATCCATTCTGATAACCATCAAACCACAGTCTGACAGTATTAGATACAGTAACTGGCTGGCATGCTCTGGAAGAGCACTCTCCTCTGGCAAAACAGCCTAAGCTGCCTGGAAGTTCATTTCCAAAGCTGAGTCACTTCCCCACTCCTCTTGGGAATAAGAGAAAAATCTGATTTTGTCTGCATCAGACCGCCGTAAGGTGCTATGTCTGAAGATCCCCAGCTTTATCCAGCTACATGCTTTCGTTTGACAAACAAGCAAAAGCTCAGGTCCCATTGCTCCGTGGGACTGTAGAGTAAGAGCATGTCCTTAGCATATGGTGCTGGAACAAAAGCTGGGAGACAAAACCCCTCTGCACTTTGCTGTATGGGTGAGCACTGGAGCATTCTCAACTTCTTCAAAGCAGAAAGGTTACAAAATGTTGCTGATAAAGTGCTGGTGGCTTCTGATAGCAGCTGCATTTTTGTGGTTTAGAAATGGATACACTTTAAGGTAATGACAATCAATATGAAGTATCCTTTCTTTCTGAACAATAAAAAGAACACTGAACGTGGGGAAAAATAACGAATACACCAATCAAACAGTCAAGCAAACAGCAAAACCATTACTTGGATTAAGTAGATACGTGAAAGCACATTAGGAATGCAGTCAGCAGAACTTTAGAAAGAAATAAACGTTTTTCAGCAGTTTCCTCAGAGCTAGTACAGATGGTTGCATGAAAATCCACAGAAAAAAACCTAAATCAAGAGGTATCAAAACATAATTTTTCAGTCATGAATAATAGGAAGCCATGCTTACCTTAAAATTGTGTGCTTTTTCATAGTTGAAATGGTTGTCGTTTTGAGTTAAGGCTGCTCTTCGGACCAAGGAGGTGATCTGCGAATAGGCAAAGAGTTTCAGAGGTTGCCACAGGAGTGCCCCCTTCACTCCCACCTTCACCCCCAGGGCCACGGCCAGGAGCTCTTGGCGCTTCCTTCCCCGCTTCGACTTGTGGACGACAGCACAGCTTTTCTCATTTTCCAGCCACAGATCCTCCGAGAACATCGCACTCGGGTCCCAGATCTTTTCCCTGTCTTCCCCGGCACCCGGCAGGCTCACTGCCGTCAGCGCAGCACAGTTTGTCCAACTGCTTCTGATGTTAGACAGCAGATTTGAAGCAGCTGCAGCCCATTCTGCTGAGACCTCTGGCATGTGACTCGAATGGGCCGGCTTGTGGGATGGAAGGAGCTTCTGCATCTGAATAAGTAACGGCCTGTGCCGTGCTATTTCTGAAGGCAGATGTGCGCCTGGAACAATAGCCCGAATTCATGCAGCCAGCCCCCCCCTTCCCTCCCTGGGTAGTGGGATCCAGCGAGGTGCTGCCGAAATCCTGGCTGGGGGCACAGCTTTACGGCTCCATGGCCAAGAGCCTCTCAAGGGGAAGAATGCTGCTGCTCTGCAGCCTGCTATAAATGAACAAACAAACAGAAAGCCCTGGAGAAGCCCACACAACCGAATGCGATGCTGCATCCAATTACACTCAGAGATTTATAAGCCAGCAGCATGCATGCCAGCAGATTAAGCCCTTAAAGCCATGATGATTGTTTAATCTTACAGGGCTAAAAATCTCTCTTTTCTTTTATATCCTGTGCAGGGGGAAAATCCAGCAGCATTCCAAACACTTTGATGCTGTTTTATATCAGAACATTTTGTCAGAGCACACTTAGTAGCATAGAGTTAGCTCTCTGTCAAAGTTAGCAATTTAGCAGGGAGAGATGCAAGCTAGGAAGACCTGTAATCCCATGCAATGTTAGAGTGCGGGCAGGGGACTTCATGCACGTGTAAAAAGCCCATGGATGCAGCTCTGTTTGCAGAGCAGATCTGCGAGGCAGAAAGAACATTGTCCTTCACTCTGCTTGCACACATATATAGACTGGGGAGGGAAAGTGACTTTACAGACCAGTGACAGAAGAGACAGAGAGCCCAGCCAGCCTGCACTACAGTTTGCAGTGCTACTTTGGGCACCTGATTCAGGTCTTTAAAGATAGGGCTCCCCCATCTCAGCATGCAGAAGATGTGTGACACCAAGCTTCCCTTGGGCAGAACTATCAGCCCCGCTTTCCCTCCCTCTAGCTCTCATCTCCCGCTCCTTTTGTGAATGTTCTCATTTTCCAAACATAAGAGGAGGACAGGAGTTATTGTGAGATGTAATTCTCTGAGCTGTGTGTAATGGTTGATATGCCGAGGCAGAGCAAATCAGTACTCCTGGGAAAACAGGCTCTCTGACCTAGAGATACTAAAGACTACATGAGTCTGTTACAGTCTGCCTCATTTCAACCTACCCAAAAAACATGTGAAATTATTTAATTTGCTCATGTTAACTTGAGAAGTTGAGCTTGCTTTTTTCTAATTCTTTTTTTCAGTCTGCTCATATCTCAAACTGAAAAGTCAGAAGGTTCATCTAATTCACTTACTGAAACCTCCACACTATAGATTTTCTGCCCTTAGTAGAAATGTTGCTCTCTTGATTTGAAAGCCTGTGGGGACAGATGGTTGGCTGTCAGTAACAACAGGCCATGCAATTTCACTTAATGCCCTACTTAGGGTTTTCAAGAAATTCTGTAACCTACAAAATCAGATTTTCAGTTATCAAATGATGCACCTATTTCTACGTACAAGGTAATTATTTTTTGGGCAAGTTGTAGAACCCCTTTTTCTGAGCTTCTGCTCTATAGGTAGGACCTCACTCCCAGAGCAGTTGCTGCCTGGCCAGCCTTTCCCCAGCACGTGTACTGTTATTTGACCACCAGCGACAAGCAGCAATGATGTATATATTAATATTGCTCTGCCTGGAGGAAATCCCTGCTGCTCTCCCATATGTCCTCCCACTAAGTCCTGATTTCTGCCAGCTCAGGACTTTTAGCTGCTTTCTAGCAGACAAAGGCAGACTACTCTTCCCCAGATGTCTCTCACTGTACTTCAAGAGATGAGGAGCTCTGGTTTGAGGGACATCCCTGACTCCCCACAGCAGCAATGACTTCCGTCTGGCCATCAAGAAAGAAACTTCAGAGCAGTTTGAAGTTTGCATCGCACCCCCATTTCCGTTCTCAGTACCATTTTAAATGTATTTGCATTTATCTGTAGCTAAGAAAGTCTAACTAGCTCTGAATTTTCAGACACATCTAGAGCTGCAGCATCTAAATCCACATAATATAAGTGACTTTCTCTCTGACTTTCAGAATAACAGATCCAAAGTCACAGTGAGGTTTGCTGCCTAATAATGCTCTAATATTTGTATTTATGTCACTGGACTGATAAAAATCCCATTATATAACCAATATTTTTTATGTAACATGGCAGATCTGATACTCAAGCTACAGGCTTACAATGATGCATCTCAGAATATTTATTATGCTATTTTTGGAATATCAGTGTGTCATTCTGGGGTCAGACACACACAATTGTATTTAATGGAAACTCTGACTGTTTGCATAGAAGCATTAAACTTAATTGACTTGGAGGCGGAAAACAGCCAAACTACTTCATATGACTAAGGCAGATGACTATTTATTGTTTACTGTATATGAATTTTTATTTATCCATTAGTTTGCCTTATCTCCCTTTCTTGGGCTGTGTTTAGTCGGTTGTTTGATGGGATCCCTTGTAGACATTGCATCTGAATAGAAGGCTAACTGTGAGAGCATCCTCTTAAGAACCTTAATCATACAAAGCCCCACCAAATTTGCTGTCTAAAATGATGCTGTGAAACAGAGGTGAGCTGGACTGCAATACAACCCCTTCTCTAAGCCAGGATCAAACAGTGTCAATATCCAATTCCCAGCAGCAACCAGTCCTAATGCATTGATACCCTAGGCCAACCTCAGAACTGAAGCACTTTCTTTTATCTATTTTCTTTTTCTTAATATAAAATCTACTGCACAGGACATGGTGTCAGCTCATTTAAAGAGTATCTCTTGATCAAGTTAACAAGTCAGCCTGCAGCTAAGAAGCAGAGCACCAGTGGCTAAAAATATTATTGCTGGTTGTGACCAAATGTCTGAACTAGTAAAGACTGAAAGGCAAATGCAGGCTGTCTGCATTTTCAGAAGAAAGGATTTCTGTGTAACATATGATTTCAGTTTATTAGCCTCTCTGCAAAATACAAATACTATATAGAAAATTGAGCACTTACAGCAAAATAAAGGTCAGTGGACCAGAATAACAAAATTACAAGCGAGAGGAGAGTGCGACTCAGCTGCTGTGACATTTCCAGCACGCCTCTGTATAATGAGCTGAACTGCACAATTGTCTCTTCCCTAAGACACTGCCATCTTGTTAACTAACAAAGGCCTTGGGGGCAAGAAGGAATAAATGTTAGTATGAAAAGCTTTCATTTGTGTACATGTTGCATGATTTCAGTTTTAAGTGCATGGGCAGCACTGAGGACTGGCTGAAAGAAAGATGCGTCTCGCACTGTGTGTGTGTGGGGTGGCCTACTCCGTGATGGCCCTTCTACTACATGGTGGAAAGCCATGGCTCACCTCTTCCGTCCCCCTGATGCTGTTGCCCATGTGTGTGGCTGGGGGGATGGGACAATGACACAACTACGAGGGGCAGGGGAATGACACAGTATGTTTTCTGGATAAAAGACCACCATCAAAGGAAACCTGCTCCATGATGGAGAATTGCGACACACCTGTGGCTGATCCCTAAGAACATTTAACACCACACATAAACACACTCATAGGTCAAAGAGAGGCCTGTTTCCTCACAGGCACAGTACACTGAGTCATCTGCCAGACAGACTGCATTTGCTCAATTGCAAGCACAATGTGGAGATGACACATGGTGGAGGAATCTTGCAGCAATTGACTTCTTCCTGGTTTTCTCCCACCAAGTTCTTCTCACGGTACACTCAAAAGACAACTCCAAAGGAGCAAGTGAGTAATGCTATGGTCTAAGTGCACTCTTAGCACAACAGATGGCATGAGAGGGATGTGGTCATGGAAGCCAGTCAGTGAAAGGTCTTCATACTGCACTGTGGCCAGCCTTTGCCTCCCCCTGTCACAGCACCAGGGCTGACACCACAAAGTTTCTGTGCTGTTGTAACAAGGGGAGGAAATAAGCTTCATACAGAAGATGTATTAAACACAAAGCAGTGCCTGTGAATCTGATCTTGCAAAACACACTTTCCTAAGAAATTCCCCATTTTGTGATGCCTAGTCAGTAAACACGGAGTTGTGCAGAACCATGAAACTCCACAGTGCATTAAGGAAGGAGCCAGACCACACAGAAATGGATCTGATGCTATGTTCACATTTGCTTTGGAGGGGAACACAGACCATATGCTCTCAGGAAATAAGCGTACACAAAGTAATTAGCATTCATAGTCTGCTACCCTCTGCTAAACCTCTGCTGCAGCTGCAACCAGTGACAGGTTTTACCAAACATAGGTCTATCGGAAGTCCTTATTCACTAAAAACTCAAGTTTCTTGTTCTCCATATACAACTTTGTCTCAGGTGAGCTGGAGCACAGTAAACTGAACATCTTCAAGTTTGAGCCCATTAAAAAAAGCAATTTTTTTCTTTTTTTTTAAGGATGGAGATATATCTATCATTTTGCTTCTTATTCCTCAGAGTTGCATTTTTTAATTTATTTAACTTTTTTTGAAATAACAACCAGTTCCTCTGCAAATTATGAGTTTTAAGAACTGTCAGTAATACACTGTGTTTATGGCAGCAGATTATTTATATTGACCAACTATTCCATCATCACTGAATCCCACCACAATGCCTTGTACAAACTACGTTTATATGTGCTCCTTATGACTGAAGAGCAAACAGAGTTTTGGAAGGTCTCTTCAGGGCTGTTGGTCCATGCAAACCAAAGCAGCCTCAAGAATTCATGACATCAATCAAAGACAAAAAAAGAACAGTTCCCCACTGGTGGCTGCTGCTAGCACTAAGTCACCATACTGGAGAGACTGTCCTCACTGATAACCTTTTCTTTTGAAGACAAGCCAGTTCAGAACAAAGAGAAATGCTCATTTAGGAGGACTTGTGCAGTAAATGCTCTGAAGTTCTGAATTGAAATCATTACATCTCTCCCAAATTAATGTGACTGTTTATTAGCCTCACAGTGACCAACTGTCATTTATATCCACCTCTTTCTGGCAGGGTACTTGCTCCCTTCCCCCGCACAGTTTACCTACAGCAAATGGAAATAACCTCTCTTAAACTTCAGACCCCCCCCCTTATAAATCCTTCTCAAGCAGATTTTTCTGTACACATCATGATTATTTTTCTCAAAACAATGTAGTGAACCAAAGGTGAAGTGCAGTAGATTCAGCAAGGCACTAGGGAGACTGTTACTAAAAATAATAGTGGATGAAAGCCTCTTATGGAGTATTAATATACTAAATTATTGTCTGTTTTGGAACAACAACTGGAGATTACATTAGTGGCAAGCAATTACATACTCATCTCCAATTAAAAATAATGGGTGGACTAAATGCTTTTATGTTGTTAAACAGTTGTGTCGCAATGTGTTAAATTTTGCTTTCCATGCCTTCCATTGCATTTAATATGTCTAAAATAGTACTTCTGTTTTTGTAAACAGAAGTAAGCTTCATTTTTGTAAACTATTATAAATATGTGTTGTAAACTATTACAAATATGTGTTGTATTATAAATCTATTATAGATATTAAAGAAGAAATATATCCAGAAATAAGGAAAGGATCTAGGTATAGGATTAACTAATTCTGTTGTTTCCCTGAATAACCCTGTAGAGATTAGCATGGTAACAGCAGGCCTGGCCTATTTATTGCCTCAACTTCCTTTCCTCCCACTCTCTCCTTTATCCTTTCCAATCAATCTCCATACTTGTCAAGGTTATTAATGACGTTTTCCTGGCCAAGTTCACGAGCTCTCCTCTGTGTTTAGTATTCATGGCCAAGAAGTAGCAAAGGGATGAAAGGGCAGGGAGTGAAGGCCAAGCAGGGCAGAGGAGAGCAGAGCCAGACATTGATGCCATTTCTGTCACCACAGAGGAAGAGAAGCACTAAGGCCCCAACAGTTGGGCTAGAGAGAAGCCGCTTCATTTGCAAAGAGAGCTTTCTCAAGGGAACTGCACTGGATCTATTTCTGAATTATGTACTTCTTGTTCTCTTTGTGGACACAATGAATATGACTGATTGCAGTGCAAACGAATGAGTACTGTTTTCACACCTATAAATCATAAAGAGCAACTATGACAAGATCTGGTCTGTAGTCAGACCAGAATTTAAACAAACTTTTTTCCAATTTTTGTCAGAAATCTGCAGTAATCCTGTTATTCCATCAATGAAATTCTCCAGAAAACAATACTCAGTTTTTTTTTTTTTTTTTTTTTTTTTTAATAAGAAATAGACATCTAGAAATAAACTGGATGGATGAAAAGATGGGTGGATGAATGGCAGATATCTAACTTGAAAGTTATCTGGACTTTCTTCACAATAAAAGAAGAAAAACACAAACTTCCGGACAATGATTCATCCTCTACTAAGACAAACCAAGTTTCTGCAGCTTTTTTATGGATGATACAAGGAAATTATATGACTGAGGTAGAAATAGATAGCTTACTTTAAGTTATTAAAAATTAGGTAAGATTAATTTCTCTTTGGGCTCTTTTTTATTTCTATTTTTCTATAATCTATTCAATTTTAGAATAAATTGAATTTGTTTTCTTTATTCTTTCAGCCTGAACTATATATATGAATAATTATAGAATGCTAACTGTACTTCATTTAGGATATTAATACTCCCCATGCTTTAGAACTGGCTAAGACTGATAATACAAAATAGCCAGTTTACTGTATCATTTGTTAATCAGATGTATTTACCTTTATAAATTGACCTGGGCTCATTGGATGAACTTTTTCAGGAAGTATTACTTTGGAGGAGTCAGTAAGGAATTGATACAATTTTCTGATGCTGACCAAACAGGTAGCCAGCATTTTGACATTTCACCCGCAGAGGAAACAGGCTAGCAACATAATGAACTTAATATGATATACAATGGCTTATCTGAATTACGAGGGAAGTGACTCATGCTGTCTGAAAGATACGGGGCATTAGTCAAGAGAGTCAACAGACAGGGACTTTTAAAAAGTATCTTAAACATTATAGTTTTTATCTAGATCCTGGGTGGATACTGGTTTTTCAGCATCTAATTTATACACATACATGACCTGTGCATTACTTTATATTTTTGCTGTGAAGCTCTTCCTTCCTGAAGAAATACTACTTGGTTTAGGAAAGCCAGCTTGCCATTGATTAAAACAATCATTGCTCTGCAAGCAGACTGCAGAGTTTGAACGAAAGCCAAACCTGCTGAGCTACCACAATGAAGTGGAGAAATTAACACATTTAATTCCCACTCCGGATGGAGAAGTAGGCAAAAATGCCCACTCTGAGTAAGGCAGCATAATGTGAGCACGATACAGTGCCCATAGAGGGTTGGGAAAGAGGACAGAGGTGCCATGAGCACAGACATTCCATTCTTGGGGCTCTCTGCTTGCGCTCATGCTGTTGCTGAACTTAACTGCTGGTGCGCTGAAGGAGCTGGTTGGGTGCCATGCAAAATCACAGCAGAAACCATGCTTAGTGAGGTGTCATTAAGTCTCTTTAATGCCAGGACATTAAATCAACAAACTTGAAAGGAAATCCCACTGCTATACAGCTTTTATAGCTGATGGGCATAAGGCCTGTTTGTTGGACCATATGCCCCACCACACACCCAAACACAGACAACATACATGCAGCTGCCTACTCACTTTTGGGTTAATTCCCATTTAACTCTCAAACTGTACATGCAGATCCTATCTCATAGCAATACAGTAACAAGCTATCTGTACCATGAACAGTGAAACTGAGCATACAAAAATAAATATACAAAAAGTTCTTCCCTTTCTCACTTTGAGTTCTGATACTGTGTAATGATGGAAGTGAACTTCTTTCAGAGGGAGACCTTGCAGTATATGCTCCAGGCTGAATCTTAAGGACCACATTCACAACTTCTTCTGTTCTTATAGAGAAGCAAAAATCTAGTCCCATGGGACTATGACAAAACAAAGAGGAAAAGAATTTTCAAGAAAGTTTCCCAGAAACCACAGAATCAGACAGAAATGGCATTTGTGTTCTGAGCCACTAACTGCTCAGCAGAGCCAGCTGATCTCCAGAGGGACTGCAGAGCAACTTCGAGAGCAGAATGTAAAGTATGCTTTACATTCTTAGGCAGCCTCAGAGGTTAGCAGCATTGTCACGAGCTTTGCCAGAGCTTAAGACAGTTTAAAACAAGAGACTTTAGTGCATGCTGAAGAAGTGATGTATGTAAGCAAAATAGAACAAATAATTTGTGAATCAGTGATTTGTGAGCCAGTGATCATCTTGTCTAACAAACTGTCAGTCCTTGAAACATAACTGTTCCTGGAAAGTAACAATTCAGGACTTGATCCTCAGCAGCTTGGTGCTCTGTTTAGAGCTCACAGGGAGATAGAGATGATAGGCAATTTGCAGGGAGGAGCATGCCAAGAACAGCATTAAGAAGCAAACAGGGTTCTCTAGTTTTGGCAGATTCTGGCTGTTGTAAAGGAACTCTACAGTTTCGGTCTCAAAATTACTAACAGCACAACAAAACACAGCATTGCTCAGCAGTCACAGCGCTGTCAGGTAAAGCACACAGAGCTATGATGAGCTAGAAATGGAATGAAGTGTTTTCCACCATTAGTAATACTTCTGTCCTGTCTTATTGCAGCACCTTGTGACTTCTTTCTGCAGTAACACATAAACTGACTTGACAATGTAAAGAGAAAACAAAGATTTATTGCAATTACATCTTAAAGAATGTAACTAGCAAATAAGAAAAGTGAAGGATGTAATAAGGCAGTGCATTTTACAGGAAAAAAAAAAAAAAGACACGCTTGTTTTATGAAAATGTTGTGCTTTATGATTATAAGCTTGCATTTCAGTATCCTTCATGGATGACATGGCAAAAAATAAAATAAAATGGGGTAATAACAACCCATTTCCCACATGCATAAGTGGGTTTGGTGCTGGGCCAGCCACTGCTGCCCCATGGCTGGAGATGAGCTGTACAACCACAAACGCTTCCATGTCCCAAGACGAGGTTTACAGCTTACCCAATTGTGACATACATGCTTCTGTGCCATCAAACTTGAAGGAATGTCACTTCTGAAAGACAAGGTCAAATCTCTGACTCTCATCCCAAACAAGTGGTATGGCTGTACGACCTTTGGTATTTTTCTGACTAATGGCTCTAAAATGCAGCTTTGCTCGGAAACAGAGAAGGAATCCATGCAGAGAAAAGTAACATGGGGTTAACAAGAACACTGGAGGCTCTGCTTTCCACTGTGAATTTTTACTTACTTCCTTAAAGGCATGAGCTTTTTCCCATATATTGCATTTGCCCTTGGTGTATGAGAAAAATTTCTACAGCTCAAACCTGCTTCTGTTCTCCATATGGATATAGCATGGATATGAAGTAGTTGGGGTAAGAATTTGTCCATCTGCTGGATGGACACTGGAAAGCTACTTGCAAGAATGGGCAGTTGTGTCCTGGAAAGTAGGCAGTCTCCTTCACCTCCTTCCAGCCCACTCTTCTGAAAAAGCAGCTCAGTGCATCACCAGCATCTTCTCCTGAATCAAAAATGGTGTAGACAGCAGGACGAGGTGGGTGATCATCCTTCTGTACTTGTTGAGGCTACACCTTAAGTAATGTGTTCAGTTTTGGGCCCTTCACTAAAAGACAGGCATTGAGGCATGGGAGTGTGTCCAGGGAAGTACAACAAAGCTGTGATGGAGCACAAGTCTTATGAGGAGCAGTGAGGGCACTAGGATTGTTCAATCTGGAGAAGAGAAGGCTCAGGAGAGACCTTACTTCTCTCTACAGCTGCCTGAAAGGAGGTTTTAGCAAGGTGGGGGAGTTGGTCTCTTCACCCGGGTAATAGCGATAGTATGAGAGGTAATGGTCTCACGTCGAGCCAGGGGAGGTTCAGATTGGATATTAGGAAAAATTTCTTCTCAGAAGGAGTGGTGATGCATTGGAACAGGCTGCCCAGGGAGGTGGTGGAGTCACCATCCCTGGAGGTGTTCAAGAACCATGTAGCTGTGGCACTGAGGGATGGCATGATGGAGATGGATTTGACTGTTGGACTAGATGTTCTTACAAGTCTTTTCTAATCTTAATGATTCTATGATTCTATGAATGCACCTTCTGATCAGCTCCAGGCCTTCAATCAGCTTCTCCTTTCCAAGAGAAGCAAGGGAGCTACAGTATGCTGCAGGCTGAACATGAAAAGCATGATTCAGTGTGCTTTTCCTAGGGTGCCTTATAGGATACTCAAGCCACTTGAGATCCTACACTTTGAACTTGTATAAAGTACCAGAATGTATTCAAGTTGTTTTATTTTCCATTTGAAAGCACTGTTTTGTGTCATGTTTTCTTCGCCTGCTGCTTGAGGCTATTTTTGTTTTGCTTTCACTCCATGGCTAAGTAGCTGTGCTGCTACCCTTGAAAACACACACACATTCCCATGGCCATTAAAGAAAACCTCAGACAAAGACTGACCCTACTTCTCTGCAATGAATGAGCACATAAAAGCTGTATAATCCCAGTTTTATCTTTCTGCACAGCACGGCATCAGGTGTCACCTGACCCCGATACCCTCCAGCTCCCCACGACCTGCAGACCGTGGCCCCCTGGTATGGAGTGGTGGCTTTTGTTGCTGGGGGGCACAACTCACACAGCTGCTTCCATCATTGTTTGGATGGGGACAGATGGCTGCTCTCAGCAAAAAAAAAGAGATTAAAACCAACAGACGGAATGACAACACTGCTCAGCCCAGACTTTGCTGCATAGGACTATCTCCACTTAAACTCAAAGTGTAGCTGAGTTTGCCCACTCAAAGGAAAAAGTATTTGCAGAAAAAAAAAATATTTCTTCTGAAATCTGTTAATAGAATAGATACCGTCCTACCAACAGCAGCACTCCCGAAGTACTCAAAAAGGAAGGCTGATGCTGTACCCAACTTCTCTCCATGTCTGCAGCTCAACTGCAGTATGCACAAATTGTTTTAGAGTTCATTTATTTGCATTGCTCATGATGAGAAATTGTTGGGGAAAACAGAATAAATGAGCTTTACTCTTAAAAAAAAATACATTTTGTATGTGAAGGATTTCATCCATGTTTCAGAACTTCACTAAAATCAAAGGAACTAAATAACACAACATTTTGGTTTTGGAAGTCTCTAGCTTTGTAGTATGAATCCAACTCCAGGTGTGGGAAATCATTCTGACTTCTCCCCTTTCTGATCACTGGACACTGAAGGATGACAACTGTTGTGATGCTCTGGGACAAACTCCAGAGCCCTGAATGTGTTGTGTGCAGTGATCTCACCTGGCTGAAGTATTTCCTGAAGTTTACCTGGATAGTATTTCCCTTGATTTATACACTGCCTGAAGAATGTCATCTGATTACTATTTAGGTTGATGGAATTTGGCACCTACATGTATTCTGTAGTTGGTACCATCTTGTTTTTCTGCAGAGTATGGGTTTTTGCTTTGCAACAGATGAGGCTTCCAGCAAAACAAAACAGAAGTCTCCAAACAGGACTTTCCAATGTGTTGAAAAATCCCTGAAACAAATTAGCAGTATATATAAAGTGTGATTTTTGAAATAAGCTGTAATGGATATGCTCTATGTCACTGACAATCAGAGCTGTTCTGAATTCTGCTTCTTATTACACTGCTGGCCACACAGACTGAGATGAAATAATTAACCGTTCCTTGCCTTCGTATTCCCAGCTATAAAACTGACAAAATAAAAGCCCGTCTATGATACTCAGGCTGCTGTAAGATGTTAGTACTCTGTTAGAGTGAATGGGGAATGGCACAATAAACAGAAGTGTAGTTTTATAAGGAACAGTGCAGAATTCGGTAAAATTTGTAAAACAAAACTCGAACAGGAAAATGCAATATTCATTTTGGTGCACTAAGTGGGTTATTACAGTGAAGTGGTGTTACTGAGTTGAGGAATGTCTCACTGAAGATGATTATCAAAGTGGCGACACAGCTGCTATCACACTCTTTATGTTACCAGCTCCACACACTGCCAAAAGGATCAGAAATGATTTTTCCAATCTGTTTTATTTCACCCTCCCTTTGAAATAACCGACAGACGAGTGTGAAGATGAAAACACTCCACAAAGAACGAAAGGCTCCTTTGGGGGAGGCACTGAGCATCTTCTATGCAGGCGCATTACTGAGATCAAGGAAGCCCCCAGCATCCTCTGCCACCAAACTATTTCTTTGCTCCTTGAGGGACAGGGGACAGCATGGAATGCCCATGCTGGTGCTGGGGCCTGGCATCAGGCAGTGCCCCACAGCCACTCGTCCCATCTTCTGAGCCGAGGAGGATGTTTTTACTGATAAAGCACAGCTCAGGTTCCATGGGAGACATCACCGTCTCTCTGTGGTTTTGACCAAAGAGCCAAGTTAAGCTTTTTCTTCTTGCATATGACCACAGAGAATAAGGTTCAAATTATTCCCTCCAGCACAACTGTACAAACCAGCTCCATCTGCGTGGCTTCTGGAATAAACCCATGGCTTTCAGCAGATTTGCACAGCTGCGCCCAGTGGATGGGAATGCAGAAAACTATTATGCTGATGAGACAAGAGAGACATCAGCTCCCATCAACCCCACTCTGAGTCCTTCTATATCAGTAATGCTGATGATAACAACAGCACACTCCAGAGGGGCCCAACCCAATGCTGTACTGGGTGTCTTCTACTAATTCAATGGGAGCCGGGGTTTTCAGTACACCATGGAACTGGGCCAGGGTCTGTGACGGAACAGAGGGAGGATCCATTTGCTTCACCAAGTGTCATCAACTATTAGTCAGCGTGTTTGAGCTTGGGTAGGGGGGAATTTTCAGGGAAACATATCTTTGCAGGATATGTGACTCATCAGACTGGGAACTTTGCACAGGCAAGTTCTGATCAAGACCCAGATTTTATATATCTTTTTCTAAACTGCTGAAGTCTAAGTCTGAAATACTTTAACAAGGAATTTTCCGTTTCCAGTTGGAACCATTTTGTTCAAAACAGTTCATAAAACATTAAAAATAGTTGGAACGGTAATCTAACTCGGATCTGTTTCTGCTTTTTATCCTCCTTCCTCAGGGCTAGTTCATAAAAAGCTGAGGCTTTTACTTTTATCACAATTCAGAACAAAGTAAAAATAAATGTGTAGGAATCCTCCATTGCTACTATAAACCTTCACTACAGCATTCTGATAAAATGTGAGTCTCAAAGGCGGTCCCCCCAAGGCAGGGCTGTATTCCCCTGTACGAGCTCAAGGCAGACACATGGGGGCTTTGCATCTTTGCATTCTTTTCTTTCTGTTTATCTGCTGATCTCCAGTGCACCGTTAATCTGGAGTGACAGCCCCAGCCTCACCATGAATAGCTTTTCTGCTACTAAAACAAAAGACACATCTCTAAATACTTTATCATTTTAAGCAGAAAAGAACACAGTTTCTCATAGTTGAAATGGAAAAAACAGAAGATTTGTGTATTCAGCAGACTGGTGTTACCAATGACTGTTTTCTACTTTCATTTTTGCTCTCAAGTGAAAGACAGCGTTGATCCAGACAGCACAGAAAGGAGCCATGCCATGGCCATATCCTTGCACAGGCTCTTTCAAGAGGATTGCCCCTAAGGAATGCCCTGGAGAGACTCAGCTGCTTGAAAGCATTGCGCTTCAGCCCTGATGGAGCAGAGATGCACTTAATATACACAGCATTAATGAAGGATTTACTTAGCAAGGAGCAGACAACGCTGCATTTTAAACCTCGTGTTTACACAAATTACTTTCCAGAGCATAAGAAAAACTGAAGTAAGGCTTTGATCCACTGAAAGAAAACCATAGCTCCATGCACATGACTTTAGGTAGTACATCTAATTTTCTTTAAGACATTTAACAAGTCAGCTTATGATTGCTGTAATACAGGGAGATTTCATTAAATAAACTGCCATCTTCTATCGGCATCATCATGATTACCTCCTGCCCTTGTTTTGTTTGTAATTTATAGCTTTTCTTTGCAACTTGCCAACATGGGCTCTTAGTAATTTAACATAATTACAAGACTGGCATAGAAAAAAAGCCAGTTGCTTTTGTTTTGCTTGTGCTCCACATTTCATTCACACACCATTCTCACAGCCTTCCCTGATGTATGGTGAAGTGATAGTACTCTGCAGGGCAACAGACTTGGATTCTTTTGTGATGTGTAGAATGAGCCCTTCCCACTGGGGGACCTTTTCGCTTTCTAACTAATTTTCTTCATTAACTACAGCAGTGGCAAAACGCTGCAATGAGAAAGGTCATCTTTGCAAGCAAATCACATATCGCATAGACCTTCACTGGTCAGAATGCAACATCTTAAATTTGTTTGAGAATTAACAGGCAAAATGTGCCTTACAGTGCCATATGCTCCTCAAAGCACGATCCACTGAAGAGTCTGCTGCTCTACCATCAGTTTCTAGTTTGCTCTTAAGGAGCAGCGGTATGTACAGCTAAGTAGTAGTAATGGGACTGATTGTGAAGGCAATGTCTGCTTCTAAGAAAAACCACTGCAGTCACCAGTTAGATGTAGGTTAAAATAATAATAAAATAAACCCCATACTAGATACAACTGCATGTAAATGTCAAAGAGCAGCAACATCTCCAGCTTCAATAACAAACACAAGGCAATTCCCCTGGTCTAGTTACAATCCCCTGCAGACTTCCAGATTGCTCCAGGTCTCTCAGCTTCAATTCCAGCTGAGCTAGAGCTGTTGGGAATCAGGGTTTTGGTGAAGGCAGCAGAGTCATTTTCTGGGTTGCTCAGCAGGGTTAGCTGGTGACTATAACATTGATTTGCACCTTGCTGCTGCTACCCACGTGACATAAATCCATGGCACCTGGCAAGATAAAGTGCTTCACATGACATGGACTCTGCAGGGAAGAGGCAAGGGGGAACATCTATCCAAGCGTCCCTGGGACAAAGAAGCAACAACTAGAAATCATAAAATCATAGAATCATTTGCGTTGGAAGGTATTCTTACAAGTCATCTAGTCTAATTCCCTTGCAATGAACAGGTACATCTACAGTGAGATAAAGTTGTTCAGAGTCCTATCCAGCCTGACCTTGGATGTCTCCAGGGATGAGACATCCACCACATCTCTGGGTAACCTATTCTACTTCACCATCCTTACTGTAAAAGGCTTCTTCCTTATATCCAATCTGAATCTCCTCACTTTTCATTTTAAACCATTTCCCCTTCTCTTGTCAGAACAGATCCTGCTGAAAAGTCCCTTTCTTTCTTACAGCCCCCCCTTTAGATACCGAAAGGCCAATCTCAGGTCTTCCAGGAACTTTCTCTTCTCCAGGCTGAAAAGTCCCAGCTGTCTCAGCCTGTAATCTCAGAAGAATTGTTCCATCCCTTGGACCACTTTTGTGGCCCTCTTCTGGATGTGCTCCAACAGGTCCATGTCTCTCCTGTGCTGCAGACTCCACATCTGGACACAGTACTCCAGGTGAGGTCTCACCAGCGTAGAGCTGAGGGGTAGGATCACTTCCCTTACAGTGCTGACCATGCTGCTTTTGATGCAGCTCAGGAAATGGTTGGCTTTCTGGACTGCAGGGGCACAGTACTGGCTCATGTCTATCTGCCATACCTTAGTACCTCCAGATACTCTTTGGCAGATACTTTTTTACTGTGCTCTATCCTTACACCTCCCTCTTGTACTGATGCCATGATCGAGGTGCAAGACCTTGTACTTGGATTTGTTGAATGTCATGAGGTTCACCTAGGCCCACTGCTCAAGCCTGTCTAGGTCTCTCTGAATGGCTTTTTTTTTGTCCCTCAGGTGTGTCAACTGCACCACACAGCTTGGTGTCACCCACAAACTTGCTGAGGATGCCTCAATCCCACTGTCAATGTAATTAAGGATATTCAAGAGCACTGGTCCAGTGCTTTCTCCCAGCTAATGACAAGGGCACTAAAAAGCAATTATAGCCATCCCTCGAGCTGTTCACAATAATCAGCAAAGGTATCAGCAGCATGAAATAAGTACATGATTTCTGACAGGGGGAAGAGTTAGGAACCACCCAGGTGCCAGCTATCTACACCCAGGAACCAGGTTTTGACACACTGACTGCCAAGGAGTGAGATGATGGGAGGCGTCATTTCTTAAAAACAACAGTAGGTGCTCAGCACCAAATGAGATCCAAAGATCCAGGATCAAGCCAGGATAAGGTGATTAGCTCCACAGTTCAGCAGAGAACAATATCATGGGACATTAATGCTGCAGGTGAGAAAGAATTGTATAGAGTCTGGTAGCTTTTCCATGGCTGTGACTTTGCAGAAGAACATCAGCTGGGCAACCAGGAAGCTCTTCAGAGCAGCCAGAGCTGCTGTTTAAAACACTCTTCCTCCCAAGGTATAACTCAGAGCAGCATTACTGTTATGGCTTGCTGTTGAACAATGAATGTTCCCCTTGAAGAATTCAGTGAAC
The DNA here is from genome assembly GCF_019232065.1 of Centrocercus urophasianus. Taxonomy (NCBI): domain Eukaryota; kingdom Metazoa; phylum Chordata; class Aves; order Galliformes; family Phasianidae; genus Centrocercus; species Centrocercus urophasianus. The sequence goes on from NW_024884711.1 coordinate 14,887,472, forward strand.
ATTCTGCACATCATTCTGCTGTGGTTTGGTCCCAGCTCTAGCCAGGGGTCTCTGCTTCCTCATAGTGACAGCTTCGACCCTGTGTGTTATTATTCAGCTTCTGATTTCTGCCCTTGTGTAATTGCCTGTCTAATGCTAGATATGGACCATCTATCCTACTGAACACATCTGGGCCACTGTTTTCAAAGCAGTTTCGCTTTAGCCATTTATATTATCAATATTCCAGTCATTTCTTGCTCATATTCAACTGAGATGATTCTCCTCTCACAACTGCATGAAGCATCAAATGAGAAAAATACTTACTGAGCTAATTTCACATTTCATTTGTACTCCCTAAGATGTCTCAAACTTGTAATTTATGTTAACTCATTGCCTAAAGAAACATTTTTTTTAGAAAAATGAAATGTCCTCTATGGTTAACTGTGGTAATTCGTGTAGTGAACTGAATGATTAGGCAGTCTAGATTTGCTGAAGTACTTCCATGTATGCCTTAGCAATTCTGCAACTTACAGTGATTTATACTGGCAGGATTCCTACTGAATTTGATTTTATTTTAAATGGTGAGGTTACAAAATAAGAAGCATTTCTCTTTGGTAAATCTGCACAATATTACTATTTGTTGTTAGCAAGAAATGTCATTATATTTATCATCAAATTTTCTGAAGTCAGCGTGGCTAATTCATAAAACCTACTGTTTTAAGTTGTTACGGTATGTTAAATAGCACAAAATGGACAGCACTGACTTTAGCACCTCATTTCCCTACGTTCCTACTTAGGTAAAACTCCCATTGACTGAACAGACTCTTTGTTTTTCATAAGTTTATTATTGCCTTGCAATAGTGCACAGGAGCCTGAGCATTCGGCCAGGTCCTGACAACAGAGATGCTGTGCAAACAAAGAGGAAAAGATCAATCCCTGCCCTGAAGAGCGTACAGTCTAGAAAGCTGCCCCACCTTCATAACAAGTCCTTTTTTCCTGTGTAAGAAATGGGACATAATCACAACAGAAAAAGACATTCATTTTTAAGGCTGCAAAGAAGAATTTGCAAATATTGGAACAAGGACCCAACAATAAATCCCCAGAGTGCTTTAAAAGTGCACTATATATTATACCCTAAGTATTAAGGCTCACAGATCTCCTTTGGTTAAATGCTGAATTTCTGATAAACATGCAAACAAAGAGGAAGAAGAAAGTGGAAACCTCCTTCCAGTCCACTAAGAACACACTTTTACAGTTTTTTTCCCCCCGTTTTGCCCAGAATAACCGCTCCCCTGCTTCTTCAGAGAGCAAACTGGCACAAGTTCAAGAGATAAATGCATATAAGGACACAATTTATTCAACATTTGTCAGAACCTAGAGCTTTCCTTGAATATTATCGTTTATACTGTCATACATCCAGATACTTCATTTTGTAATTTCTACCTTACACGAGTCTGCTCAGAAAACAACTTTCGCTGTAGCAAGTCCAAAACATACACCCAACCAGACCAATTTGTACAAAGAGAAAATATTTTTAAAACATCTACTGAAAAATTACAAACACTTTAGTTCAAAACAAGCCCCAGTTAGACTTTCCATTAAAACACATCTTTAAAATAACTTCCTAAAGTTATAAATAGACCAAAGTATTTAGGAGCCAAGATACAGCATAGTTAAGAACTATCTGAAGAATTCCAGCACTGCCCTTCTGGGCACAACAAGAACTACCTACTTATAGGCAATATATTTTGTCTAATTCTATATATGTGCGTGTGTGTAGAGTCTGTCATTCCATGGACATAATAGGAAAGAGGCACATATTAAGAAAAAGGTGTGCAGATTAATGTAATGATTTATCAAAGAGTGTATGTGGACTAGATTTCTCTGTAAAGGAAGGTATTTGTTCTGTGTAATACTTCTTGGTTTTTTTTGCTCAAATTTTAAAGCCCCCAAGAACCAGTTGGCATTTGGTGAGAGTAATTTTCTGGGGAAAATGACAGTGTTTCAGATCTTCTGTGTCTGGGGAAGATCTGCCAGCTAGCCAGGGGGCTGTTTTTGGTTTCCCAGCTCAATAGCAGGCTGCCTAAGGGCCGAGGATCATTAACTTCCAGCATAATTAGCCAATCTATCAGGCAGATTATACTAAGGCTGGGGACACCCAAAGAAATCCAAGGACATGTTGAGGTGTGAGTGCTGAGGACATAGATGTGATGTGTGAATACACAGTCAGTAAAGCATTTTATTTCTTTTTAACGAAACATTTTTGGGCTCGGATATACACTTTCTGAAAAATAAGAAATAAAAACTAGGTGTTGCTGGAGAAAATCCAAATATCTCTAACCTGGACCTCTGCCGAAGGAGATACGCTGTGATTACTAAAAGAACCAAGACTAATTTAATGAGCAGTGGGTCTACTTTTTCAGCATTGAAGATAAAAATAAATATCAAGCAGCTGCCTGCTTTACTGTGCAGCAGCCACAGGCTTTAATCTATTTGATGGACCATAACTTTGCATAGAAAACAAAGAATAGAGGGAGTATTTCATATTTATGAATCTATTATATTCACATGCTACAACATTGCACTATTTATCTTCGGTATATCTGCATATGTATATGTCTTTTGATATGCTATTCACACATAGTATATAGACATATAATACGCATATCAATATATAAGCATCCCCATATTTAAATTTAAGTAGTTAGCCATATTTGAAAAATGTATTACAGGCAAAAGACACGGAGCCATGCATGGTAAACACCACACTCATGTACCCGAAGTCTGTCTCTAAATCAGAGAAAATAAATCGCAAACAGGTAAAATATAACTGTCAGGATATTTCATTAGAAAAATGCAAATACTTGGAAGTGCAGAATTACTCTTTTGGATATTACAGTCCCACACTACTGCTTTTTGTAGTAGTGGATATACTGGGAAAAAGTACAGTAGTTAGAAAGATTGCACAATTCCTCTTATACAGGCCTAAGCTCAGAGCAAAATCAAAATAGGAAAGCTTTTATTTCAAGTCAAAAGCACCACCTGTCCATCTTCCTGCATGCCTTTCAAATGTTACTGTTGAAAAAAGATCATCCTAGACTGTGTACTATTAAAAAGGCTCTCTTGAGCAGTTGTGTACACTGACTGTCAGTAAGCGTGCTCGCTATGTAAGAACCCAAACTATTTACTGAGGGAAGATAAATCACCTTCCCCTAATATGATATCAGTGATTAGCAAAGTTATTTGAGCCAGCATTCCTTCTCAGCCATCAGGCATAGGACTGCAGTGCTTTACACAGTTAAAATGACAATGAGGCCATTAATTTTGCAGAAGACTTCCTTGCAATACCACCTTCAGGATGAAATATCTCCGTGCTTTTTGCTGAAGCTCAAACCTGGGGTCCACTCACCAGTAGTCTGCATGACATAGGTAGCAGCAGCAGTCTCTTTGGGGCCAGGATGCTCAGAGCACCCAATGTCTTGCTGCAGACCCTGCCACTGCCCCTGCTGCACACACCCCTCCCCTTCTCCTTCATTTTCTGAGCACACTGATGCTTTAGGAAAGCCAGCTACAATATTTTGACCCTGGCTTCGGACTGGAACTCCTCAGGATTCATCTCTTCCCAGCGATTTCTCTGTCAACACTGAGAACTTGGTTTCTCCTGTTTCCTTCTAACATACACGTTGGGCAGTCTATGGCAACACCCTCTTGGCTCAGTTTCTGAGAGGGATGGGTTTCGGAGTGTGAACTGGAAGAAAAAGCACCAGGCCAGACAGACCTGAACCCACTCTTTTTGTTTTTCTTGATGTATTGTTCCAACCTATAGCTTAGGTTCTGCTGTGGATCACCTACTGCACTTCCAGGTTTTGTGAAATAAGAGTCATCACAGCCAGGCACACAAGCTAAATCATTACAAGTAAAGTATACATAAACGCAGTCCAGAGATGCTCACCCTACACAATGTCAGGCAAAGCCCTACTGATCACAAGTTTCTAGGAATAGTAACTTGCTTCCTTATTTGTCCATAAAGTGCCTACTCCACATGGGTGCTTTTACAGAAAATAGATAGCAACAAGAAAAGAAAGTATTACTAGTAATCCTCAGGGTACCTGTGAGATGAGCAGAGACCTGCTTCTGGGTGACGGAAAGCAAGTGACAACTGAGGGATTAAGTGTGGCCTTGGGAGAAAGTCTTCTGAAGCACTTTCTGGAAAAGCTGTTCTGATTCACTTGCTTTCCTTTCTGTTAAAATATTGTGACTAAAAATTCTGCTTGCATCAGCCACAAAGCTGGCAGACTACTGCCTTATCCTTTCTGGTAAGAAATGCTTTGTTCAGCCACATAAAGAAGGCAAACCCTCCCTGCGTCACTTGTTTTATTTGTTTCTTCCCAGGACTTTATGGGACAAGCTCATGGCTCATTTTCCATCGTGCTGACTAGCACTTAGAGAACAGATGATTACTCACTGTCATGCACGTAAATCTTTGAAGTGCAAAGAAAAGAATGTCCTAATTTACTTCTAAAGAGAAATCCCAGGATCCAGCAGAATTTAAAAACTGATTTTTCTAGGGCAATGCTTCTTTCATCTTCTGAATGCTAAATATCAAAAAAGAGAGCTCTATCTTAATTCAGGCTGAGCTCTGACCCTTGAAGTCGTATGATGCCGTCTGTGTTTACATGAGCACAGATTATTCTCCTCCGCACCAGCTCACATAAGGCACATTCCTCTCAAGTTCTCTGAATCTTTAACACTCGTTCCACTCCCTCACTCCTGGCTCACTGGGGAATGGGATGCTGTGTTGTCCGAATGCTGCACAATAATTTCCCCCAAATCACAGTGAGAAGAAAGGCTGGTATTATTTCCATTTCATTGACAAGAGGCTGACTCATTATATTAATCTTTCCTTTTTTTTGGTACCCAATTGTAGTGGCAGCTTGCATTTTTTAATAACATTTAATACGCTGTACTATTTTCTATACTCAGAGAACAGATCCCATTAGTTTCACCTGCATTTACTCAATACTTCAGCAGAATCTAATTTGTGCACTCAGCAGCAGAAGTAGCCTCATTAACCTCTGAACATGTTCGAGCTGCTTGCCAACAGCAAGTGAGAGCTCTGGGCAGGGATGTAATCCAGCCCATGGTGCAACTTTCAACAAATTTCATCACTGTAGTAGACTTCTTTCTTCTTCCTTTTCATCACATGCCTTCCATTTCCATAAATAGTAAGGAAAAGATACTTAACCACAGCCACCCCCTCACCCACAGCCATGACTTAACAGTCATCAGAAAATGAAAATAGTAGAAATTGTAGTCAACTATAGCTGTGGCTTTCAGAGAAAGGCAAAATTTGGACATTCTCTTTGGTTTTAACCACCCAAATCCAATTTGTGGACAACAATGCTTCTAACTATGCAACCATGCTTCTTCAACTGAACAAAGTTCAATTGAAAGCCCCCCAGAAAAAAATTGGGATCACATAACTAAAAATTTTACCAATCACTCAAGCGTACAACTGGGGTTGTGCTGATGACCCCCTGTTTGGTGTTCCCTGACTTCCAAATACTTAACTTTGCACTTTAAAGCTCTTTTAATGATGTCTCTCTCTCCCCTAGTCATTTTTTCTTACTATTGGAGCTATATGAACTCCTTTCCCCAGGCTAAAAGTCCGACGCGGGCAACCCTGAAAACAGTTTATTGCCCAAGGCTGGACCAAAGCTTATAAACCAAACAACAAAAATCAGAGAATCATGGAGTGGTTTGGGTTGGAAGGGACCTTTAAATCATCTAGTTCCAAGCCCCCTGCTATAGGCAGGGATAACTCCCTCTGGACCAGGCTGCTCAAAGCCCCATCCAACGTGGTCCTGCATGCTTCCAAAGAGTGGGCATCCACAACCTCGCTGTGCAACCTGTTCCAAGTGTCTCACCACCCTCATAGTAAAGAATTTCTTCCTAATATCTAGTCTAAATCTATCCTGTTCCAGTTTAAAACCAGTTCTCCTCGTCCTGTCACTACATGCCCTTAAAAAAAGCCCCTTCCTAGAAGCAGATTATAACTTAGTGCCCAGGTTAGTCACAGAAGAGCATGCAATAACACTTTGATTTTCCTAATTACTTGCTGACAACAGTGGAATGACGGGATTTCCTATACAGAATTTTTGAGCCCTATTAGGTCATGGGGTACAGACACCACCATGCCAGGCACTAACTGGAGCCTGGCCCCTTCAACCTCAGCTCCTTCAAACTATCTCTGTTAAAGTGAGTTATTTGTTGGAACTGACCCTCCTCCACATGGAGCTGGCATTTTTCAAAAGAAAAAATGCTGTGTAGAAAAATTCCCAGTAACTCAATTAGCTGGAATCTTCTAAATGCTGTCAGAACCCTGTACTTCCCCTCAATCTCATACGTGCAGTTTTCTGGAGAAGAAAAGCCAGTGTGACATATGATATGGAAACCTCCCAGCCAAATAGCTGAGCAGAAGTGCAAGCCTTTTTTTTTTCTTTATTTTCTCTTGGCCTTTTCAAAAAGAGAAAATCAGGCATTTATCCCTCCGTACAACCAAGACAGCAGTTCACTGGGATGAGTCTCATAGAAGAAGCAAAGCAAACTCAATCTTTCTTGGAACCGGAGTAGTCAGAAAAATGGAGGACTTTTAGAAGCTGCCTGCTTGAAGAATTAAACCAAACCAGAAGAGACCACATGATGCTTTTTTTTTTTTTTGCAAGATTTTTTAGTAATGCTAAGCACACATAACTCTGAGAAAAGTCATGGAAAATAGATGTTGCAAATGAGCTTGAAACATATTGTCCTGAATTGTAGAGAGTCTATTCAGATAAAAATACAGGACTCTCTCTGGAGGCCTGTATGGGAACTGCTGAATCACAGCCTGAACCTCTGATTGACCACCTGAGGTGAGCAATGAATCAGCCCTGGGAGCACAGGTGAAGGCAATTCACCTGTGCTACCTGTAGGGGTGGAGCCTTGCTCCACCTCTCCTAGACCCATTTAAGAGCTGACTGCCCCTAGGGAAGGATCTCTTTTGGAGATTGCTCCTTTTGGAGTCTTCTCAGTGAGTCCAAGACAAAGGTAAGCTTTCTATCTGCTTTTCTTTAGTGTGTTAATTTGTTTAGCTGAGCTTTTTAATATATTTCTTAATTATAGCATCTGTGTATTGATTTATTATACAAGGTTCTTTTTTCCTATCACAGTGAGGGCTCTGTGAGTGTTCTTCAGCCAGGAACCTAACTGGATGGTGGAAGTGTGATGCTCCTGGTTCTAGAGTTCTCATTTTGTGTAATGGAGGTTAAAAAGGGCGGTATGTCAGATGCCTCTGCTCTAGCAGGTCAAGGTAAGAGACTTCATCCATTTCAACCTATCCAGCTAGAGGTAAGGACACTTGACTACATCCAAAACTGCTATTCTTGGTTGTTCAAGACAGCACCAATTATTTTTCTCTCTTCAGTCTCTTTGAAAAGGGAGAAGGCCGTGAGCTATGTATTTCTCAAGCATTAAAAATAGCTACACAACAAAAACCTTTTTCTCCATCCTATACAGAAATCTCACCCCCTCCCTGCACCCATCTCTCTGTTTCAGACAGGTTTCAAATGGTCACCAGCTACAGCAGTCAAGGCAAGGCCAAATTTGGGATTTTATTTTTAAAACAACTTGAATTCATTCTGTGGGATATAATAAGCTGGCATGTTGCAATGTTGATGGAAGAATATATGTCTGAGTGTCACAAAACTTGGTAGCTGGATAGAGGCAAGTGCAGTTCCTCAGTGTGTGTGTGGGCTGAGGAGTCCTGGCACTGCTGCCTCCTTGGCAGGCAGTAAAAAGGAGATGTTGGAGGAAGAGAGAAATGGGTGATGGAGAGATGTGGCAAAAGGTCTGGAGGGATTGCTGGGCTTAACAAAGTGAGGAGTGCACAGAAAGAGAGCACAAATCAATAGGGAACCAGGCATCACCAATTCCTCTGTTCACAGGAAAAAACACCCTGTGTAACTGGCCCCAAGTATTGCGTGTCAACCAGAAATAACTGGACTTATGAGTTTTATTCTCATGGGGATTTGTGAGTTATAGTACTTAAAATTTCAAGGCATTACAAATTTTTGCTATGGGACTCCCTTTAACCCCCTTGCTGCTGGTCCTTCTTGCATCTTCTGTGCTGTGGAAGAAGGTGACTGTTTTCCTCTGCTGTGTCGATGCTCCATAGGTAGAAACCAGGGTATCTGTGCTGGGGTTTCTGAAGCATAAAGTGGGAACAAGCCAAAAGAAAGACTTTTTCTTGTCCTGGGAAGGCAAGGGGAAATAATGAACAAAAATAAAGGAGGTGTAGGTGGGTGATTTTTCTGGACAACAGTTTAAATAAAAGATAAAAATTGACTGAAGAAAAACCACAGTGTGAGGGGGAGGTATTCCAGTGTACCAGATTGGAAAAATGTCTGTTAATTTCTCATGTGAACTTTAGCCAAAGTAGATCCCTCTTAAATTTTTGAAGACTACTTGGGCAAAGTCCCTGCTGGGGGATACTTTTGGAAGGTAACTTCATTTATCAAATACATCTGCAACCTGTTGCTCTCCCACAGAAGACTGGGCAGAACACCTTCTATGTCACTTTTTCCCAAGATCTCTCAGAGCAACAACTGAACGCTTGTCAGGCAGCTTCTAAAAGCAGGACCCAACCTGTGGGATCTGAAATGTTGGGGCCTGACCCAGGGCAGTTAATTGCTGACAGTGAATGAGGAGGGCAGAGAAGAAGCTGTGGGAATTGGCTTTGTGGATTGCAGCCCAGAGGCAGATCTCAGATGGTTGTGTCTGTGCACCAAGGGCAGCTGTGAGGAAAAGCCCTGCTCCACAAAGCACCCTGTGTTTCCTGGCATGCCAATCTCTCCAGCTCCCAGGGAACAGGTGTGTTTTTTTCTTTTTTTCAAAGAGCAGTTTAGAATTGGCTTTTTTTCCCTCTGGATCACTGTGATTACCCATCTTGCTCCCATTCCTCTCTTCCAAACAAGCTACAAGCAGAAGAACAGCCAGGCATGCCTCCTTGCAAGCCTAAGGTACAAGGAGGAAGATTCAACAACGCAGTTGGAATGGCTTATGCCCTCCCTGGGCATTCATCTCTTCAGATCCTGGTGGAAAAACCCCATTCCCAGTTTGACTTAGGTTGAAGCCTCCTAGGTAAGAAAGGGCTGACTCACAGTGCTTGAAGAGAGCACAGAGAACCCTTGTATAGATAGTTTGTTCTGATGTTGCTCTGATAAATCTTGCTATGGCCACAGCATGTAATGTCCATAGTTTCTCTTCCTAACAAGGGAAAAGCTGAGGTTGCACCACATCTGATGTAAAACTTTTTAAAATAGCCCTCAGTGAAGGCTTTTCACAATCAGCCTGGATGACTTTGCTGGGGAAGTTGAAAAGGAGTAATGATGACAGCACCAGTGCTTTTTCCCTGTGCATATGTGTACCTTAACATATGTTTGAAAAAAATAGTTCTGTTTCTAAAAAAGAAAAAGAGGGAAATGTTAAGGGGGTGGAATAACTTAAAAATTAGTGTAAGAATAATATGTATACTTAACATGACCTTAAAATAATGCTTCCAAATCTTAATTTGTTTCTTAGACAGACAAAGAGCTGATTTGTGTTCATTCTCTGTAAATCCCTCAATAATTCACAACTTAAGAAATGTGTCTATCTCCTTTAAGAGAAAGGAGAAGTTAACAGAACCGAAAGTGGTCAATGGATTGAACTTTGTTTTGTATTTTTGATGCTTTTCCCTTCACTGCACCTCTGGAAGTGATGTTGCTTGTCAGAAGAAATTACTAATGCTCTGTTCCCCAGTAGCAGCAATAGGAACCTACATTTCTCCTACATGCTCCTCTGTGCAAGAGAATCTGGTATATCTGCATTTCTGTTCTTGCAAAAATTATTTCTGACTTCATCCTGAAAGATTCACACTGCAGAACTGGGACTGAGGCTGAACTTCTGTCCTTCAGGGTGGTATCAAAAAGGTGGGAAAGACTTGCAAATATCCAGCTGGAGGAGTGGTAAATAAGAGCTGGTGCTTCCAGCTCCCCAGCATGGGGATAGATACCACAACACAGCTACGATTTTTATCAAGTTTGGTCATCCAGTGGACAAGCAAAGGATGAGATAGGACAGAGCTTGATATTGCCACTTCCCAGGGCACTTGAATTTCTTCCTCAGAATATCAGCAATGGCCTGCTGCTGGAGTACCCATCCACTGAAGGGAGGCAACAGCAGCTTCCAAGGGTGCACTGCTTCATTTCCCTTCAGGTGAAGTAATAACTCAATGTCTCTTGCACTGGGGCAAACTGGTGGTGTATGTTTAAAGCACTCAATATATGGTGCTTTCTAAATTCCTGCTGGTTCCTCATATTTTCATGTTACACACCAGCTCAGAAACTCAGGCAGGTTATAGTTACAGATCACTGCCTTCCCCTCCTGGCTGGTGGAAGAGGCTGAGGGGTAGCTGGAGATAACTGCATTACATTTTACTATTGTTCCCCTTGAACAGAACAGCAGAATCTCTTCTGATGTGACAGCACAACACCTAGATTTTTAGAAAGCCGGTCGCAGACTTAAAATAGAAATAAATATTGATTAGTGGGATGGAACATGCACTTCCTTACACAGTTACAGGATCAGATTCGGTAATGCTTCCTTTCTTTCAATTGATGACTTTGGAAGCTGTGGGATCTAACCACACTAACATTTTTAATGCTTTTAGATACTATTTTAATACCTTTCTCATCAGCTTCTGGCTCAGACATTCTCTTTTGCTGAAACAAGTTCCCTGGACTTCTTTATTATGTCACCAAAAGTTCTCAAGCTTGATTTTTGAGTGGAAAAAAATAGTCCTCTATAGAGCAAAAAATTAGTTTGACAGGAAGAGCCCAAAGCTTAGGAAGGTAGAGTTTGAAGCACCATTATTTAAGAGGGGTTAGAAGAGTCATAGAGCAATGTGAGGTGTTTAACTGAAGAAGGGGCACCTTGCTTAGGAAGTCTTTTCTAAGCACATGTTGAAATCCTCTCAGTGCTGGGGCATTGGCACCTGTGGAGCTGTGGGCTGAGCTAAGAGCCCAAACCAGTGGTGTCCAAATTCAGGCTTTGTCTCTGGCTCACTGCCCACTGTCATCTCACCCAAAGCCTCACTGTGTCTGCACTGCTATGGTTAGATGCAAACAATATGCTTATCTTTATCTTTTGTGAATCTGAGTAGGTCATTAAAGCTAAGGAATTTAAAAATTCATGTTAATACATTAAAAAATCTTTCAATTTTTGATTTGATTTTCTAAGCTATTAAATCATCACCTTTAAAAATGTTTAAGGCAAATTATCACACAGAAGGACCTTCAAGGAAAAAAGTTTATGACTTAAAACATCAAATTTTAAAAATGCTTTTAATCTTGATTCTGTGTTTTCAGTCTCTCATGGCTCTATGGTTTCTTCACAGTAGCTGTCTTATCTGCATTTGCTGCTGAGATCAATAAAGAGATGCTGATTAAAAGAAAAGTGGCTGGAGATCTGACTTGTTTGGTATTTATCTCAAGCCTGGCTGCAGTGCTGCACAAGCTGTGAACACAATGCCAAATTTGGCCTGTTCTTGTCTTCTGGTACAAAGACACATGCTTGAGTACAACTCCAGCCTTCACCAACAGCTCTGCTAGAACAAATGTGCCGTAAAAAATGCACCTTCGGGTTAGAAATCAGAAAATTTCTTCTCAGAAGTGGTGATGCTGTGGCACAGGCTGCCCAGGGAGGTGGTAGAATCACTGCCCCGGGAGGTGTTCAAGAACTGTGGGGATGTGGCACTGAGGGACATAGTTAGTGGGCATGGTTGGACTCAATGATCTTAGTGTTTTTTTTTTCCCACCTTAATGATTCTAAACTCAGTCATAGCCATTCCTTAGCAGTCCCTTGTTAGACTCTTTCTTTTAAAATGTGACTTTAAAGTTAGATACACAAAATACACTGTGCCTCAGTATTAGTAGTCCAAACGGGCCACCATGAAAATGTAGTTACAAACCAACCTTAATTACCACAGGTGCCCCAGGGACGCATTTCTATAAGTATCAGAAAGAGAGAGATCAGCATCTGTGTCCTGAATTCTTTATTGGTGTATTTTTGTTCTGCCATGAGAAAGGACTTCATGAGCTGCTGGAACACAAAGATTTCCTCAGTGGGTATAGCACTTAATATAACAGTGGTGGATAGCAGATAGAGAAGGATATCCAGTGCTTTTGGCTAGTAAATGCAGAACACAACACCAACTCTCATTTCCTAGTTTACCAAGTAACACAACCACTGATGGACAAACCACTCTACATAAAATCAGAGGGACAGACCATCAGCTCAGCAATAGGGATTCAAGTCCAACAGTATGCACTACTTACGGAATGAAATCTCAGAAGGACGGAGAGCAATGACACACTTTCCAGCGGTAACAAAAAAAGCCATGCTCTGATGTTGTCTGTGACAACTATTTTCATTAGGTTTGGTGAAAGTGAGCCAAGGAAAAAGGCATCACGCTGATAATAAAACAGGCAGTTGGAAGCTCATTATTGTGCCATTTACCTGCACCTCTATGTAGGCTGAAATCCGTTCTGCCAGGCTTCTCACTTTTTAAATATATCACAGACACATGCACAGACGAATCGTGAGGTATAGACCTGTCAGGAGGCAGACTAATGTCAGCACTTCACCCTCCTGGCTGTCAGCTCTGATTCCAAATAACCTTTTGTCTTGTTGTTTCACTTACTAAATTACAGATCAAGCAAAAAATGTAATTATACCCCAAAAGGCCACGGATAGCATCTTAAAATACACAGAACTGTGAACAAAACAACAATAAAAAGATAAAACTAGTACTACCCATGGTGCACAGCTAATCCAAAACATTCTGCAGTCCCATATGGGCTATTGCAGATGCACTTCCTCTGCTGAAACCTGCCTCTCAGGGACAACCCCCATTTTTAGTATAATTTTGCTAAAGGAAGTCTCATGAAAAATACTTCTCTCCTGTTGCAATAAATACTTTGTTATACTGCTACTGAGTTCAGCACTTGCATTTTGTAAAGTAGTATGAGGTTGGTAATATTGAGCCTTATTGTCTATGCACAAATTTATTTGCTGAATATAGAGAAGTAAAAAAAAATCCAAACCCTATAGGAATATACTATTCTTTCAGGTAGCTCGTTCTGTGTTATGCTGGATTGTAATCTCCGCCAACATACCTCATTTTCATCCGTTCTGGAAGTGCCTTAAGCACTGCCTGTAAATTCATTTGGCCTGACAAATTCAGCAATGCATTATAGACCAGATGGAATTAATCAAATCAAAGGGAGGGGAAGAGGGGAATCAAAGGAAATTATTTTTCCCCTACTTCCTAAAATACGTAACTAAGTAGGACTAATTCATTTGAGGTGGTTGGAGTTGACCAGCTATCTCTATCTCTTTATCTACTTGTATTTTAAAACACAGCCCTGAGAATACAGCCCAGCAGTAGATAGGGGAAACATCACTTCTCTGTCCAAATGATGTGCTAGTCTACCAGTATTTTCTTGTGGACTGGCAAAATAACAGACTCAAAACCCTTATAGAGTATGGACCTCAGAAGACACTACTGAGAATAGTTATAGATTCATCTCTGTGAAACAAACCTGAACAGATTTTCCTGATGCCAGAGCATAGATGCCACAGACACCTTTTCCATATCCTAAAGGAAGCTGTAGGACGTTCAGATTTTACCCCACCATGTTCCCTGCCATCAAATAATGCCATGGCTACAGCCTGCTTCTTGTGGGTGAAGAGTGAACAGAAAAGGGATGGGAAACGTGACTTTCATTTCACTGTGAGCAGGACTGCCTGTCTGTTGTACGGTCAACATCAGGCAGTCTGACAGAAAAGGATTTGCCCCCATAATTCTGCTCTCACAGCAAGATCTATTTTCCCACACTCCTTGGCATTGGCAAAATGAACACGCTCCAGTTCAGACTCACATATTTAGCTCCCATTTTGCTTGTAAGAGCTGGAATTGAATAGCTATAAATAGTCACGATGAACAGAGGTCAATACATGACTTACAACAGGGCAGGGTGATGGACGACGGCACTGGTCTCAGAAACCAGGCTGGTAGTGGATAAAAGCTGCAACATCCTGTGCAAAAAGCACTCCAGATAACTCCTGCACTTCTAAAGAAGTTTATCTTTACTCCAAGGAATCTGCAGCTACTCCAAAGGATATAACTGCCTTAAAATATCAATAGGAAGAACAAAGAATTTTTAGAGCAGATGTAGTAAACATGGTACATTTGGTAGTGGCTAAGTGCTTTGCTCCAGTGCTGGCTGTGGCAACGGCATTTCTCAAGGATGGGCTGTGAGAAAGGCATTTCTGAAAGCTTGTTGTGTTCTCTCCCACAGATGGAGAAGTGGCAGCATATGGAAAACTGCAGCCTGGCTGCCCTAACAGGTGTCACACAGGCAGAAGACAGGCATATGTTCTATCTTTGACTAGTTTGCCCTAACCAGTGGGCACTATTACCTTAAAATATCAGCTCTGGGAGCAAAAGCTGTGCTATGCATTCACATAAGGAAAAAAGTTAGGTTTTCTTCATCTGATTTTTTGGAACACGTTAAACATTCCCACATTCAGTCTATCAGACATGTAAAATAAGCAAGTGATACCATACGTGCTCGCATTTTAACCCCTGTCAGTATTTACACAGTCCCTGTGGGAGTAGAGCCTTCCATAGGACTATTGCCATGCACACCCACATCTTACCACACAACCTTTAATAACCTAAGAATTAACAGAGAAGTGACTCTGAAACCAAAGAACAATTTTGAGGCTGAAGTAAGCAATTGCGTCTTTGCCTTGCATTTTTTAAGAACATGCCAAAAATCTGTTGCTAAAAAGAGACACCAGGACACATTCCCAGGAGCCTGCTCTGGGATATTGCTGCCGTCACACAAACCATGACCACAAACGAGTGCCAACTGTGGAAGGCACAGTAGCACAGTCTCTGGAAAGTCTTAAGTAAATATGCCACCTAGTGTTTAATTGTGACAACTTCATTCATAAATCATCTTAATCGATACATCCAAAGCTGTTCCCTGCCAGTCTGAGAGATACAGAGTTCAGCAGAGGTATCACAAGGAGTTTTCAAACCATCTGCCTCCCCTCCTCCAAAATACCACACCATTCAGCATTACAATGAAAGAAGTATCTTCCTCCCTGGGACTGTTCAGCCCCAGCTGACTGACAAAGGGCTGAACTTGGCTCCCAGCTCACCTTTCCCTTTGGAAGCCTGTTCTTTAGACTGCCGCTGAGAGTGGATCTGGAGTGTTCCCTGACCCCACTGCCAAGATCCCAAGCATGCCCAACAGATGCAGGAAAGATTGACTTTCACCATCAGCCAAATGGCTCTTGGGCCAGCACACGGGCACAGGGCAAAGGGAGGGGGCTTTATGCACCTCTCTACAATCTGAGAAATGGAAGCAGTTCCCAGCTACAGCTGGAACAATGGACAATGGGTTCCACAGCAGTAGTTATTTAGATGGATAGACCAGCAGAAAATTAGGGACAGGCAAAATCAGGAACAATCGAAGTATAGCAGCCACAATTTCTCTTGACTTTTACTGCATACACAATTTCTCCTTTGTCTATGACAATGTTCTTCCTTGCCTATAGCCTCTGCTTTGATAATAGTGTGCATGCTTAAAAGCAAACTCAGTTCCCAACAAGAGAGACACTCAAGGTATGGATGTGGCTCAACCCATTTTCACGCACATAACACACGCCAGATTGTTTTCTTAAAATTTCTAATCAAGATTCTCTTGATGTTTCTGCCACAGACACTCGTTATGTTTCCAAGAATTAGATCCCCGTACTGAACAACATCACAGCACACACCGTCTGATTTTCTGGTAATGTCTTGTTCACATTTCCTGATCAATAAAAATCTGAAAAGAAACTGCAGTTCCTGCAGTACTTCATCAGCTCCTTCTTCTCAGTTTATCAATTTGTTATCTCCACCCTTTTCTTGAAATTCTTCTACCTATTTTCAATCCAAGTGACCATGTTCTTGCACCAACCAATTTGAATTAATGTCAAGAGTATCATTTCAAGACACATCGTACTACTTTGCTAAAAATGCAATTATTCTGTATCTGCTGCATTTTTCATTCACTACTTTTGTAATTCTATCAAAAAGGCAATCAAGCCTAACTGGCAGTATTCATTCTTTATAACTCATGCTGAGGACTGTGCGCAGTCCCACTGTTCTCCGGGGATGAGGATATCTTACAATAAAGAGCTCATAGTTACAGTTTGTACTTTTTGCACTACTGTGTCCTCTTTTCCAAATATTAACAGCTGTAATAAGCCAGAGTTCCTGACCTCTGTAACCACACTTCAGACAAGAAAACTTTCAATAGCAGGTCCGTCACTGCATCCATTTACTGGTTGCCCCATAGTTGCCAAACCTTCTGTGAGCTCTGCCAGCCCTGTGGCTGAGCCTGTTGCCACCAACTGGCTGCTCGCTCTGCCCTGGGGTGACCATTAGGATCCCTGGCAAGCAAGACATTCCTTGATTGAATATCTGCAGGGTATATAGAAGAGGAAGAACGTAGGATATCTTGCCTAGTGCTAGGCATTTTGTGGAAGCGATCACGATCACAGCTACACTTAATTCCTCAGTGAAAAAAACATTCAAAGGGTAAAAGAGGCATGCATCCTCAGATCTAGACAAATTCAATCACTTTTTTTTTTTTTTTTTTTTTTTGTGCACTTAAACCAGAGAAGGACTAAAAGGTACCTTATATTTTCCTCCTACCTCAGAAATCAACAACAACTACAGCATTACACGCAGATGTTTTCTAATGTGTTTCTATGCCATAAGATGAAGGAGATTTAATAACTCCCTCAGGTATTCCATCACTGCATTCCACCCTGTTATTTTTTTTTTCCTCCCTTACTACCTCGCCTGCAATGTTCATCACCGTATTTTAGGCCTGTCATCTCTCGTCATGTCCAGCATGAGCAGATGACAAGTTACTGTTTTCCTTATAAGTAAGCAAGCTAACATATGAGCTAGGCAAACAATATTGCTAAAAGTACTTTTAAGTATACGTATACTTATACGTAAACATTTCCCTTTTGAAACTGATTTCAAATCACCCACCAAGAGAATTTAGTGTGTCTTCTTGTTTTCCAAGACCAAGATGTGGTAGTTCAGAAGCACATGTAAAAATTTAACGCCTACTCCTATACAGCATCCCAAGATTCATGCGAGACAATCATCTAAGGACTTTTACTTTAAAAATGGCATTTTATTTTCCAGTGACTAGATAAATGAAATATTTGTACTGAAGGCTTCCTCCCAATCCCTACGGAAGCTTGTTTATACTAATTTAATACCATGAAACTGTTTAAAGGCTATAAAAGTCAAGACAAGTAAGTTCTCCTATAAACATTTTATTTGTAATACATCAAACAAGGCATGTTTTTTTATGTAATAAACATCTAGCTTTATGAAAATTACTAATTTGTTCATAATAAGAAAATACCCAAGAGAAAAAGATTAATTCATGTATGCAGCAGAGCCTAGCTGCAGATATAGGACTACACTTGAAGAAACAGAGCCAAATAGTGTTTGCTTTAGCACCACTATAGACACTTCTGCTGCATCTAATCACTGCTGGTACTGACCTGACACTCTCATTCTGCAGTTCTTTACAGGTCAGAGCTCTTGCACCATTTCCATTAGGCTATCTTACCAAAACTGCATAAGGAAAGGCTTCTCTTAAAGCAAACTTCATCTTTGCTACATTTGCTTTGCAATATCCTGAACTGCTCAAGACCCTGGGAAATCACTGGAGGTCTCCCCATTAACATCAGTAGCATTCGGATCAGATCGTATCTATCGCATCTTGTCATCTGTATAAATTAGTGTTGCCTGCAATTTACAAGCTCTCTTCAGGCATAATGGTATCACTGATTCTGCCTAAGGCAAAAGACATGAATCCTAAGCTGACAGTGATAATGTAACAAAACCAGCAACCTAGAGAAATGCTCAGAGAAGCAATGTAAGCAAACACTTTGCAACGGAATCTCTTTTTTTCTTAATTCCCTCATTTTTCATTACGGCTAGCTAACATGAGCCCACATGATTTTTCTCAAAAATCCTTTCCTAATCAGGAAAAACAGTGGCTATCTGACTGGGTATGCCATGGTCACCTACAAAGAAGAGCCCTTTTTCCTATCCCAGTGGGGAGGAATTAAAGATAACTTCCATGATTTTACTTTGGTAGATTTTATTTGTATTCCTTACATATTGCCTATGGGCTGATTTTTCGGTTGGTTTTGTGTGGAGTCAGGAGTTGGAATGACCATCCTTATGGGTCCCGTCAGGATATTCTATGATTCTATTTTATATTTATGATGCTTTAAAGAAATTATATACATGTATAAAATAAGCTATAAGGAGTCACACAGTCACAGAGAAAAATTCAGAAGAATGCCAACATTAAAAGGCAAAAGAAATTATTATCCAGATAGCTTTTCCAGAAGATGGCATTTGTCATTCCAAATATAAAACTGTTTACTGTCAGATCTACTGTAATCATATAAGCTTCCCTGTGCTGCAGTAGAACACCAAAGAGTATCCAGGTTAAATCAATACTAAATGCTAACAGTTATTTAAAGAAGACAGTGGTGGATGTAGCTGAGTTCTTGTGCCAGGGCACACCACAATTCTGAACTCACATGGGTAGCCTACGTGCAGAACTGCTGCTGCTCAGGACAAGCTAAAGTGATAGATGAAAGGAATTAACTACTCCCAAAGTCATTTTGATGTGTAAGCTTGCTGCTTTTTGCCACAAAAGTGCCAAGTGCTTTTTATTGCTGTATGTCTTACTGGGATCTGCAGATGAAGGCCACCTTCCGTTCACGCTTTAAGCTGTTGCTTATCAGCGTGGGGCCTGAGCACCTTCCATGCAAAATCAGTCCCTCCGTGGAGAATCCCATCTGAACTGGGTGGACATGCATGCAGGAATGAGACTTTAACTCCTAATACAAGCAGGTAGTGGGGTGTTAAGGTCCCTTTAGCAGTGAGCATTTCAGTTTGCTCTCTTAGCAATGTTAAAACACAGCGGGTCAAACTACCAGTGCAGTTCTAGCCTGGAGCCTGCAGGAACAGATGTTTCTGCTCACTATCCCCTTAACCCCTGCTCTGCTGCCAGGAGATCGCTGTACTCTGCAGCCCCACCTGAAAGGCAATCCTCAACATCTGGGCAGACATCCCAGCAGAGGGTTAAACACCAGCTGGTAACCTGCAATGGGATCATTAGAGGTTTGGAGGAGCTGCAGATTGGAAAGAACAATGAATAAATTAAAGACTTAAAAGATTTCTTTATCACTGGCTAACAGCAGCACCTGGAGAAAATTCAGGGAAGAGACAAAAGACGGAGAAGTACGATGGGGCTGAAAGGCCTTCAGAAAGAGACGTGGTGTGAATAAAAATGCAGAACTGTAAATACCTATAAAAATTGAACCAAACCAGAGAGTCTCCTAAAATTGGCTGTCTCCTGCGTAGGTTTGATGTAAGAAAAACTGTAATGCTTCTAACAAAATTTAGTTCCATAATCAGATTACATCTCCAATTAAGGGATGTTAAAAAACAGACTTTCCTGGAAGTCCTGCAATTCACTCTGTGGGAAATGGTGTGAATAGCATGGCTAATGAGGACTGTAATAACAACTTTACTTCTGCCAAAGTTACTCTTCCTTTCCCGTCACCTTTGCCTTAACAGGAATATCTTTCTTATCTGTCTATTATTTGTGTGGAGTTTTCTGCTGAGGAAATCCATAACCTTCCAGACTCTGTAATATGCTTATCTTTCCAGTTCTTTAGTTCTAGACACCAGCACTAATGATGGGCTCCGTCCTTTGCACACAGATGTCCATAAAGTAAAGAGCTCCAGCACAGCTGACTGGGAGGTTACCATGACAAGCAGCCATACATAGCTGTCTGCACTGTACTGCTGCTAAGCGAAGTCTCCACATGCAGCTTCCTTGCTCTAGCTCAAAATGCTACACTGCTCTTCCTAGACCATCATCCTTGCTGGCCTCTTGCTGCTCCTGGCACACACATGCATCTAGAAAGCAGAGCAGGGTCCAAGCATGCTCATATTTCATGTATAACTGGAATGCTTTAGCTGAATGAGCCAGGTCCTCCTTGGAGAGAACAGGAGTTTTGCCAGGATCTGGCACTGACAAAACCTTCCATAATTTTTACTGTGTTTACTAGCAGTTTGTCGTCCTTCAGATAGGTATCATTCCTTTTGTAAATATTTCCAGCTCAACTGCTGCCAAAGATTTTCTGGAACTCCAGCATCCCATCCTCATAACCCTTCCTGTACTCCCACGAGTATCTGAGAAGCTACAGGGCAGCCCAAACTGAGCAGCCAGGATGTTTTTTTTTCCAGCCTAGAATGGTCCTGAAACTCCAATTTGCATCTCCTTCCATCATTTCAATCCTTCAAATATATTTTCCCAAATTACACTTGCCAGGATTACAGAGGAAGAATTTTTCTCTCCTTGCCAGAGATACAAGGATGGCTGTCGCAGTAATGGCAGCAGTTTCCTGATAACATGATATGTGATACCGATAAATGCTTCAGAAATGATGTATTTTACAATGTGACTACTGCAATTTTTTCTCTCCCACACAAGGATTAATTGCTGCCCTGCAGCTTCCACATGCTGATTTGCCCCACAGCTGGAGCACAAGGCAGGGATCACGTCCTGCCCACACTTCAGACCAGTCCTATCCAGGCAACATTCAGGGCCCCAAAGTCCTTCACACAAGAACTGTTTTCCTATCCAGAATCCCCTTTAAATTTGGATCACATTAAAATGACAATTGCCTACACTTGTATAGTATACGCAGCATGCTGCTCTTCTGCAACGCTTTATTTCTAAAAGCCATTGTGGCTCCTTTTAAATTAAACATCTTTCAAACAATTCAGCCTAAAATACTGGATTGATGTCCACAAAAAACAAACACCTCTTTAAAGTTCTACAGAAATAATTTTTGAATGAGACGTCAGTGCTAAATATCTGAAAGCATAAACGTTTTCTAAAGCCTATTACAAAACAGCTCGGGTAGAAAGGTCTGAACAGCAACAGCTTAATCTGGCCCATGCATCACACCTCCCTTCTGGAGCAGGCACAGCTCTACTAATTACAG
Organism: Centrocercus urophasianus; assembly: GCF_019232065.1. Taxonomy (NCBI): domain Eukaryota; kingdom Metazoa; phylum Chordata; class Aves; order Galliformes; family Phasianidae; genus Centrocercus; species Centrocercus urophasianus. Next base: position 14,908,718 of record NW_024884711.1, read on the forward strand.
CCTCCAAGAGATGATAATTATGGGAGCAGACAGGTACCCCAGGCAGCACCACGACATTTCGTTCAGCCGCGTGCTTTCCCTGGCAGTTGTGCCTCGGTGGCAACCTTGCTCCGACCTTCCCAACAGGGAGTGCAGCTCGGCGATGACTGAGGCATCCAGTAATTCTGCTGTCAAGATGGGACACAGCAAGACGGACCGATTCCCTGTGCGCTATAACAAATCCGCTAAAGAAAGGAATGCCTTCAGCTGCAGTTTCACACTCTGCAATTGGTTTCAGTATAAAACAGAATTTCACTTGTAAAAAGCTTAATCTGGAACAGAAGCGCTGATGCTTAACCTCAGAGTGCTAAATTCTCCCCTGTGCCTTTTGAGAAATAATGGAAGCTTCTGTCCTGCATGTAAGGCCTCCCCCCCATCCTTTATGAAACACAAAATACTCCAGGCAGCGCTTTCAAATAAGCTGGTTCAATTACTGAAAAATTACCTTTTACCTGTTCAACTGAGCTGAGAAAACACAACTTACAAAGAATTCAATTATGTTTTCACACACGCAGCAATGAATGTGCTCTGCAGAAATATGTCAGACTGAATATTCATATACTTATTTCCAGTGATCTGAATTTCACTGCAGCAGTTGGTGAGGGTGAAGGCTTTCATCAGTGGGTGAAGCATGCCCTTTGTCTAAATGCTGTACAACATGTGGCAATTACAAGCAAAACATCTGATACAACTACCAGTGAACTACCATGTCCCAAGTTTTACTTTTCTATGTTGAAAGACATCTAAAGTTTGTATAAAAACATCCATTAAATTCCCTTTAGTTCCCCTGTCTCTGTGTGCTTTTGCTGACCAGTTCTCAATATTTCATTGATTTATTGCATAGCCCAGTCCCTACTTTATCTGAGCTTACTGTGAGGAAGAAATGGGAACAACAGTTCCTGCATCTTCACCTGCACTCCAAACCCCCATGAGCTTCCAGTGGAAACAAATGAAGCAAAAGAGCAAAAGCAACCATGGTAGAAACTGCACAGACTTCAGTGACTGTTTCATTTGCTAGTAATTCAGTTAAAGTAGCATTTGCTTGCACAGATCTGCATGAGATGATGGAATACTATGGGTACCAGTGAAGAAGTCTTAATTACCAATGGATGAGGCAGGCCTTCAGCCTGCGAGTGGAGCACCCTGCCTACCTAACCCCATTCCTCTTGTTGTTGCGATGGCTTCCACTCCTCCTGGCAAGGAAAGTATGTTAGAAACAGCTGCTATTCCTCCTTCTGCTGCTTTCCCTCAGTGGGAGGATGGCAGGAATAGTTGCCAGCAAGGCAACGGCTCAACTGATGCCAGCTATTTTTACACAAGAGCACAGTCTTGCAGGCTGCTGCTGCCCACCTGCTCAGAAATCTAGCTGAGCACTTTGCAGGATAAGGACCCGTGATGCTGCCTTTTGCACCACAAATTGCCTCCAAGGTAACTAATACTTTAAACACTTCAATTTTGTTCAGCTGAAGTGCAATAAAAGACTTAATCCAACTACTAATGAGATCCTGAGGTGCAGTTCCACTGTAATCAGCACTGGAAGTTACATCAGGTCCAAATGTGACATTTTCAAGCACAGGTACCTGGAAATAAGGATGCAGCTCTCCAGTCATTTTAAGCTACTATTAAGCTACTATTATCTGTTTTTTTTTTTTTTGAGCTGTCATCCGATGAAAGTCTTGCCCTCTCCTTTGTACTGCATTTCCACTCACATGAGGTGGGTCGAGCGGCAGATCTGGCTGAAAATTCACCTTATGGCTGAGTTACTTTTAATCTGGAGTTTTCTAGTGTCATCTACTGTGTAGCTGTATAAAACCATATGGCAACAAAAAGGAGGTGGTGAAGGAGACAGGGCAGGGGCTCTTTCAGCAACAAGCACCATATTTTTGTTTTAGAAGCATTTTTACAGTTCTTACCCCAAACTGCCTACCCAGAAAAATGACATCTAACCCCAAGCAACAAGAAAACAATCAGTTACGAAATGCGAGCTACTGTAACTTCCCTTTGAAGTATTTAAGAACACTGCATTATACAAAAGATCACTGGTATTCCACTGCAAAAAATGAAATAAAACTAAGAAAATTTCAAAATTTTGAATACTTTCGCTTTTGCTTCTCCCAGTACAAAAAACTCATACCATGATATTCAATTTTCACAATTGCTTTACAGTCAGTTAAAAGACAAAGTTCAATTTCTTGCACCCGTTGTGGCATTCACAGCCAACCAGCAAAAAACCACAGGAATTAACCAAATCAGCATGAAACCTGTCTCCACATTGCATCCAGTCCCCTTGCTTATTGCAATACCACCCAACTGAATCCAAAACCTATTATCAGTGGACTCATTTTGAAATAAAACTTTAACAGAGGACTTGTTGCTGTGTCATTCTCCAAAGGACTTCCCTGCAGCAGTATGCCTTCCCTAAAAAATGTCATTATTAATGGAATTAATTTCTTACAGAGGTTTACAAGTCAGGTCAGTTACTAGAGCAATTATCATCAAATCCCAGCCAGCATATTATCAGTCAGAGCTGATATGTGAACCCAACAGATAATAACTATCCTAGAAATGTCCTAGAGTAATGAGGATACACATAAAAAAGCAGATCTTCATTCATGCTCAACATTGATATATAATGGCAAATTCACCCCTTGCTTCCCAAATATAAGCCATCTCTATTTCCCAGCTAGCTAGCCAGCACAATGAGCATTAAGAGCATCAGTCATCAGCAGAAGTATGCTTACATATGTCAGTAGATCGATTCACCACTAACATCTGCCTCAAAAAAAGTTTTGTTTGGCAGTTCTTACTGCCTTCCCACCTGGGAAATGAAAATATCCACATGTCACTATGTACAAGACTGCTTCTCATATGTAAAAGAATTCTAATTTTACATCTTCAGCTGACTGCTAACTGCACAAGATTCTCAATTTACTATTATGTTAATAACCCCAGTCCTTACAATGTTAAGGGATATGAGCACATGAGAGGAGGAGATCAAGAAAAGCCCACTCAAATGAGAAAAGTGATAAGAGGAGAAAGAAACCACACAACACCCCAATGTCAGACCCATCCACCAAGGCCCTAGCAGAAGAGAGGAGCTTTGCACTGTGAATGGAAAGAACAAACTTGAGCTATGGTGAATGGCAGATGGGAACCAGTTTCATAACCAGAGACCTACTGTGGAATATGCTTGAGTATACATGGACAAAGAAACGTAACTTGTGGGTAATTCTAGATGCATCTAGTCAGTGCATGTATATATATATACATTATGAAAATATTTGCATTTGGTACTTGTTAGAAAGCTTTCATTATGAACTCCAAACAAATATTAGTTTGGAGCAAAGAGCACATTAATAGGACATAAACATTTCAGCAGGATGGCAATATTTGATGAAATATGAGAAAACATATTCTAAAAGTCTTTAGACAAAACGCTTTTTTTCTTGAGACTGAACAGAATACTTGGTATCAATTGCAAAATTTTTACTTACCTTCTCAACCGGGGTATTTTCTTCACTTGTTACACTTGCTTTTCTTGATTCATTTTTTGTTCTGCTCAGCCTCCGGGAGACCTTCTCTCTAAGCAAAGTGGCATATCCAATGTGTTCATAGATGGGATTTGTTGTCATTTTGGAAATATACTCAGAAGCCTTTGTTTCTATATACAATGTTATCAAGCCATCTGTTACTAGATCATGGATTGATTCAAATCTTTTCTCCCCAACGAAGTGCTTCCCATCATAGAACAACCTGTAGTTTAAGGTCTGATTGCCAAATCTGCAGATACCAGAAGAAAAGGAGGAAGAGGACAAAAAGACAGAGGGAAGAATGTTAGAGGGAATTCACACTTCAAAACACTTGAAGAGATTATTTTGCTGACAAGTTGAACTGTATGGACTGCAAATGGAACACGCACATGGTGCAAATGCATCTCTGTGGTGCCCCAACTCAAATCAGAACCCAAACCTAACTGCACCCCATGGAGTAGGATACAAACCACACGACTCAGGTATACATGGATTGAATATAAATCCTGAAGGGCCTACAAAAGCCAAGAGAAAGGCATGTTGTCACTGACATGACCTTATGTGGGATGCATAATTGTGTTGAGGGCTGGTTTGCCCTGAAATGTTTCTGAGGTCCAGAAACTGGAGAATTTTAACAATCGTGGCCATTATTTACAGCCACTGAAAAGATGGGCACTTTTAGCAAGCAACTTAAACTCAAAGGTTTGAGCCACTCTCTGGTAGGAAGCCAGAGAGACTGCGCTCCTAATTTCAGGAGGTGTAAACTATGTGTAAATTCATGGCAGGTGTAAACTTTTTTTTTTTTTTTTTTTTTTTTTTTAAATAGCTGAAAAAGTGAAGCATTACAGCAGCATGTTCTGCTACAACACCAATGCAGAATTCTACTCCCCACTGAAGGATTCAATGGTACGACACTGGGTTATGTGGACCTATATTGTACCAAATGTGCACATTTTGTACACTTCCTAGTGCATTCAAATCAAATGGTCTCTTTTATTTTTTCACACAAGTTTTTCATATGAATTCTCAATTTATAATCAAATTCATTTTTGGAGTCTACAAATAATTATTTGGATGGACTTAGAAATCATGCAGCAGTGTCAAAACAGCAGAGAATTTGCCATAATCCCCATCCTGTGGTAGTTCTTTTATTCTTTAAATCTCTCTCCAAAACCTTAAGAAATTACATTTGTTCTTTTTCAGCTGACAAAAGTTGCTTTTAATTTACAACACTTTGCAATTGGCATGACTCACCAGCTTTCCAACTCTACCATCTGCACATCAATATGAACTCTCAGAAGGATTTCAGCACCATTTCACAGCTACTTGGGATAAGCAGTTTTGCTACTGGCTTACTAGCAAGAGGGTGAAAATGAAGACTTCTATTTTGTGCATGTCCCACAGAAGGAATAATGCTATAAGCATTGCAACATATTGCCAAGTAGTTTGTTTTGACAAAATCCAGTAGAATATCTGGTCCTTTTCACATTAACACAAAATACCTTTGACTGCCACATGGGAAGGTTTTGGATGGCACAGCCAAGACAGGAGCAGCTGTATCTTCAAGGAAAGGCACCTATGAGGGGCTGTGAAGCTGTAGCTTGGAATCTCATGGAATTTTCAGTTCAGGTGTACAACAGACTTTCTCTTCTGAGCATCCTATGCTTCACATTGTATTCCAGCTTGAGTTTCACTCAGAGGAAGAAAACTGACCTCTTATCTGATGCTGGACCTCATAATTTTCCTGGGTCTGATTCTTTGAATATCATCTCCTGTTGCTGATGTTGGTGTAAAACACATCACAGAATCACAGAGCTCAGAGAACAATCTATCTGAGTCCTCTGTTGGGACATTCTTCCCTTGTCTTCACCTCCATATTGAACAGTTTTGAAATAGAAGCTGCACATTTATCCCACTACAATACTCAATTCTAGGTAGCAGAAATGTTGAGAAATGCAGTGGCTTCTGAAAGTAATCTGCTAGCCAAGCACTAACACACAGACAAAGTGTGTTAGTAACTGTGGTGCTGCAATAGTCAGGTTGCTGACAAGAGGGTGCAAAACCACCCCAAGCCAAGCAGTGTTTTAAGTGCTGGTGGGTGCAGACATCCCCCAGGCGGGACTGACATCACCTCCTCCAAGCACCTTCACAGCTGAACTGTAAATTCCTATTAAAACAGCATTTACCTGAGAGCAAGTGTGTAGCAGCCGGGTTGCCTCTGGCTTTCTCTTAGAATGTACGCTCCTTCTACGCCAGCAAGTATCTCATCTGCTTGTTCCCGAGAAATGATCCCATGGAACCTAAGGGAAGATATTAAGGCAATTTTCAGAACAACTGAATCAGAAATGCCTCCCTGCTCTACTCCAGAAACCACTGAAAAGCTTCTGAAATGAGACTGGAGATGCAGCAGGACACAACACTGTTTCACATCTGAACCTGGCAAGTGAGGAGCAAAGAGCAAACAACAGCCAAGTGATCCTCCCAAATCTTTTTCCATTAATATGCCATGTTTTTACAACTTTTCTCCTCTATCAGTCAATGCTTCTCTTCTTTATTTCCTCTGTAGAAGCTTTGTGGGGACAGAATAGAAAAATGCGCAATAATGGCAATATTTTTATTTTAAATGGAGATTATTTCAAAAGAAGAGGTCATTCTTATTACTAGTTTGCTTCAGCTTTTAATACTGCTTCCTTAAATTTGTAGCTGAAACTGAGAAGAAAAATGGCAAGTCACTCAACGTTCTTTTCTGTACATTCTGAAGTAGAAGATATTTCACATCCTTGAGAAAAACACTGTTTTCTTTATTTCAGTCAAGTTCCTCATTCTGCGTAGCAGTACTTCTGTGATTCTTTTGCCATTGTATTTTATGAAAGAAAGAGGCTGTAGGATGCACAATTAACCTTACAGTAATCAATGTTTAGTTGTGATTCTTCTGTAAGTACAAAGTCTTTACAGCAGTTTCAGTCTTAACTCCTACACACATTTTGCTAGCTCATGTTTCCAACGGTCAACTCAAAGGTTTTGAAAGCTTCTATTTTTGCCACTGTCTCTGAAAAATGGCACCAAATTGTACTGACTTGAAGTGTTTTCTCTTTTCTGACAATACATTTGAAGTGGCATATTTCAAACACTGCCTCTGGCATGGTACTGGAAGAGAAGAAAAACACACTGAATGTAAATGCAATTGTTGTCCTATTCTCTTAAGTTGTATTTTCATAACTAATATATGCTGGAAACATTAGATTTTGGTGATTTTACCATAGTAAATTTATGTTCAAAAACACGTAATTTGATTCATACTTTCTTTCTATACTGCTGGGGACACACTCATTTCCTGCTGCACCCAAATCAAAACAAGCATCCTCTAGATGACATATTTTAAGCTTGTTTTTACTAGTAAACCTGTGGCAACTTGTACTAGGTAAAAATAATGAGCACTACCAGAAGCTTATTATAAAATAAAGCAAGCTTTAGTGTAGATAGTAGGAAAAAAACCTCTCCTGGTACTTAATATAAGAAACTTCTGGGACAGTACAATACTACTGGACTACAGGATACCTGGAGCACCTGGGAAATTTCTTTAACCATGGGTGTTAAGCACTGGGTAATCCATGCATTTCTCAAGTGTGTTTTCAGTAAATGTATGTATAAAATATATATATGTATGTGGTGCACGGTACGAGATTGCCTGGACTCAGCCTCCTGTCTGTGACAGCAGCAGACAATAAATGTTCATGGAAGGAGTATGGGAAGCAGTCAAATACTTTCACTTCACATCCCTGTCCATCCATTCATCACTGGTTAAGCCAGAAGTTGTGCCCATCAGCTATGACCTTACCCTTCACGAATCAGAGAGTCACACTTGGAAAAACTTCAATATCACTGTGCTTTTGGCCTCCTAAGCATCCCATGGCAATGAACCTGAGAATAACACTGTGAACTCCCCTACTGGGCATCCACTGGGGAAGGGCTGTTTATCTTCTATATACTGCAGTCCATCACTTTGCTCTGCCTTTCATTGGTTCTACACTCTAAATACAAGTGAAAAGGAATGGGGAGAGGGGGACCACAACTACCTGCACTGATTAAAATGTAGCCACCCTGTAGATTTATACTGTAATATACTTTCATATTTTCTATTTCTTTCCCTAGGAGGCCCTGATCCTCTTTCCAAGTACTACTGAGCACTGAGTCAGTTGCTGGCACAAGGCTGTCCCCAGTGGTTCTGAAATCTTTCTGATTGGTAAGAATGGATGTGATGTCCCTGAGGTGACTTCCTGCCAGCCCCACACACACCCACGGGATGCCAACTTGCATGCACTACATGGATGAAAGGTTGTTGCAATGGTTTTACAAGTCTTGTTTGAGACAGTGTGATGGCTTGCTTAGCTGGATGCTGTCTTCAGCTCTGTTGTACTCTCATTGCTAGATCCAAATTCCCTACTGCCAAAGACAGTATTAAAAAAAATGAAACACAGTAATTAGGGGCAATCTGCGTGGCTCTTGAGCTTCTCAAGAGCAGAGACGGATCGTTAAACACAGATGTGTCTGGGATGGAAGAAAATAAGAACATGAGATCTCAGCAGTTTAGCCAGTGATAAGATGTTAAGCCTCAGCAGATTACTCCAGTAAAGGCCAAATCTAGCATTGCAAGTGGTACTAACCAGGAGACCGCAGTGGCAGCTACAATGGCTTCTCCCTTGCAGCTTTACCTGCTCAAAATTCTTTGCAAATACTGAATCCAGCTCCTTTCAAGTAAGCTATTGACAGGCAGGAAAGCTGTCAAGCTTGAATAAATTATGCTCTACTGGTCCCTTATTTTGCTTACAACAAAAACGCACCAACACTTGGGCCATTTTAGACCTTGTAACTTTACCAGAGTCAGCAGTACTTTGACACGCAGCAGTACGTGTGCACACTTCCATATCCAGGTATGAGTGTTAGGGAGGAGGAAGCATAAGGACACCCTTAAAAAGGCACTGATGGAGGCAAGCTGCCCATCACAGGGCCACTAGCAGGTTAAAACAAAAACAAGAATAAAAGGAAAAAACACTTAAGACAACATCTTTTTTTCCCCAAACTGTCCTGACAAACCTGCAGGCTCTAATAGTGGCACAGATTGTGAGCAGCAGTACTGAACTGTAACATCAATAACACTGATACAGTATTAGGCATTCAAGATACTTAGCTTTGAGTTGAAGCAAAAGGTAAAATAAATTATTTGTCAGAACTCCAGTGTGGTTTTTTGCTGTTGTTTTAATTCTAGAACTACAGCACCCAACAGATACTTAAAAGGATACTTACTCTCTTCCATAATACTTTGGTCTGTTCTCCACCTAGATTTTGAAAGAAAGGAAAAAATGTTTCAAACAGTTTTAGATAAGCAACAAAAAAATAAATTATGCTTGATTATTAATGAGGACTTTTGAGCCCATCTAGGTGCTGAAATTCTGCAGATTCAAAACTGTGACCAGAACATGATGACCAGGACAGAACAGGAAAATAAAATGAGAAGTAGTTTTACTTATGGATTTCTAGAAGAATAGCACCTATCAGAGGTTAAAAAAAAAACAGAACGATATAAAATTGCATAAAATCTGATCAGTTGCATAAAGAATATGTATTAGTATTTTTGCTAGTCTAATACTATAAAATAAGACTATTTTTGTTATACACCCTTTATCTCCTGATAAACTTTTTTTTTTTTTTTTTTTTATAAATTGCAAAAAACCTAAAATTAAAAAAAAAAAAAAAAAAAAAGAGAAGAAAAGAAAAGAAAATAATATTCTTGGGAAAAACAAGGCTTCTGGTTTTAGATGAAGTCCTAAATACCTTGAAGTCTCAAAAACATGCGGGTCTGATCCAAAGTACACTGAGTTTGCTGGAAGGACACCCAATTATTCCAAAGACCTTTGGTCCAAGTCCTAGGAATGCAATGTTTGCTTACAGAAACTTAGGGTAGTCCGATGCTTGCATTTATTCCTCAGGCTCCAATAATTGGTAAGTTCTCTGAAAGCAAACCCCAGCCTTGTTAGCCCCTTATTTCTTTTTCCTTTCTCGCTGAACAGCTTCCCGGTTTCCGGAAGGGCTCTGCAGGTGATGCACGGCCCGGCGCGCAGCAGGCAGAGGCCGGCAGAGGGCACGGCTCCCCCAGCGTTCACCGTGCTCTGAGACCCACCCGATCCACCTGCAATTGGTCCGGGCACCCTCATTTACAGACCCCAGGATGTTCTTGTTTTGATCAAATCTCCTTATTTCGCTCATAAAGACTTTAAATTCATGGAGATCCTTTACTTCTAAATAACAAATGCGTGTCGCTCCTTTTGATTCGATAATCTATACACTGTGCATTAAATTGAAGCAGCTGCCTTTGTACCCTGCAGCCACTAAGGCTCCAATGCAGTGCAAAATGAACGAAAGTCTGTAGAAGATAATGAGAATCTTCAATGGAAGTCCTATGGGAGTTCAATCAAGTCCCGACTGTGTTTCTTCTCCAGCTTGACGTTTCTTTCCCAGCACAGCTCTGACAATAGCACTATCATAGCCTTGAAACTCCTGCCCAGGAATAATACTCTGATCCAAACATTTTGGAGCTTTGAGGCGTAGATTAAAAGCAAAAGGGAAACGAAGAAGAGAAGAAAGACCAAAATCAGAGAACTGCCAAGTGCAGGTTCTGTGTTTCTGTGTGCAAATACAGCAACTCAGAAATAACAGCATATGAATTCAATTTCTTTTTATAAATATTCTTAGTTCACTTCTCATATGACCACTGGAAATTTGAAAGGAGTATTCAGGCTTCATGTAAAAGTCATCCACATCACATAGAAACTAGAGGAGATTAAAGAGGTCTTCATTAAAATTGTTCCTATTCGAACCAGCCTAGCCCTATCTCGGAATGTCATATTTCTGTAAGTAAAAGAACTCAAGAAAAAGCTGTGTTATCTCAGAAAGAGAACGTGGTTGATACTTTCATAGAATCACAGAATCATTTGAGTTGGAAGGGACCTTTAAAACTAATCTAGTCCTACCCTCCTGCAATGAACAGGGACACCTACAGCTATGTGAGGTGCTCAGTGCTCTGTCCAGCCTGACCTAAAACGCCTCCAGGGATGGGGCATCCACCACCTCTCCCAGCAATAAGAATGTTCATTTTGAGTAGCATGACTTGGCTTTATCATCTTGGACCTGGTTCTTATGGACCTGAACGACCCTCCAAAATATATTTTTAGTTGGGAACTTAATTAAAAAATGGATATCAAAACCTGGGTTAGGTTTATGAGAGGACCACATTCAATCCTCTTTATTGTGGAAGAAAAGGCCAATTATCAGTACACTGAAAATGGTGACAAGGAACAAGCAGACAAAGTTTCACTCCTACAGAAAGCCAAATAAAACTTTCACATCACAGAAGGTGAAGTGTGACTTTCATCTTGGATTCAGAATCTGCTTCTTTAAAAAAAAGTGATTTGCCTTTGCCTTGCTTCTATACACAATATATACCTGAATGCTTTCAGTGTACCTCAGAAAGATAAAAAGGTGATTTAGAAGTACTAGCACCTGCCATCAAAACTGCCTGTAAGCACAACTTCCCCCACAAATACAGAAAATATAAGAGAAGTATAAAAGCAATCCATAATCATCCCTGTCAGCAAATGGAGACACATTTTAAATCCCTCTCACAACACCTTTTTATGCAAAATTCCAAATTTGTCTGTGACACTTTTATCATTTAACAAGCAACCAACTGGGATGCCCTGCACACTGAGATTTCCCTTTTTCCTGCTGTTCACATGTTAAAAGATTTGCTTTTCTGAGAATCCACACAAAGCCCATCAAATCCTCTTTCCCTCCCCTCCTCCCTGAAGCAGAATTCCCTGCTTCAACACATTTATAGCATCCATGTGTCTAAAGCAGCCACAGTGTCAGCACTTTGTTTTAGGCAAGGAAGATACTGCAGTGCTTTGTGAAGTGAAGCTGCACATCTGCCTGACCATCCAGGAGCACAAGTGAAAGCTGTGTTGCGCTGGAATTGAGAAACTCTCTTCTGTGCTCACTGCCAACTTTGGCCTGAAATAATCATTAAGCTCCAAAAACCAACTTCTCTGCTAGGAACAAACACAAAGAAACAAAGTTACAGGGAGAGAAAAGATCAAAATGACATCAGGGTCTCTAGATCAAACCCAGAATGTTGGATTGAACTTGGAAATAAACCAAAAGCCAACACAATGGATGGAGCAGAAACTCAAAAGTATCAAAGCAGCCAGTAGTTCTGCTTTGCACTGACGGCAGACTCTGTACAGACTTCAAGGAAAAGCTTGTATCCCAAAAGGCAAAGGTGACTGAATTCAGTTGGGACTAGCTTTTCCTCTCCTACTATAAATGGGCTCATGTGCATGCATACAGAGTCAGACAGATCTGACACGGAGAATCCTTCAAAAAGTGAGGACTGAAAACTCACAGGTAGACAAGTGACTGCTTCCAAGTTGCAGGAGCTCAGAATAATAAACCTTATTCTAAGGACATGAGCACCTAATTGTTTTTATTTATTTTTTAACTGATAAAAGACAACAAAGAATACTTCTATCAATTGCCATTCAGTCCACACAATTTTTTGTTGAAAAAGTGACCACATTTCCCTGGTTGTTTCATACAATGCTTCAACCCTTCTCCTTTAGACATTCAAAATGTGAGGAAATCTGAGGTGTTGAATCAGTTAGGACCCTCACATAGACAGGACAAATAACTTATGGCAAATAATAGGTTTTCACTAGTGAAAGTATATATTTACATTAAAGAACGTTGTAACTTGGTTTTACTACTCCCACATAAAGGACAAACAAAATGAATTCTGTGTCTTCACTAAAAGTGACAGCTTTCAAGTTAAATGTGAGATAGTGATTTTCAGGCTTAGGAAAATGTATCATTGCCAATCTCAAACCCAACAGGCTGTTGCAGAGCAGGCATTTCTTGCCATTGCTCCAGAAATCTGGTGAAAAGCACTGAAAATTAGTACTGAAATGCACAGTTACACGAATTATGAATTATCAGTGAATGTCAAAACTGATCAGGAAATACAAATTATAGTGAAACAGCCTTAAATCCACAATAGTTCATCAGTCCTACAAAACCAGCAACATTCGAAAACATCTAATCTTAAAGCACACTCAAAGACAAATTAAACTCAGGCCCCCAAAGGCATTTATTTGGAAGATCGTTTTGAGAGGCTCTGCACAGTCCATCCTTAGTCCACCCTTGACTCTGAGCCTGCCAAATTCCCCCCTCCTCAGCCTCCAAAAAAGACTCACTCCTACATTTAATCTAGTTTTACAAGTTTTTCACAGTGTTACAGCATATTCTTCAAGGTATGGAATCAGTTGTACTGGAGTTCAACCTCAACAATGAGAAAGAACTATGCCTTCTACATAAAAACACACTAGCTATCTAAGCTAATTCAATATGCTACTTTCACATAATTTTTAAGTTTACTGAATTTTAGTGCTCTGGGATTTGTGGTTTCTCTTTTGGCCACAATGGTTTAGCCCTAGAATGACATACTCTTGCTAATGTACAGATTATTGTATTAAAATCCTACAGCACTCTGCAGATAAGTCATTGCAAAACTACTGGGAATCACACAGGCAGGAGGTGAGTATGCCCTAATGTAATAGATTTTCATTGCAAGCATCTACCAAGCCTCATTGCACTGAAGATTTGAGATACCCTGAAGAGTTCCTAAGTACAATCACAGAAATAAGATAACTCTAATTCAAAAAAATAAAAAATGAATTAATTTCTCTTCAGATTCATTGCACGAGACATATTTCTTTATCCAGTGGCCAACACTGAAGTCAAGAAATGTTTTGATGAAAACTGAGAAATCCCTCTAGGACAGCAATCTGTCTAATTCAGAAAGGCCAGCATGATATAACATCATAGGTCTACCTGTTTCAAACACTGCTTTAATACAACCACAAGGAGGATGTGAAAGGGGAAGGGGAACAATAAGATGCATAGCTTTTTGTTCATCTCCCCATTACACAGAAAGAACAGAGAAACAAGATCCAGGAGTTTAAAATGTCTGTGTGGTCAATCAGTGCAGGCAGTAAGACATTTTCCCAAAGGAATTTTAATCAGATATAGTTTTTGTTTGGAAAAGATCTTATTTATTTTTCAGTAATTCTAGCTGACTAGCCATAAATACGATTTTCAACTCAGCAAGAGAGAAACAGCAGTCTGGAAGAGAAGTCTTCAAAAGAATGGAGACTATATAGAAAATGGAGTTTACTATCCTAATTGTTCAGCTTTTGGCAAAAATGTCATGAGTGAACTGCAAACTTCATCAATGACAAAAATATTAAGAAACATTTTAAGCCCTCATTAACAGAAGTATAATAGAGTTTAAAAAAATGATGCTATATTTATTTCCTTCTATAATATGCTTTTTTTTTTTTTTGCCTACAAATTTCTCTTAAATAAATTTCTATGTAGCTCAATTAGAATGTAAATTACCTTTGAGTAGGAGAAATTACTTTACATCAATGCCTCTTAATTTAATAAGGCAGACAATCATTTTTTCAAGAAAGTATTTATCTTTTTTCTTCTGTTTTTACCACCTTTTCCTTACTTTCTTGCTACTATTTTTTCAGGCTTCCTGGTTCCAGTGTCTTCAAACAGAAGCAATACTTGGTTTTGAGAAAAGCATCATGTCACACAGCCTGTTCTTAATACTGCTGGTATGAATAGCAGCCATGTAACAACACCTGTAATCTCTGGCCAAGGACAGGCCAATTACAGGCAGTCACTATGTGAACACCTAATGAAAAGCTGCTCTTTCCCTATAAGATCTCCAGTCACTGGCACTCAGCATGACCAGTGGGACAAGCTTCAATGACGAGCCCACCCAGACCACGTTACTTTGTAAGTTCAGATAGTTTGGCCACATGATCATAGAATATCTTGAGTTGGAAGAGTCCCACAAAGATCAGTAAGTCCATCTCCTGGCTCTACACAGGACTATCCACAAATCAGACCATATGTCTGAGAGCACTGTTCAAATGCCCCTTGAGCTCTGGCAGCTTGGTGCCATGACCACTGCCCTGGGCAGCCAGTTCCATGCCCAATGCCCTCTGATTGGAACCCCTCTGTAACCCAGAACCTGACTCTCCTCTAACACAGCTCCATGCCATTCCCTCAGGCCCTGTCATTGTCACAGTGAGCAGAGCTCAGCGCTGCCCCTCCACAGGATATAAAAACAAGTGTGCAGACACCTCTTATAATCCTCTCTTTGCAATTTCCATTCAGAAAGCCTCTAGATGAAATTCTGAGTGTAGCTTTGGGTACCATTCTCAACAAAGTCTAGAACCATATCAATGGAAGGAACAAGGATTCAGCAAACGTGACAGATGAAAAGAGATTGCCTAAAGAGAAGACAGATGGGGTCATGGCAGACACCTGTGAGAAGGGCAGCCTTCAAGAGGAAGTAAGAATTTGTTCTCTGAGTGCTTACTAGACATGACTAGAAGCAATACTTAAATTTCATAAAAAGATAGGGTTTAGATACAAGGAAAGTGTTAAAAGTAATTAAGCAATACATAGGAAAACAGAAGAGTTCATGAAATCTTAATCTGTGGAAGGCTTTAAGAAGAATATATGCAAACATCTCCTCTTGCTGCAGAGTTGTGATTCTCCTCCAGCCCTGATATGCATGATGCAGCTAGTTCCTCATGTCTGCCTGCTCTCAGGCTGATAGGGATCAGCAAGGAGCAGAAGGTAGTATAAATCACGTATAAGGCCACAGCAACACCACATTCCTGACCACCTCAAAACAGCAGGGAGAAGGCAGTGGGCTGAATGTATTACTCCAGAGCAGAAGGCCAAGTCACCAGGTGATGAACAGGTCATTGCTTACCCAAATAGCATAAAACAGTGAAGTGCCAAACCATGCTGGCTATTAAAAAAAAAATAATAATAAAAAATAATAATTAAAAAAAAAATATATATATATATATGTATGTAGCCTTCTGTAAAACTTACAGTACTGGGAAGAATATATGACTGGAGTTCTTCACTGCAAGGCAGAATATAAAAGTTAAGACAGAAGTGAAGAATTCAAAAGACTGTTTTTAATAACTACTGTTCTAAGCTGCTTAACTACTTCTGTGGTCTGGTGGCTTGCTGTAACTTGTGGAGAACACTGATGCACAAGGATTCCTCCTCAGTGCATCACAGGGAAGTCCGGGAGCTCAGCAGATCTGATTGTTTCTATGATATCTACTGCAGGTTGACTTCCATTCCATCAAGGTTATTCCTGCCATTTTTAAAGACAAAGAATTTAACAAGAGTCAGGTTGGTTTGTTTGCTTTCTTGTTTGCTTGTACCAAACTTTCAAAACAAGTGCTGTGAAGCATCTCTTATGAGGGTATTTTTAACTTGGGTTAGTTTCCTATCTGTGACCTTGAGTAAGCTCTCTCACAGTCCAGCATACAGTAATCAATACAATCAAAACACTTTCAACTCCAGAAGGTTATACAATTTTCCCTGACATTGACACTTGCCACTGTTAGTAAAAGGGAATACATTTCTGTACATATTCAGCTTTAACATGGAAAAGCATAGTTGAACAAGAAAAGAAAATACAAATATTTTGTTACCTAATAAAATAGTGTACTTGTGTACACAAGCTAAAATAAATTGAAGTAAATCTTAATCAGGGAGGCTGCTGCTAAATAGTCAGGGGAGATGAGGTCACGTTCAAACAGCTTTGATAACAAAACCAGGAGTCATTTATTTTGTTACACGGTTTTCACTCACAGAGAAAGGGCATCATTACATGGAAGAAGGAAGATCAATCTTACCTTGAATGTTAGATAAAAAACTTAAGTATAGTATTTAATTGTGCTTCTTTTTTCCAAGACTGACATGCTAAATTGGAGGAAAGACAGCAGCAACAACAGCAGCAGATAAATGCAGAAAACCCTAACCATGTTATAAATGCTGCTTGTGCTTCTGTAACCACTGAGAAGCACTACAACCATCATATGACATAACTGTCCACAGTATAGCCTCACAAATGCACTGTGTTATGTTATCTGCCTTTGCACATCCCCACATGCCACGTTCCTAACCAGACCACTGTTACCATTTGATGTGAAAACAAGTCTCTTCAGCAAAGGACCTAGAGAAAGTGCTTGCAAATTACTAAATGAACATTTGCCAATCAATCTGTCAGAGACTGGTTAGAAATCAGTCAGGAGAAGCCAGTTCAAAACCATGGACAGGAGGTGAAGAAGGAAAATCAAGAAACAGGACACGTAAACTGAGAGTGAACAAGAGAAAGTGGAAAACTTAGAGGAAAGGGCCTTGAGTAAGTTCCATCATGGAGTGAGATATGTACTGTTACCTCATTACACCAGGGGAACACCTGTCCATGGAGACTGTGCAAGAATGAAAACAAAAACACTAGCATCAACTCAGTTATTCTCCCATCATTGACTCTATTAATATTTCAGATCTGTACCTGGGAACAGCAGACATCTCTCATGTCAGGTTATCTACAAGGTCTGAAGAGGAATGACAGAGCTTAGCTGCTGCTAGCTACGTTTTCCAGCTTAGAAAAATGTAGAGTTCTTATTAGATTCCCTGCTAAATACCAAGTAGGAGAGTATTGTTGAAATATGTCAGTACAAGTTAAATTATCATATTTCAAACAGATAGGCATATATTTTGGAAACAAGGTTATAAATGAAAGAATAAATTGCAAACCTTCTGAATTTTCATTTTGAACCCTGAAAATTCAGGAGTCCTTGTTTGAAATTAATACAGACTTCACTATGATCATACCTACTTCTCTTTGGCATTCCAAACAGAAGTACGTAACTAACACATTTGATTATTCTTTGTCTAGATATATATGTGTGTGTATAGCAAGACTGGAAGTAAGATACACAGGTGCATACAGACAAGTAGTTTTTATATGTATTCATCTATTCAGACATCACACGAAGTATTAGTCAGAGAGCAAACACAGTCAGGCCCTCTTCTACATATTATTTCAACCAGAAGAAAGAACAGTGGCCTGAATTAGAGCAGATACATAACACTGTACAGGCATACAGAATTTTCTCATAGATATAGGCTGACTGATCTCTCAACTTTATGTTGAGAGATGGAACTGGCATTTATTTTGGTCTGAAAGCTACTTAAATTTGGCATCATGTCAAAGTAAAAGAACTGTATGATAAGACTGCATGATAACAAAGATAAAAGGAAATAAAAAATTATGGCAATAGCAAAATCGCAATGCATTACACATTTTCAAGGAGAAATGAAGGGAAGGTGAAACTTCCCAAGCAAATTTTCAACCAAAAGGGAGGAATAACTAGCAAGTTCATCATTTCATAAAGACAGCTGGTTATTGCTTGCTAGTCAGAAGTTGCCATCCTGTCTTCCAAAAAGATGGCTTTACTTCTTCCATTTCAGAATGGTCCACAAACACAACTGATTCAGACAATAGTTCTCTGGCAAAGAGTATCATCAGACTAATTTGCAAACTGTAATCTAGAATGTCAGTAAATCAAACCTGATGAAATTTGGAATAGAGAAATCTAATTTTATTTATTTATCACTATTTCCTTAAAATCTTAACAATGACACCAGCAGAACACTTAGAAAGCTTTCCTTTGCTCAGTAGTAAGCTGACTGTTGAACTTAGGATGATGTAGCTTCTACTGCTGGGGGGTGAGACTTTATGACTCATCTACAGATAGAGAAAAAAAATGACATTTTTGTCTGATGTGATGAATAGAAGTTAATTTTGGACAAGCAATATTCTAAACTCCTTTCATCCACTGCCGAAAATCACAGGCATTCTATGGATCAAAAGTGTCTTATGAAGATACTGTAGAAAAATTACATTGGGTAAAACCCTACAATTTATACCTAACAGGAAAGCATACTTGTGTTCACTTTGGAGAGGTGCTGGTTACAATGCGTTTAAACATTATCTGGGTTCTCTACCTCAATTTAATCAAAGACTTTTCCCAGCCTTCAATTATTTTCATTTCCCTCCAATGCAGCAAGGCTTTCTTCTTTCACTACACATTTCAGCCGAAGAACATTCTTCCTTTTGCCAGTGTCTATTCAAAATTGTTCTTAAGCTTCACTTACCACCCACAGACTACTGCTGTGTCCTCTTTGTTATGTTTTGTTTCTATCATAAATACAGGATTTTAGAAACATAATTAAAGCAGCAGCAACACTGTAAGAACATGAAGGTATAGGCTCCATTAAGTCTTATATATACAAACATTTTCATTAATGAAAATAGGTTTCGGAACAACTTTGCTCATTTTCATTTAATTGCTGGCTAATGGGGTATCTTAGTGTGTCACTGTTCCGAGGTTTCCTTCCAAGGAAAAGATAATGTAATATTCTGAATAATTCTAGATAAGCTCTGGGGACTGACAGTAAGAGACACCTTGTTATGGCTCTGCTTGACTTTTTGCAGTAGAGTGATTTGAACAAATGCCATAAAGATAACCATTTACTCTTACTATTTACCACCAAATTTATGGCCAATTTACAGCTCTCAAGTACTTTACTGCAGTATGGACATCGTTCTAAGAAATATGAGGGCAGAGGAGAAAAAGAAAATAGTCAACTTGTAAAGGTCATCAAGTGAGCAGGGTAAGGAAATTCATGAAAGACTTACTGCAATGATTAAATACTTATTATGCAGTCAGATAAGGCTTAATTTCAATAACCTTGCTCAAGTTTACCTAATTATGGAACTGACTGCTTCAAAGGTTTTTTTCTTTTCTACAGATATAAAATATTCTCGTTGCTGAAAGTTGGACTGAGAAAAGCAGTTTTTATTAAGGCGTTTTTCCATACTGCTATTGCTTAACTTATACTCTGCTAACTGCTGTTTACAAGCTTGAATCCCAGCTTCAAGAAGATTCTGTGGATAACCAAGTAAAGTACAATTTGCAGTGGTTCGATTTTGGAGATGTGTGATAATTCTGAATGTATGCAGTACAGCACAAAATGGCAATATAATTACAAACCTGCTAGTGACCATTTCAACAGTAATGCTCTGTGAAATGCCACTAACTATATACTTGTTTTGATGAATCTGAGTAATGGATATCCAAAGGGCCAAAACAGTTCCTGACCCTCTGGATGGTTAAAGATTCTCACCAGCATTGTCTGGCTATGTCATTATTATTTTGTCTCAGAATCACTTAAAAAAAAAAAAAAAAAAAAAAAAAAAGCCTTTTTTTTTTTCCACAGAAAGATTCCCTTTTCATAATCATATTTGCTTTTAAACAGAGAACCACAATTTCGGTGCTTTAAAAGCAGAGAAAATAATTTCTGCTTCTGGTGCAACCTATTTGTAATTCAGAACAAGGAGGAAGGCAATTAACTGACATCTTTCTACATAATAATATAAGTTAAAGCTCTAAGGCTTTGCCTACACTGGGGAAATCCAGACAAGTTTCTCACTGTTGCTGACACTGGCATGGCCAAAACACTGTTAGGAATATTAAAGGTTTAATGCAGGCGAACTCACCAGCCTCAAAAAATGCTGTCAGCAATTAAGACTTTCCTGGAAAAGGAGTGGCATTCAGAGGTATGAATAACTGAATGATGCTGTACAAATAACCTGTGCCTGTTATCAGTAGTTATCAAATATGTTCCCACATAATGTCATCAGCCTTCTTTCATACTACTTTGCTAAAGCTTCTACTTCTTTAAAAGATATTTTAATTTTGAATAGACTGCTACTGAACTGTTTCTTAAAAATAAATTTAAGAAAAGATACTTCATAGTAAAACCAGAAAGTTTTAAATTATTTTCTGTGTCATTTTTAATCACCATTCCATTTCCATAGAAAAATGCTAACAGATGCTTTATAATATGGCTTCTTCACAAAATGAATCTGATCCTTTGGCACCTATAATCAGACTTGCATCTGCAAGCACAATATTTAAGAGCTACATTCCACCTGAATGGTGCTTTTAAACGAAACTTTTTGTATTTAAAAAATAAATCATTAAAACATTGCTGGGAGGAATATTATAAATGAGGATATTGGCAGGAATCCAGCATTATTGGGAAGGTAGATATTCACACTACTCGTGCTGCCAGTGGTGATTAATTAAAAGCCGTTAGATACCTGAAGCCCTAACAGTTCATTCAATATGATTCCCATTGCAGGAACGACCTGCTTTTGCTGATGAGATATTTATGCAGGCAGAAAAGAAAAAGAAAATCATGATAGCAAAGCACAAAGACACAAAGATATAAATGTTCATGTTTTATTTAAGGTCCCAGCTTTTAGTCTGGTTGGCTCCGTATCAGGAGAGGTGATTTCTGTCTCTACAGCATAGTTAATCAGGAAAGCCACACAAATCAGGTGGTAGAACTGTAGAGATCTGAGGCTAAAACCTTTGTGACTGCAGAGCAATGTGGAGGAAATGGGGGAACAAATGAATGCAGAAAATGTGGAAAACAGCAGTAGAAAAGATAGAAGAATGATGAAAGTGCCAAGTGGTGAAAGCAAAAACAACCAACGCTTCACAAGTTTATCTCTTGTTGCTACAGATATTGTTTTCAGCAGATGCCTGAATTTCCTTGAGAACAAGCAGAATTCAGCATTTATGAATGAAAGACATCCCATGAGCACAAAGGATTTAAAATAATTTGCAATTTTTACCACATTTGCCCGAAGTAATTTGAATCCTAAATTACACAAGAGAACACCCTCAACAAAGTCCAGTTCCTATTCACATGGAGAGAGAGATCTTTTCACTGTCATTCACACATCCTGCTGACACTCGCTCTCCAGATGTTGGTTGAGCACTATGCTGCATACTAAGTAACTATCATATTGCCAATTACAATATTTTCTCACTGATGACAACGTACTAGATTTTCAGATATTTTCTACGCAACTGATAGAAATCCAATGTTAATAAGACAGCTTTTAGTGAAGCAAGCCTGTGCAATTATTAGAAGACACTAATGTCAAACTAAAATGAGGAAAAGCAATGAGTACACCCACCCTACAATCTGTATGTTAAGGAGATGCTAATATGTTCTATGAGAATGTAGTGCTGAATTTTCTCTTTAAAATAATCTGTGATGTTCTGTAGCACCACTACACAGCTCTACTTTATACAGAACCAATAATAAGAACCCCACAAGGAGCAATCTAGACATCAGGACCCTGTCCCAACTTACAGAGAAAAACAAATACAGACAAATAAAGCAAATCACCAGTGCAGCATTGTCTTTTTTGTTGTTGTTGTTGTTTCTTTTTGTTTTAATTACTATTATTTGGGGCTAAAGAATCTGTTTCTATCAGTCAGGTTGTTGTTCTACCCAAAGATTTAAAATTGAAGTAGCAAGAACTGAAAGATCATATTTTGAATGAAGTTTCTTATTTTTAGGCAAAAAAACCCCAACAACACACCAACAGTAACAAAAATACAGCAGATCAAAATAAGACTGCTTTAAGTGCAAAAAGTGAGCCACTAAAATGGTTAATTAGAAACAAATCCACATCATATGAATCAGACTTTTTGTACTTAACTTTGCTAGGCATTGTTTGCCAACTATTTATTCTCTTTTTGTTAATACAGTATGATCTTGGCTTCCTTCTGCAAATCTTTAGAAGTGACCTGAATAGAAACTAAATAATGTATGGTCTTAAAACATCAGTTAAGGGAAGCAAAGGATAACTTCAACTGTACATATCATGTTCTTGTATGTAAGGAAGCAATTTCAATACAGTATAATGGAGAAGATTTCACTGTTGCACGTCAACACTTATTTATATAGATACCTATTTATATAGATACTTCTGTTTCTAGAACAAGAAAACTATCACTATTATACTTTACAGTCACATTTTACCTTGATCCAAATTCTCATTCATGTAGGCAGAAATGTTTTAATTTCAGTAGCATAACAAATTTTGGATTAATTTCCTTCAGACAAAGTCATTTATATTCCTATGCAAATGAGCTCAAATGGTAGCCAAGGGTGCCTCAGCAGTCTATGCTTTTCAATCAGATTTTCTGAAGACAAGTTGTTCCTCAAAGCGCTTGCAGTGCGCAGGTTAAACAAGATCTTGGATAGACTACTGACTCACACAAAGTAAGAAACTCCTCTAAGTCTGCAAGGAAATAAAATCTTTACCTTAAGTATTTTCAGCTAAATCAGTCATAGTTTAATACCTGTTGTGTGATACCCATTTAGGAAAAACCTTTTGAAAATACCACAGCTAGAGAGACCTGCCTGTTGTTCTGATACAACAATTCTGTAGAAGAAAGTCTTGCTAAAGCCCTGCAGCACGTGTGTGCAGAACTCCACAGGGCTACAGCATGCTCTTTCTTCACAAACTTTGTTTTTGCCAGGGAGAATGACAGGAGGGCTCACCTACTCCTAAGTTTTGCTTGCCTTTCTGACCATCCTGTGTGTGTGTCTTGGGAACATCCAGAATAAACAGCGCTTGAAGACCTTCAGTCTAAGTCCAAGATTCTGCTCTGAAACAGCTGTTACATGGCACTTGAGAAAAAAAAGGCAACAGCCTTTTAGTGAAGGTGTTCTGTGGACTTGGGAAAAATTGATTCAGTTCCTGACCTTGCAATGACTGTTTTATGACCCCAGGAAACTCATTTCATCTACCTGTGCCTTGGTACAAAACTTTCTGCACCCCACAAAACTTCCCTGAGTCTGCATCCATTAATATTTGATATAGCGCTGTGCTAGGGCTCTTCTTCAGTGGGTAAAGCACTTCTTCACAGTGTGGGAAAGCACATCAAAGCTTGGGATAATGTTTAAAAGAAGAGCTATATATCACAGCAATGTTTCAGTTTCCATCTTTCACATAATCTTTTATACCTCATGTAATCACTCTGTGCATTCAGTATTTCTGTTACAAGTATTGCATTTCTATTTGCACAAAATGTGTCCCTGACATTATAGAAGATAAGGCTATCACAATTTTATTGATTGAGCAGAGAAGCTTACGTATGTTTTCAATCACTATTATACAGTGCATTTTGAGGAGATGACACATTTAACTAAGAAGAGATGGAGAAATACGGAAAAAGAAAACAGGAGACAAGATGACCCGGTAAAACATTCAGTCCTATGTATTTCTTGATACTTTTCAGTCTTTAAAGCCTTCGTGACAGAGCCAAGTTCTCCAGCTATTTTACCTCAAACTTATTTTTTTTTTTTTGCTTGAACTTGAATTTTGGCAAAATGCATTCAAGAAACCTTAGCAACATGAATCACATTGAAACACAGCACACACACTTTAATATGTGGATGTAGGAAGAAAATACACTTCTGCTGCTCCATTTTGACAAAGAAACAAAAAATACTTGAGGTAGTATTCAGAAGATTACAGTAAGCAACGGATTAGGAGTATTTGTCCAGTAAGGTGCTACTAGTGGTAGAATCAATCCTCTATGCCCAATTAGCAAGTGTTAATCTGCTTCAATTAATCAACTTTAAGGAAAATGAATATATAAAATAATGGCTTATAACAATTAAAGAGAATACTACCCTCAGACTGTACAAAAGATTTTTTGTAATGATGCTGCTGACAATTCATCAGATTTAACAAGGTGTAGTGAAAGAGGAACTGACCTCCCGAGGACAGATGATTCTCTTGGGACGTGGTGCTTCTTGTTGTAACTGATACACTGTCAAAGACAAAAATGTACAGATAATTAGAAGACTGCAACATACACAAACTTTTATTCAGATGAGTCTTTTAGCCAGAGGCTACAGAGAAAAATGCAAATGCAGAGACAGCAAACTGAGTTATTTAGGTATGTGCAAATCATTTATACGAAAACACAACTAGTTTGCTGAGCTGTAAACTAGTAAAACTGAATATTGTTTTAACTCTTAGAATCATTACTTCCTTTTAGAATTATTGCTGCCTCCATATCAGAAAAAAAAAAAAAAGGCTAGAAGGATTTTTCAGGTGTATCTCAGGATGAAATCTCACTTCTGCATGTACTGTGTCTGAAGAACAGAATGCTTACCAGCAGCACCTCTACTTTTTGGATAGGGCAAGAAAAGGTTCAGCCCATTTGAAAGAACCCATCATCTCATAATTTATTTGTTTTTAAGATTTCCTGGTGACTATTTATGAGCAAGAGAACAGAACGATTATGCCAATTTGGGATCAATTTTACCAGTCTTCTGAAGGCTGCAAGAGAAAGAGCTGAGGCCAGAGGTAGCTGCTGAGCCCTGGCTCCCAGCCTCTTCCCTTCATGTATTTAATGAGATCCTTCCCCTCCTTTCCACTCAAAAGTCACGAGAGGGAGATGACATACAGTGACAGTAATCAATTCCAGTGCAGACAGACTGTCTCTCCAGAACTCCAGTAAAAATCCCAAAGGCTGGGATTGCCTCCCTTGAGGAAAGCCTTCCGTATACTGCATTTGGAAAGATGATGTTGTGCCTAGGAATTTTTTTAAAGACGGAGTTCCTAGGGAAGTGCTCTTCATGATGCTTGTGAAGCTCTGAATTATGCCCCAAAAGGTGGCAAAACACGGAAGGAAAATAGATGGTAGTAGATTAGGTAAATATAGGAGTTCTGTCACAGAATGGGCGTGGAAATGGTAGGTGCTGCTCTTTAGCACCTAGTCTGCAATTTCTCTTTGAATAGGGCTAGAAACGGCTGTAATTAAACACAAGAAGTTAAAAGTCCTCAGCTTGCATTCAAGTTTCTCTTTTAGGGGATATGAAAGCTTTGGGGAGTGTGTTCCTTGCTAATGTCAAGGTGGATAAAAACATATCATTTCCCAAAATGATCTCTGCATCCCTGGTTCACAGGAGGGTCAAACAGGAGAGTTCTTAACTCATTTCTACTGTCAGTTTTAAAGCCTATGTATGCACTCCAGGTCTGAATATGTACTAAGAATTTAGTCTTAACCTGTTTCACTAAGCACTGCCAGAGCTATTGCTGTTTTTATAGAAGATTTATCACAACTTCTGGGCTTTCTTACCTCGTCCAATTGTGCTACCAAGTAAAACTGAAAGCTTTCCTTTTACCCATTTCTGATCAAATTACTTGTGTATCCAAAAGAATTGTTGAGTAAAGCATAACAAATATGCTTCAAAAATCAGAGACCATTTCTTAAAACTCTAATTATTGTGCATCTCAGTATTACAGTTTCAAGAGACCATTTCTGAATGTTTGAAACCAGTATAATAGCTGATTCATCAAGGTACTGATGCTTACCACCACAATGCTTAATACTAAACATACTAAAGAAGATTTTATTTTTTTTTACTTCCCCATACTTTTCTAGTAGGGAAAAGGTACTCTATGGATTCAAAATACTGCAAGTACAAGATTGCTTCCTTGCCATTTTAAATGAAAGATCTATTTCCCAAATTCATTCATTTAAATTTTAATTGAAAAATTATACTTTATAAAAATCCCATTTTTCAGTAATCAAAACTGTTAAATATTAACTGGCAGAGCAAATTAAGCTGATGAAGCTGTTTCTAAAATAACCTTGATAGCTGCGGTGCTGAAAAAATAGGTCTGAAGAACACATATGAAGCCTAACTTACGACATGCTGCACTTAGAAGAAATGAGAAGGGTAAAGAGCTCTTTGAAATGTCTGAAAGGGTCACTGAGGCTGATCACACAATCTCAGAATGGTTTGGGTTGAAAGGGACTTCAAAGATCATTTAGTTCCAATGCTCCCGCTGCATGTAGGGTTGCCAAACACTAAATCAGGCATTAGTTTAGACTGCCTAGATATGTCACTGATATCACTGGAGAAGCATCAGCATTTCACAAAACAAAGGGAGGAATGGAACTGCTTACTTTGGATATCATCTCCAAGAAAATGCAAGAGAAGAAGGTTAGTAGTAACCAACATGGATTTACCAAGGAGAAATCATGCTTGACCAATATAATAGCCTTCTAGGATATTGTAACTGAGTGGGTAGATGAGGGGAGAGCAGTGGATGTTTTCTACCTTGACTTCAGCAGGGCTTTTGACTTTGTCTCCCATAACATCCCTGGAGGTAAGCTTAGGAAGTGTGGTGAGGTGGATTGAGAAGCTCCACAAAAACATGAGGAAAAATTTCTCTATTTTGAGGGTTATGCAACACTGGAATAAGCTGCCTAGAGAGGCTGTGAAATGATCCTTCTCTGGAGATATTCAAAACCCAGTTGAATGTTTTCCTACATAACTTATTTAGGGAATTTGCTTTAACAAAGAGTCAGACTAGATGATCTCCAAAATTCCCTTCCAGTCCCTACAATTCTATGATTCTTTGAATGTCTAACAAGAGAGGGTGGTTATACAAAAAATTTGAAAGTGAACACAGGAAAGCAGACTTTGATAGGATGCAGTGGATCAATCAGTGCAGGGATTCATGATGGGTACTAGAAGGACAAACCATCCTAACAACTGTGTTCTGAATAGTCTGAAGAAGACTGCTGTCATTCTCGGGTAATTAATCTCCACAGTAATCTGAACTGAGAAAGATATCTAATTTAGAAATACATCAGAGGAAAATAAAGTAAGATTACTACTATACAAATAAATAATAATCTACATGCTGCCTTAAGTGTGCAGGATGAGAAATGGACCTCCAGGTAACAAGCACAGCAGAGCTTGTGACTGTTCATAAGCACAGAAAACACTGTGAATGGGAAATGGTTTCCTGGGAAAGATAATGCATTCAGATTTGGTTGTATTAACTTTAAATGGAAAGACATTAAACTGACAGACAGACAGCCCCGTAGAACTACTGGAGAGAGATGCAGAACTATTAGGATGAAGGAGAAAAGACATACTGGGAACAGAAAGAAAGGACTGAGACTCATCATTGCCATGATGGTGAGAAATGCCAAGCAGCTCAAGGAGAAAGAAACAACAAGGACAGGCAAGAATACTCAGAAACGATGCAAAGTAAGGCAAGGGTGGAAGAGGCAAAAACAGCAAAAGGGCAAGTAAATGAAGAGCTGGGAAAGACAATATTCCAGACTGGAGCATTACGGAGGAAAGCATGTGTGATGGTATAGAAAGTTGTGGTCTTCTCTAAAAAGGTTCTCTTGTTACTGCTTCACATGATTGCTATGTGAAAATCAGCAGATGAGGTATGAATACAAGTGAAATATGATGGTTAAGGTGACTCGATAAAAACGTGCCCTACAGCTAAGTTCCAATGAGCACAGACACCTCATTAAGTGACCTCATTTCAGAAGCGCAGAACATCCCACAGCACTGCCTGATTTCATTATATTTGCTGGGTGCTTACCTCTTGGACTGACACACTGCTGAGACCTCAGCAGAGTCCAGCAAATGGTCAGAAGTTCAGAAAGATTTTGATCGTCCATTATTCACTTCCTCCAGTGACATCCTAGCCTTGCTTTTCTGCCTCATTTCCCCCTCATCACTGCTGAAAATCTTAAAACAGAACCCAATTCATAAGGATATGGTTGACTGAAGTAATATAAAAACATACTTATTTAATACAGAGCTAAGCAGTGATTGACATCTGACCCAGTCTATCTCAGCTTTTAGAACTGACAGGTACATTAGAGACAAACTCACTTTGATTATAAAAAAGATTATGCTTGAACAAAATGATACATTGCTATTCTAGCCCAGAGAAAATTAACCTCATAAAAAGTCAACAGCACACAAAGAGAGAAAACAGCATCAGACTGGAAGTAACTTTCTGGTCCAGCATCAGATGCAAGTGAAATGCATAGTACTACTAGGACAAAATATTGAACCAAAATGCACCAGTGCAATAGAAAAAAAAAACAAACAAAATTTAAATGCCCTTTAAACAATTTTCATCAGCTTAATAATTCAAATAGCTTGCTAGTATCCACAGTATCATAATCACCTGGGAGTGCATAAAGGTAACAAACTTTAGTTGATTATAGAATATCTAAGTGAACTTTTCTTTGAGATATAACTAGTTTGAATACATACAGCTCTTTTGTTGCAGAAAGAGGATGAGACTTGTAAATAAATAAAGTAAATCCTCTAATCTAACGCTGTTTGACCTAAAATTAATGCCTCCTGTTCTATTATGCCAGCCACAGCACCAGAGGCTGATGTTGGTGGTACAGCAGAAGAGGTTCAACCTCCTGACAGTATTCCATTTTAGGTAGTTGCTACAGATGGCAGCAAAGGGACAGTCTGACAAAATGATGTCTGACATGAAGGTGTGTGTAAAGCAAAAATGTGATGCTGAATTCCTCTGTGAAGAAAAAATGGCACACATTGACATTCCTTGAACTTCCTTAACGCTAATGGAAATCAAACAGTGGAAGCAAGCACAGTGAGGTGGTGGGTAGTGCGTTTCAGCAGTGACAACAGCAACATGAAAAACAAGACACGTTCCAGATAGCCATGCACAGCTTTCACAGCAGGAAATGAAGAGTATCACAATCAGCCCATTCACACAAATTACAACCAGGGGTCTACGCATGTAGCTGAATATCTACTTAATTGCATTCGAAGTTATGGTTGCAATGTTGGAATATTGCAGTTTGCACCAGGTGGCTCCCACAGATGTTGACACAAGAATGGAAAGAACATTGTATACGGGTTTGTTAGGACCTACTGAACTACAACGAGGCTGAAGGTGGCAGTTTCTTGGATCACATCATTACTGGTGAAGAGATGTGGTGCCATGACTATGACCCAGGGTCAGAATAGCAGTCCATGGAGTAGCAACATGTGAATTCCCCATCGAAGAAAAAGTTCAAGTCACAGCCCTCACAGGTAAAACAATGTGCAGTAGGAAAAGGGTGATCCTTCTGGATTTCCTGGGACCCAGACAAACCATAAACTCTTAACACACATTGTGATGGTGACTCAGCTGAAGGCTCACACTGCCAGACTCAGACCAGAGAAGAAGACAACCCTTCACTTGAAACATGGTAATACCAGCACTTACACCAATTTGAAGACTATGGAGTATGCTGCCAGTCTTGGCTGGATGTCCTACCATACCCACCAAATAGTCTGGATTTGGCAACTTCTAATTTCCATCTGTACAGGCTGATGAAAGATGGATTGTGTGGGTAACATTTTCCTAGCAATGTCACCATCATAGCAGTTGTGAAATAGTGGGTCACCTCCACTGGTGACCCGGACTGGTGCAGATTTTCAGAAACAGGGCAGGCAAGCCCTTTTTATTCATCAATGGTAAAAATGCATAGCTGATAGTGGTGACTATATCAAAACAGTCTTTTAGCCGTGATTTTGCTCTATCAAACAGTGTTATTGTATTCTTTGTATTTGTTGTAGTTTCCACAGAAATAAATAGGAGGCATTACTTTTGGAGCAACCTAAATATTTTAGACCAGAATGTCTAATTATAAAATCCGATCTGTGTAAAGCACCATAGAGGTAACATGCAGAAGTCAACACTTCTCTTCTGCCAGAGAAGGTGGGCTATCACCATCAACATCTCCATACTTTTTCAGTCTGCAGAGTGCCAGGAACTCAAGCTTTCTATTTTAACTCACCTATGACTATTGCTCAGTGATGCTCCAATGGAGAGGAAAAATTCCTATCACTGTTTTTATAAAGCAGTGAAGAAATGTACTGCCTTCTGCCAGAGAATGCTCCATAGAATTCCTTAGTTTTGTGGCTCTGCACCTTGCCACATTACTCCACAATAGAGTACGGACCTGTGAAATCTACATTCCTTCAAACAGTTACTCATGAACAAGTGAATATCTTCTGAATTAGAACTGTGCATCTTTTCCAAATCCAGCTGGAACAAGCTTCTGAATTATACCAAGTGTAACACTTGGATTCTGAAAGCTGTTCTGCTTTGACCAGCCTTTGCCCATCGATACCGTTAAACTGAATACTTTGCTTGCACAAACTGGAAAATCTGCCCTTGATGAGAAGCTGGAAGAGCTGAAGCACTGATAATTAAGTCAATGAATGACCACATAGCGCAGCTGTTTAAAAAGAAGTCAAAAGTATATGCAAGTATTTTAACAGTATATTAGCAAACATGGAAAAAAGGTTACTAGCTAAAATACACATAAAATAATTGTTAAATAGGCAGAAAGCATTGATTGCTAAGAGTAAAATGCATGTACTCATTTAAACCTGACCAGACAGGAGGAGATTGCATCACAGAGTAATGCAATCATTGGTCATAATCTCTATAATTAATTGGACAGATGATGATTTTTCTAGAGGAGCAAAGAAGTGCATTTCATCCAATATTGCAATGAAAAACATATGTCTGCGGCTAAGTAGTCTCAGCAATAAATCTCTGTAGGCTTAAACTACTATGTGAATTTTGGAGCCGGGTAACTTTTTCCTAAGTCATTCATGCATGGGTTTGAGATGTTGATGACTTTGTCATTGCCACAATATTGGCATCCTTCTTACATCCAAATAGGAAATTATATCCTCAGATTCTGTTAGTTCATCCTATTGTGCTTTTGTTGTTTGTGTAATTTTTTAAAAGGGCTACCTGTAAACTCTCAGGCAAAATGTAACCAAATTTTTTCACTGCATGCACTGGCCTGCCTGCTGCACAAGTGAGATGACTAACAGAAGGTATGTAAAGGCATGTGTCCCTGTTAGTTTTTGATGTTTTTCTCTATAAAAAGCTCCCTTATTATCATTTCACACCCTGGTCTCATCAGAGTCAATGTTAGTTTTTCCACTGACTTTAAGTAAGCTTGATTTTTATACTAAAAGAACACATTCAAGCCTCTATTTTTCTCCAAATACTCAACAAAGTTCCAACATACTGGAATACCAAAACCAAAAGTCCCCAGAAAACAGTGCTCTGAAAACCAATCTTTGTAATTTAATGGTATACTCAAATTCTGGATGAAAGAATCCCAGTCTACTATGAGGTAGAATGTCATTCTCACGTAGGTGGTGTCTTAAAGTATACTGTAATGTGCATGAAAGCAAAGCCAGCAAGTTTACTCAAACCTTTAGAATTATACATGTATAGGCATGTAACTACTGCAATCCGTTTTATACTTCCATTTCTGTAAAGGTGCTGTACTGAATTTGAAGTTGCCAAAATAAGAGGGTCATCTTTCACTTACGACAGTGATGTATCTGAAATCAGTGGGGAAAAAAAACACCCAAAGCTACAGTTTCACTTTAGTTTCTGTAAGTGTTCAAAATAAGATCAAATTTAAAGGCTATCTTTAACAAAGATTTATAAGGTAATATTTTGTCTTAATATTTTGTCTCTGTACTGATTTATTAAAACATACAAAGCAAAGAAGAACATAAAATATTAACTTCTGCATTGTACTCTATGTAGATGACTTCTCTAATAGCAAACAGGAAGGTTCTTAGAACTGATCATAGGGTCACTAATTTGTAAAGCACTTCAAAAAACATCTTGTATTGTTCAGGATCAAAACTTTTATTATCTTAAAGTGAATAGACAACCCATATAAAAAGACAAGTGCACTCAAATCTTCCCTTTAGTAAGTGCATGAAGCATTAACCTCTACCTTTGGAGCCCTCAGAAGAAAAGCTGTGAAACACCGGATTTACACATTAGCAAGGCAACCCAGAGAATCTGTCACTCAAAATCCTGTTGTATTTGCTCTACAGAGACCCAGAAAAGTTCGAGTTTCACTGTTGTCCCATTTATTGTCCCATTTAGTAATTTCTACAGTTATAATGGACATTTATGTTTTCCCCCACACCCCCCCAACAAAGAAAGGAAAAAGACATAACAGTGACATATTGGCAAGGTACTAAGATTATTCATTTTTCTGGTGTACTTACAATACGATTTCCATATTGGAGGCTGGTATTCTTCAGCATCTAAAACAGAAGTAAAAAGAGAAATAAATCAGTCAATTGGCCACTTGGTCAAACTGTCAGCATGCATTTTTCTGTTGAGAGTCCTCAGCTTGTCAGCAAAATTCACATTTCTTTCCCAAGGGAGACGCTAGCTCATTTAGAGAACAGTTTTCTGTATGAGAGAAGAATACAAATTTCAACCACTTGTAGATCCAATGTGCTTTTTCCAAATCAGTCAAATACAACAGGAATTAATTTCATACCAATTTGCATATAGTTTCCTGACTCACCAATACTTTTAAAGTAATTAACTAGACTGGTAGCAACATCCTTTGTTTACTTTATTCAGCATGATAAAGACTCTGGCTTCCACTACTGGCTTTCAATCAGGCTTCTAACTCCACTATTCAGATTTTAGAGTAAGTATAATAAATGATACATGCTTAGCTAAAAAGATGCACAGCTCCGACTGGACACTGATTTGACAGTTCCAACAATGAGATTCAATTACACTTCTTGAACTGACTATAGGATGCAATTTGCATATTTTCCAGAAACTGCATCAGCAAAAAAAATATAAATAAGAACTCAGAAAGAGGAAGGACTGCAAAAATAGCAGCTGAAGACAGATAGAAATTGTCTTTATCAACTGATGGCATGAAAAGATTTACTATCTTTTCTTAGCACAAGAGCTATACGACACTGCTGGACAAAATTTTGACAGAGAGATCAGAGTTTCTGTTTAAAAGTGCAAGCTTACAGAGCCTGAGAAAAAAACATCTTGAGAGCTCAGAAGGCTCTCCAGGCTGGAATGGAGACCTGCATCACTTGAGTGCCATGTTGAGTACATGAGACCACAAACCTCACTCCAGAGGGAGCTTTCCAGGCCTTCCTGAGGAACTGTTGCTTACACATCCAGAAATCCCAGCAGAGGCCAGGCTTGAAGTGCAAGATTTAACTAAGCTGTTATACATCAGCTACAAAGGGTGGGGTACCATGAATTAGCTTGGCTCTGAACTGCCATGTTGCCAAACACTTTGAAGAATTGCTTGTAGCAGGAGTATATCATTAACCTCCTAATACTGTGTAAGTTAATTAAGGTGTTTAGTATTTACCAAACCTACTTAAGTTATGCTAATGTAATTCAATTATACTTGCATAGCTCATGCTCCCTGTCTATTTATATACACACAACCACTTTAAATATAACCATGCAAAAGTTTGTTTACTAGGAATGTTAATCATTAACTACCATCTGCCACTTCTAACTCTATTGTTTTTCTAAAAAAGGATAAAACCCAACAATTATCACAGTTACTGGAATAATACGCTGCAACAATCTGCAGATATATTGATTAGGAAACCCATTCAATTCTGGTTTCAGCTGGATCCACTTCACAACTTTGGCAAAATTTTCAACACTTCCAGACTGACAGAGTTATATCATACTGTGGCAATCCAAGAGTAATTAGCTTGCAAATTCATTATACAGAAGGATTATTTTAAATTCTGAAGCTATTCATGAGACCAGCGAAATTTATTCATGCAAGAGCAGGTTAATTTTTTCTCTCTCTGTAATGGTAATACATCACTCCGTTTTTTTTTCTATACATCTGTTGCTCTCTATATCTTTTACTATAAACCCATAATACTGTGTATTATATTCCTATTCCACACTTCCATACTACTGCAACAAAATTTCTGAATTTGCTTATGAACAGGTTGGGTTTTTTTTTTTTTTTTTTTTTTTTTGTTGTTGTTGTTGTTGTTGTTGTTTTTTTCCAAATAGGAGAAACACTAAGATAACATGAACATTAGATTATCTATATTTGTGACTCTACAAAGGAAATAATAGTGGAATCAACAATGCAAAAAAACAAGTATCAGTTGTTGCAAATTAATTAGAAAAAGCGCATGAAATTAAACAATGGAAGCTGTTCCACAAGTGGCCATAAAGTGCTTCATTAGCTTTAGACAGACTGATGGTTTGGAAGCACTGTAGCCTAGTAAAAAACACAATCATTTTGAAGATAGTCATAAAACAAAACTGTCAATGATTATGTTAGATCTGTCACGGTTATTAATCCGTCAGCCCAGAGCAGACAGAAACGAGCAACTGTAAAGGGCAATACACTTGGAGGAAAAGCATGGGTTACCAACTCCACATTCTCCCTCTCAAGGTACTGCAGCATCCTCCCCAGTCCCTCCAGCTGATAGCATCTTAAAGCCAGGAGAACAAAACACAACACAAGCAGCATTATTAATGCTGTTTATTATCAAACTATTGTGCATGACATTTGATGGCATCCATTTGCAGGGAGATAAAAACAATTAGCTTAAATACAACCTAGAGAGAGAGGTCATGCTTAAGGATCAGGGAAATGTTTAGTGGAGCACAATGTCTTGTTCCCTTTGTGGAAGGAGGCCAGAGGGCACCTCTGCAGGCATGGACTGGCTGTTTTTTGTTTTGTATTGTTTTTATTATTATCCCTCTTCTACTCTAAGATGACTCTAGTAATTAAATTGTGCATCATTCTCCTTCACTAGGGTTAGTATAGCATGCTCACAGAGGTTACCAGTAATAGCTTCAGTGGTCAGCGCAGGAAGTATGTGACATCTCAAATCCCTCAGCTTTTGTCTTCAGTTCTGGATCGTGGTAACGATCTCAAGCAAGGACCACACACTTCAGTTTTGATCTACATACTTAGCCAAAACCAATCAACAAAAAAAATCAGACTTGGCACAAATGACAAGTGCCCTGAGTTATCTCATTATATTATATTCCTGATGTGAACTTCAATCATAAGGCTTATCCTAACTGCGATAGGCAGTACGTGAAAAAATGTTTAACTGACATATTCTTAGTTGATAAGACAGGAAGGTTCTCTCGTATCGCTGCTCCCTTGGGGGGTTCACACTTTCAACAGTGACATGTCTAAATTCAAGAAGGAAGACAGCTAAGCACAAGGTTGAAAGAAGCTGCCACAGAAGAAACTGAAAGCACAAAAGGAGTATCAGCTCAGAAAAGCTCAACCAAATGACACAGGGTCAACTATGATACACCTCAACTTAGAGAGACTCTCTGAATGAACTATACCATTTCTATTAGTTTAGGCCACTTTTCTTATTTCAAGTCTTAATGCCAACACTGTATCAGAAATGCAAAAAACCATGAAAATCCAAGGAATACTCACACTGCTTCTACACTGGAAAAACCTCAATTAGCAAAACAGGCATGAGAGATTTCCATGAAGAGTCTTACAGGCAATACTATTAGCTCAATCCTTTGTAACGTAACAGTTGAAAAGGTCAGTACTTATTAGGCATAAGAAAATAACTAGAAGATGGTTATACAGAAAGGCATTAGGAATGGTGAATGCTACCAAAGAAGACAGAAGGCTATGTAAAGGATGCATGATAAATGGTCTACACTTTACTTATAGCCATTCTTGAGCAATTTCTGAGAAACAAAGCTTACAGTAATTACAGAGTAAGCATAGTTATCCATAAACTTCAAGCCCTGTCCTTCTCCACACCTGGCTCTGAACCAAAGGTGCCACCTTTCTGGGAGCACTTGTGAAAGACACTGGAGTAGCTGAATTCCTCTTTACTGCTTCCTCGTACTTTGTGCAGATAGCAGTGTAACACAGATGTTTGCATTTTTGTATTACCAACACTGGGACTGACCTAGAAAAAGCAGCTCTGCTAAGCTACTCATTAGCAAAGACTCCAGACTGTCAGTACAGGTATTGCACTGGAAAGAGGAAACTGTTTTACAGGAAAGATCACAGATCACGCCACACAACTCAAATATTTCTGACTTACAAATACAGTTTCTAACTACAAGGGGAACAGTCACAAATCCCCAAATGTGCCTTGACCAGTTTAGAGATTTCAAAAAGTACTGATCCCTGTAGTACTAAAGAGTTACACAGACCATAGAGTGACAGCTGCCAAAGGGTCGCCATGACTCTCCGCTAATTTATTCAGTCAGTATTAAAAAAAAAAAAAGGAAGAAAACATTTTTTTTCCTTTGTCTTCCCTATAATCTTATTTAAAAAATTTTAAAAAATCTGCACTTCAGAAGCGCTGTCTCAGCTTGCATTTTCTGCCATTATTGTCTGAACTTCAGATTTCCTTTCCAGGAACAACTAATTTTAAAACTATGACCTGTGTGTGCAAGAAAAGACCCTTATTTGTGAAGAAGAGCCAATTTGGAAGAGACTAGCCTACCGGCAGTCTGCAGATAAATGATTAACCGGATGAACAAGTCTAGTTACTACTTTCTTCATCTTTTATTGTTATTTTCAGGACCAAGACTAAAACCTTTAAAACTTTAAAACTTTAAAGCCTTTTGTATACTTCCCTGGAAGAGATTTTGCACAGTTTTACCATATACTGCACTTCCATTTTGATAGCTTTGTTTCCAAAACATTCAATGAGCATGTTGTTTTTCTTATTTCATATATAATTATACTTGAGTAAAATGCCACGTGAAAGATCAATGGATTTGTATACTTAAAGGCACATGTTTGTATTTTTCATTTCCCTTCACACAACCAGGATTGTATTGTACAACTGACTAGCACTGAGATCACAGAGCCACAGAATGGCTGAGGTTGGCAAGGACCTCTGAGGTCATCTCATCCAAGCCTCTTCTCAAGCAGGGCCACACAAAACTGCTTGCCCAAGAGCAGGTCCAGATGGTGTTGGACTGTCTCCAAGGAAGGTTTGTATTCAACGTGCCATCCACCAAGACCCCCAGGTCCCATTTTTCAGAGCTTGTTCCAGCTGTGTGGCTCCTAGCATGGAAGGAGTAGTGAGGGAGCTTCTTTGCTAAGGGCAAGTTTTTTTCAGCATGCACAACATCTCTGCATTATTTAATTTCCTTCAAGTACTTAAAATTTAGCAATCACAGAAGCTCATTTTCATCTTATCTGGTCCACTAATGGCCAGTAAGCTAGATGGCAAACAGCTATTTTCATTTGTTTTACCCTGTTGCAAATTAATATAGATGCATACAAAACTAGCCCATATTGCATCAATTCTGGCTAACTATTTTGAATAGGCACTTTTATGTGTGACTGTTGTATGGCAAATACATTTGGGTGTTATGGGTACTTCTGTTCCATATAGTAACTGTCCTTACAAGCATGTCTTTGACTACCCTTTGAGAAAGAATGCTCTTATTTTCCAAGTTGCAAATAATCACACTGTCAAACGAGCATCGCTTTGACTCCTAAAAAGTCAGTGTTCTTTTGAAAAGCAAAAGCAAAATTAATTCTCTTGCAGTTAATAATTAGTGATGCAACTTTCGAAAACCCTTCTGTGTCAGAAGCCTTGTTTAATGTTTCATTCAGACATACATTTGCCTACAGAATCAGCCAGTAGTTGCCATCTTTACTGCTGAACTTTCTCTTCACCAGCACATGGAGACTAGAATATGGAAAGATACTTCAACTTTTGTCTTAATGAGATATTTCGCCTTCCAGTGTAAGGCACCACAAGAGAAGCGATCACATTTGTAACATGCATGATAACTGGTATATTCATTCACATGGTGAGTACTTCCCGCTATGCTATTCTGTTTCTAAAAAAATCAGCAATGGTGTGCAATTTAAAATGTCAAAAAACACTTGTAAAAGGGATGGACGTCTATCCTGCACAGTGATAAGGCTGAAACTGTAAGCTTGTAATAAGCACAATATAAACTGACAGCTATTTTGTATCTTTGGCTTTCGTATACCATAAACTTGTGATTAGAAACCCTGATGTTGCAAATGAAGCTCATTTACTCGATTCTACCAATCAGTCTTCCTAAATTGTGCTCTCTTGCTTTTGCTTCAGATTTCAAATCATTATCTTCTGTACACAAGTATGGGCAATCCATAGAAAATTTGGTTTTACACACATATCTAGGTCACTGAAACGAAGATAAAAGATCCGGTGAATGGGTAAACGGTTTAGAAGAGTTATCAAATATTAAATACTACTGTGAAATAAAAGAATTCCAACACATTACTGGGGATTTGAATTATTTGAACCCACATCTAAACTTTTAGGAACAAAAGCTTGACGAGCCATATTCTGCACTTGCTGAGTGCTGTGCAGACTGCTACAATCATCCAGGATTGCAGGACTGCATTTAATTAAAACATCTGTCTTTTTATACTGCAAACATTCAAGAAAATTCTAACTGCGAGTGTAAGACAAGTCAGAAAGCTAGAAGCCTATCTTTCAAAATCTTGAAATGGAGAGAAGGAATAGGTACAGCTCTCAGTAGTAGGAGAGGGAAGAATATTTGTCTAAATCTATGTTTCCTTCAGGAAAGCAGTTCTTCTTGGGGAAGCTCAGTGGGTGCTAAGAAATACAAGGAAAGAGGCTCTTCCAGATGGCAAATCAAAGAACCCAACAGGGGATCTGAGTTAGCTCATACAAATATTCTGAATGCCTTAAATATTTTCTGGGAAATCTATGATTTATAGCATAGGGTGGTATCCACACTGCCTAATCTCAGGCAGGCTTTTTTCATGCTGAATCACTTCTAATCTATTTGATTTTGATGGCAGTTATAAGCCTCCATAATTTAGGTGCTTTGAAGCATTTTCCTCACAGAGCAACAATTAAGAATTTCATCATTCAAGGGATCACAACATTGTGTCTAAAAACTTAAAAAGGAAGATGCTGGGAGAAAAAAAAAAGGAAAACCAACAAAAAAACCCCACAAAATATCTCCTTCATGCTTGACTGCCAAAAATCTGTTTTAGTTAATGGCTGCCATTAAATTTAATCTGGTCACTAAGAACTAAGCCCCAGTGCTTGCAACCATTATCCAATTTAATGCCAGTGTAATTAAAATCTAATAGTTATTTTCACATTTTCATGTTTTTAATCTAGAAAGCAGAGGTATCCAGAAATTAAAATGGCACAGTCAGGGCTCTGCCTGACCGAGAGATTGGCATTTCTTTGGTAGGAATAAACACATGACATAAGTAAAATCACATCACATTTGCAGAGCTCATATCTCACTCAGATATATTTTAGCATCAAAGTAATGACCAGTTAGTTCCTGGCTAAAAATCAAGACCAGATAATCAGCTGGCATATTTGAGAATAGCTTCACTGAAGCAGTTTTATCACCGTGCAGAACGTGACAACATATTTCCTGTCATTTACTCATAGCAATTTAAATAAAAAACAACTAGCAACCCTACAAGTTGGCACCCTGGACTCAGCAAAAGAAACCTGTGCATTGTATGAAAAAGCACATGACTGAAATAACTGCAATAATGCCAAAAAATGGCAATAAAAGGGTCACTGTGATTATGGTGAAATATTTCAATTAGAACATTTATATTGAAATAGTGTCAGCATGCTCCCTGTTCCAGAAATGCAATCATAAATTGACACGATGCCCATTTATCTGGCTTGTCAAAGGAGCCAGTACATTCCCTGAAAACTTATTAACCTTTAGCAAAATCCAAATCATTGCTTTCGGTAACTGTTATTCTTGACATGCATCTTTTTATTATCTCTCTGGCCCACTGGAACAATCATTCCATTTTCACAGAAAGACCACCTTTAAAATAAGATGTTAACCAAGAACACGAGTAGATTTAAGCTGGACAGTGACAATGGTTTCTCTCCTCAATTTGCTTTCCCTTGCTGTAAATTTTCAACTGTATAGGAGAATATTTGAATTGCACATTCAAAAGATCCTGAACTGCTTCAGTTTACAAGTAGTATTTAATAATGTAAGTAAAATACATGCTGATTAGTTAGATTTTTTGGCCACAGTGTCAGTTCTGCACTGGTTCATGTGTTTCAGCTGTCCTGTGGAAGACAGAAGAGGGACGGTGCATAGCATTTGTTATAGTAATAGCTTTGGTTCTCTGACTTTGCATTCAAGAATATGAAGTCCTACATAATATATATGGGCCCATTAAAATTTTTGATGGACATTATTCCTCAAGTTCTTTAAGCAGATACTGGCCTTTTGGTAAAGAGTATAACAGCTCCTTCTAATTAGGCTTCCTTTCCTTGTGCCTGAGGAGAGCATGAGACTATTCACATGCAGCCCAGAAAGCCAATTGTTCTCTGGGCTGTATCAAAAGAGGGATGATCAGCAGGGTGAGGGAAGTGGTAGCTCCCCTCTGCTCTGCCCTTGTGTGGCCCCATTTAAAGTCTTGTCTTCATCCCTGGGGTCCTCAACATAGCAAGGAAATGGGCATGCTGGAGCAGGTACAGAGGAGGGCCATGAGGGTGATGGAAGGACTGGAGTACCTCTCCTACGGAGAGGGACTGAAGGAGTTGAAACTGCTGTTAAGCATGGGGAAAGAAGGCTCTGGGGAGAACTCAATGCAGCCTTCCAGTACCTAAAAGGGACGTACAGAAAATCTGGAGAGGGACTGTTTATCAGGGAATGTAGTGGTAAGACAAGGACTTTAGCATAAGGTCCCAAGCATAAGGACTTTAAAAGAGAGTAGGTTAGATGTATGAGTGGTGAGGGACTGGCATGGGCTGCCCATAGAAGCTGTGGATAGCCCATCTCTGGATGCACTCAAGGCCAGGTTGGATGGGGCTCTGGGCAGCCTGACCTAGTGAAAGGTGTCCTTGCTCACAGCCAGGAGGTTGGAACTAGATTATCTTTAAGGCTCCTTCCAACCCAAATCTTTCCATGATTCTAAGGGCACAAATGCTTGCTTTTGACTATTCAAGGGGGGCAGTAGTTCTAGCCCAGCAACTGAACATGGCTGCCATTCAACAGCTTTCCAGGGAACATCTCAGCCTTTGCCTCTCAGGCCTGCACTCACATCTCTCTGTATGCAGAAACAGAAGTATTTTTAAAACTGAACAGTGCAGATTCAGAAGCAAAAAGAAGCCCAATAGTTCATATCAAACACGAAAGCCACATGATTTTAAGTTGATAATGTATAAAGATCTCAAAATACATTATTCTCTACACAAGGTCTGCTCAGACACAGGGGAGCTCACTGAACTATACATGCTACACACTATTTCAACCGTCAGACATCAGAAATGGGATCTACCCTGCAAAGCAGAGCACATGTTAGGACCTGCAGAAGAATAAAAGCAAATAATTAGGTCTTTCCTTGACTTCCTTTACAGGTCGCATAGCATTTGCTGCAATATTTGTTTTTATACTATATTAGAGCATGAAAAACAGGAAAAACACCACCCACCTGCAAAGCATATAAATCACTCCCACAGCTTTCTGATAAAACTCGGAACAATCACGGCTCATAGGATAAGAAGCAAGGCATTCTTTCGTAAGTATTTTATCCAAGTGTGCCTGTTACAATCCAGGCCAATTAGATTATTACTTTATGTAACTTATTTTCTGGATATTCCATTTTTAATAGCTTTGATTTAGCAATGTCAGATATTACCAAGGCACCACCTTCTCTTCAAATGTTACACAAATACTTTGCAAGTCTTTCTATAATATTGCCACCCAGATTTAACGGCACTCCTAGCACCACTGTCCTTAAAGTTATTAAATTTTCATCTAATTAATAGAGAAACACTTAAAATTAAGTTTCATAATATGTACTTCTATGTTGACAAGGTTCTTATGTCATAAAAAATCTACTTTTCTCCTGAAATCTCAGCAACTTTTAGGGTCTCTTCCAACTCAAACGATTTTATGACTCTGTGATAATATTCAACCTGCTATCAGTAAGCACGTG
Organism: Centrocercus urophasianus; assembly: GCF_019232065.1. Classification (NCBI taxonomy): domain Eukaryota; kingdom Metazoa; phylum Chordata; class Aves; order Galliformes; family Phasianidae; genus Centrocercus; species Centrocercus urophasianus. The sequence goes on from NW_024884711.1 coordinate 14,950,827, forward strand.
CACTTTCTCTTGTGATTTATACTCTTCAAATGATGAAGTTCAGAAATCACATATCCTCAGTTTTTCTTCTGTGGAACAAAATCGGCAGCTAGTCTTTATGATCCAGCTCCGGCTTCCCTTCTTGGAAAAGCAAATAAGCCAGAATTCCTTCAAATGCATAATCACAGCCTTTTAAACCAGAAAACCAGCTAACTGTACTGCAGAATTACCAGAAATGCCATGTCCCCGTGCTCCTAGAGCACATATGCAGTTATGTACACCAGGTCAATAGTTACAGGCACACAAAAAATGCCTTATACCAATTACTTCCTACTCCTCATGCTTAGAAGATCTTTGTTCCCTGATAACATATCAGTCTTCATCTAGCAGAACAAGGTTCAATTATTATTTATTCACCTATAATGAACGTGTGCATACATGCTGAAAGACTCAAACCTGTCAGCGCAGTTAGACTAGTGGCACTCAGGAGCACAGAGAAGGAAGAACAAAACAAATTCCAGTCTCTTGGAAAGATTTGGTAAATCTCCAAAGTGATACGATGCCTTTTTTTCCCCTTAAGCAAAAGGGAAAGCTTGGTGCTGAGCAGGAACTGCAAGTCTTACCAGCAAACACCACCCTGCAGACCTACTCCTGTTTGGAAGATAGGAAATTTGGGTAAGAGGATGAGCAAGCACTCGTCTCAACACCAATACAGCTATGATGAATATTCAATCTTGTAAAGAGAGCAACAGGTAAGAAAGATAATCTTTAAAGACCTTTCTGCTTTTTTTCTATGGTTGTTACATCATAAAGGTGAGCTTGTCAAAACTTGTCAGATCACCCTAGCAGCTAAACCTCCCTAATACAAGCCTTCTTGAGAATCTAGGGACTGGGGCTGCAAGCTGTCTGCAGGTTTATTTGGCAACACCAAAGGTTTGTAACTAATGGTCAAATGTGCTGCCCTACAAGACGCCCTTTTGAAGCTAAGCTTTTGCCAAGCTTTTGCTTCACTTCATCAATATTGTTTGATGCTCAAAGAGAGAGAGTGAGCAACAGTAATAGCTTTGTGCAGAAGGCACTATAAAAATATTCTACTGCTGAAGACTATATGCTTATTTTAAAGTTTTACTTCTTGGGTTTGTTATTCTCAAGGATGGCTGAAGATAAACCAGGTTGGGAGAGTTGACTACAGCAGAAAATAGACCTGAATATTAAAAAGAAATACCTCTCAAAAGGCAAGTACAGTGAGACTTAAAACCAATTTGTAAGATAAAAGCTCCAAACCACTTTCTATTGCCATCCGATAGCATCATTCAATATTGCTTGAAATTCATTAATATGCTAGGTAATGTAAGTACCGTGCATGTATACAGAATTAATTCTATTAATTTCTACATTAGGAAAATCTACTGAAAGGGGAGGAGAATAATTATAAGGCACTTACCCATGTGTGGAAAAGGCATAGCAAAACCCATCTAGACCTCAGAAGAATAATTATCCCATGAGACTTACACCTCCTGGGAGTGCCCATTATTGTGTTAGGAGAACATAAAACTGACAGCTATTCAGAAGGAGCTCTGCAACAATTTCTGCTTAGCTCTGCTGCTAATCTTACTTTGTCATCTTTTCGGAACATCTACAAGCTTCCAGCTAACTTACCAATATTATATTTTATTTTCACAGGCTAGCAATAAATGCTTCTTTTACAGCATATAATTTGTGTAACAGACTGAATGTTTGAGAAATGCTTATGCATCTTAAATAAAAGGCTATTCAAATTTAAATGGTTTTATAGAGTAATAATATTTAATTTAGTTCTGCCGAGTAGCTGCTGACTGCTTAGTCAGGTTAGGTGGAACTCCAAATGAGGCAAAAAGCAAAGCACTTTATTATTATTAAATATTCCCATCATGGTAGCTTTTGGAACCCAAAATAAGGTTTGGTGTCAAGTCCAACTGCTAACAAGCGTAGTTTAAAAATAAAACACAGCAGTTGCTGACCTAAAAGCGCTTGTGATTATAGTGTGCATCCAGCAGCTACAAGGAAAAGGGATGGAAAAGCAAAAGAGTAACAGGAGGGTTATCAATGTCATAGCAGTAGTACCAATGCAGCCTCCCTTAACTAGTAAGAAAATAGCTGACTACAACACAGAGATAGCCAGAAAACAGCAGAAGATGATGTTAAAAACGAGAAAAAAAAAAAAAAAAAAAAGAATAACTGGGCACTAAACACACAAGAGATAACTTCACATGATTTATTATTACACCCGGAAGCTTTGCATATAAACGTTAAGAAAAATGGTGGAGATTTAGTTCCCTCCGAGAGCGTGAGAAAAAACAACCTCAATACATTTATGATACATTTTTATTGAAGTGACACATCACATAAATAATACAATTATTCCAGATCAAGCTTTGGTAATAACTCTTTTTTCCTGAAATGTGAATTATTCACAAGCAAATTGCAGCTCACTGAGAGCATACCCTTCTCTGCTTAAGACGCACCAGAGAATAGCACCTGGCTACTGAATTTTCAGCCTGTATCCCCTTGCTTGGAAGTCTGATTTCAGTGCATCATTTGCTCTGATGCCAGTCAATTTACTTACACTGCTGCTTCGCAAAGTCTAGTTTGAAGTCCCCAAACAGTAAACCTTTTCAACAGAAATGCTTTTTTCATTTATGTATTCTGAAAACCAATTTATTGTCTAAATGGCTACATTTCTTACCAGCTTCTCCCTCATTAGGGTCCAAAAATCAGTCCCCACTGGAATGAGCAGATTTGAAAGCAGTCATGTATATCTGATGAGGAAGACAAGGCACACACACTGTTGGTGCCATTGGACAGCAAAATTCAGCAGAACGCCAAGTCCTGCCACAGAGAATTTACAATGATGTAACAGTTGGCTAAAGAGAGATGTGAAACATGGGCTTCCAGCAACAAAAGAGCTTCTTGCACAAAAGAGCTAAGGAAGAAGATCAAGGTGAGGTAGTGCTTCATGATCATTAGCCTCAAAGCAAACCTCCTCTAGAAACGCATTACAGACACCTTTAAGAAAGCAGGAGATGCCAATGCTAATCTCGAAAGACTCACGTGAAAATACTCCAGTGGTACTGTAACAATGTAAGAGACCACTGATTAGGTGCCAAAGTGGTTTGATGCCAAATCTGAAGAAAGCTTTTATAGTTCCTATAATTTCTCCTAAAACAGATTTGACTTGAAGTTGCAGTGTCCTGCCAAATACGGGTCTCAAAAGTGTGCCCTGACTGCTGCTGTACAGCAGTATTAGCCAACCAGAAACACTACTTTTGCATATCCTAGACCAGGATGTGCTGCATTCCTGCAACACTTGCTGTTAACTGTTGACTCTCTGGTTTACCCTTTAGAGTCCAGAACTTGTAATATTGAAAAGGCAGCTGATTTTTACATACAGAAGTATTTTCCTATGTAAGAATTTACATGAACCACTGAGGTAGTCAAGATTAACATATCCCACAGAACAACAGAAGTATACTCCTCAAACTACCCACCAGCTGAACACAGGCTATGCTGATAACTAATAAAAATATATGACCTATTGAAAAAACTCTGCTATCTCCCTTTAAAAACTAAGCTAAAAAGCAACAAAAATCCCAGATTAGAAGCAGTATGAAACTAACTCAAATCTAGTTTACTCTAATTCCTCCATAAATGTTTGAAAGACAGTCGCATGTCAGAACTGATATCTGTACCTTTACCTATAACAAAAATTAAATACAGTAGATCTGACCAAAGACCAGTAGTACATAAACAGATTATAAAACAGATGAATTCTTGTCGATTTATCTTAATTTAGCTGAAAAAGTTTATTGAGGATCATCTTTTTTTTTCCTGAATATATTTATACCAGCACAATACACTTACACATCTCTATGCATTCACTGAGGTTCAGACCTTATTTTTTGCAAGTGTGGCCTTTGTACATCATCTCACACACTCACCACTACTCTTGACTTTCAAACACTCCAGATTTAGCATTTTTCAGAATGGAATATATGAAACAAGAGATATTTTGCCTTTTCACTGACTTCAAAATTAAATTGCATATTCTTACCAATTTTTCATTTTATTTTGTATCCATCAGTTTTTAAACTTGTAAAAAATACTTTTTATAGAGCTTCATATGTCCAAATAGACAAAAAAAAAAAAAAGTTGGACATGAAACTGCAGTATGTTCTTGTAGCCCAAAAGACCTGCAATATCCAAGTAATATCCAAGCCTGGGGCACTGAGTACAGGAAGGACATAAAAACTATTGGAACAACTCCAGGAGAGGGCCAGGAAGATGATCAAAGGGAGCATCCCTGCTATGAAGAAAGGCTAAAGGAGCTGTGCTTGTTCAGCATGGAGAAGAGAAGACACCAGGGAGACCTCACTGTGGCCTTCCAATATTAAAGGGATCCTACAAGCTGAATGGGGACCAATTTTTTACATAGTTGGATAATGATAGGACAATGGGAAATGGTTTTAAACTAAAAGAGGGGAGATTCAGGTTAGATGTTACAAATAAATTTTACACTCAGAGGATGGTGAGCACTGGCACAGGCTGCACTGAGAAGCTGTGGATGCTCCATTTCTGGAGGCATTCAAGGTCAAATTGGATGGGATCCTGGGCAGGGTGGTTGGCAACCCTGCCCAGGGAGGTCAGAACTAGATGATCTTCAAGGTCCCTTCCAACCTAAGCCATTCTATGATTCCAGCCTCTCTGAGGCAGACAGCTTTGTTGGGAAGCTACCTTGCACTGAGTCCTCAGTTTGAACCTTGCCTTTAAATATTGCAGTAAAACAAGAAACAAATACTTCTGCTACCACGAATACTAGAGTACACTTCAAAAATAAGACTCTCTGCATTGGCACTAAGCAAGGATAAGGCAGTAAGAGAAGAAGAGGGAAGCATCAAGTCTGATCTTTACTGCAAAGTTTAGAAGAGTAAATATTTTGAATCCAACACCAATAGTATGGCAGAGCTGCAATGCTTCATCAAGGGCACAGAAATCAATTTCAACTGCCGAGTGTCACTGGAGAGTGATATGGGCAAGAAAATTGCTGTTGCATTATGATCCAAAACGTATCTCAGGAGCTTTCCTTCCTCAATTCCAAACTGTGATGCCTGCAGCTTGATGCAGAACAGCAGGCCGGCTCCCAGCCAAATCCCCAGCCTTACAGGAGCACATGCCTTTTTTCTCTTCTTCCATTTCAGCCTGCAGCCCCTCCTATACCACGGCAGAGAAAGGAAGCTGCAGGGTACAGAAGTGGAAGAAAATCAAGAAAGAACTGGAGTGGTTGTGCTCATCTCAAATGTGGTGGCTTCCTACCTGCTCAAAGCACCACAGATGACAGAGAGGAGACAAAGGAGAATGGGAAGATGGCCTGCCTCAATTTCTTGCCCCTAGTGCAGCCCTGTGAGAAAAGCCTCTGGGCCAGCTGCAGCAGCAGCAGCACATACATTTGCTGCATCATGGCCATTGTCTACCAGCCACTCCTCAGCCCAGGGCTTTCATGTGGTTTCTGATCTCTCACACTGCTCCTTCTGGACAAGAAAGGAGTAGCTCAGTTCAGACAAACCTGCTGTTAAGTGTTTGTCTCAGCTGCTGCTTATTTATTTATTTACCTCGAGCAAGAGGAGTGAGCCTCAGTGGTCATCATGACCTCTCCACCTTCTCCTATAAGTGCTTCTGCAGGCTGGGCTATTCCCACGTCACCACCAGCTTCCCAGGGCCTCACATACTGACTGCCAAGGTGGGTATTTTCCACCAGTGTCTTCACCACATCAAAGGGTTATTCTCACTCTGAGTGCTCTTTTCATTAGCCAAACATTTCTCTCCACTCTTATAGCTGAAACAGCCACTTCTACTTAATGGAATAGCAATTACTTGAAATACGTGGCTTTTTTGCTTCAATGCATCACTCTTTTAAAGAGTGATAAGCTAATAAAAATTGTATGCTAACATAATGTATAAAATATCTCTGATTTTTAAACTAAACCAAAATTTATTGGCTTCAACAGTGCAATACTGATCTACCGAATGAATATTAATGAACTAACTTAAGTAGCAGTCTCATGCCGCTGGGGAACTAAATCAGGGTGGAAGAGCACATGCAGCGGCATACTGGAAACAGTCTCTGTTTTCTCTTTCAATAAGATCTCAATTGTACTCAAAGCTAAGTGCAACTCCAGAATGAAAGGTAAACTTGACATGATATTTCTTTTGCTATGTGGCAGCTCTCAAACACCATAAAATATTCTTTCAGCCCCCTAGTAAATGAATTAATTGGCAGTCCTGCAGACAAAAATCCCTACTTCTTTTACTTCTTCTAAAGCATGATTACCAATTATGGGATGCTGGCAGAACAAATTATGCTCTCAGTTATATCTCTGCAACCCACCTCACTCCTGCTTATGCTCTTAATCCTTACCCAGCTCCACTAAAAATGCAAATCTTTCCAATTATGACTGTGGGGATAATGGTATAACATCATGGCAGTACAAATGCCACTTTTCCTCAACAGTGCTTAAACTCCAAGCCTTGCACTGGCATGGATAAACATAAATTAGCTGCAGTGCTTAAATGTTTAAATCAATGTTGAGCAACCACCACCAAAAAACAAGCCAGCAAACAGCACTGCCAGATGCCATAGAGTGCTACACCCATCCATTTCATCTGAAAAAGGAAGTTGATGCAATGCAAGATGACATGAGAAAGTGATGATTGATTAAGTTCCTCATGAATAACTGAGTACTCCCCAACTCCAGAAAGGTACAGATGAGCACAGGAAGTAACTGAAGTACTAAGACAAAAGTTCCCAGCAAATAAATAAAAAAAATAATAATTCGAGCATGATGGACCAGACAAAGTTATCCAGGAAAAAAAAGAAACAACAAATCACAAATAGCTGCATAGTTGAGGAGTCTGTTCTGATTTCAAGTAGTGTACTCTTATTTTCCCTCCTGTTCAAGTTGGAAAGGCCATTTCTGCCTTGCCCTGTTGTAAGTTATCTAAATATCCAATTCCAGCTCTCTTCATTATTCATTTATGGATTTGGTATTTCACCTTGTAAACAAGCTATTATTGAAAATCTTTCAAGAAGTGTCTCTGGTGATCTTTGCTATGTCTTCTTGAAAAAAACGTAATTCTGGAATACAATTGTGCAACAGACCTTACACATTGATGTCACACTGTGTAAACTGAATTTAGATCAAGGTCAACTCCTTTTTTTTATTATATTCTGGTAGGGGAAACTAGCTCAGGGATAAGACATGCAGCTCAAGTAAGAAATAAAATTAATGAAATTATGGCTATTTATTAGCACATAATGGAAAATGCAGATACACTATTCCCAAAAACATCTGCTTAAGAAAAGAGTTTCAGAGCCATCACTTGAGCTGGAGGAGGCTCCTCGCCTCATTACAACACCAGAGCTGCATCCTAACTCACTCTCTCTACAGTGGTTTGGAGACCACAGCGTACATCAGTATCCACAATGAATAACCAAAGGAAAAGTTTATGGATGCATCATTTTTTCTTAACCCTGAAATACAAAGTATAGCCAGCTGCTATTATTTTGCCTCTGATATAAAAAATGTACAGACTGTAGACAGGCTCACTTCCCATATTTCAATTTAATGGCACTTTAACTCCACTGAAATCAAAAGCAGTAACACTGTAGTATAACTAGAAAAGTATTATGTTGAACCAGAGCAATTCTTTAGAACAACATAGTCATTTATGCTAGTATCCTAATATAATAGATATCTATAACAGAGTGGGTTGAGAAATAAATTAGTCATACTGTAAATAGCCATCAGGGACATGGAAAGTAATAGTTTCTCATGATCTGCTATATGTGTACAAAAGCAGGTGACTGAAATGATGCAAATAGTAAGATGGTATCATTAGCAGGCACTCCTCTGCCCTGAAGGAAAAGCAACAGGAACACTGCCTGTGCACTTCCAGCTTCTGCATGCTTTAATGAACACCCACGCTGCATATACACATCCTTTTAACTAGCAAACTGCTACTTGAAAAGGCAAGAGAGAAGATATAAATGCATTGCTCTGTCAATAGGGGTTACAGCCACAAAGGTCAAAGTCCAGCTACAGTAAAATTAGTCAGATATGTACAGGGAAACTAGAAGGGCTTCTACAAACAATGTCAGTACAAAAGGAAAGTCAGAAAAATGTGGACCTACTTGGGTAGACAATCCATTGACAGGAAATATAGAAAAACCTGCTGCTGGACCTCTGAATGTATCACTACAGTTTGGGAAAAAGACTGGCAGTTAACAGCGGGGAAGTAACTGGTTAGAAATTCACCAACACAACTACCCATATTTGTTCAAATAGCTGAGAATGGATGGGGTTCATTCAAGGTGTTGAAATAGTCAGCAGATGCAACTGTGTGGCCATTATCCATGAAAAATGCACGTGACCAGTGCAAGTCCCTAGCAACCAGAAAATGCTGATGATATGCTGAGTTTAAGAAAAGCAGGAAGGACCAAGAGAATAACAGGCTGGACAGGGCAGAGAATGTGCTCCTTGGAGGCCTCTTCCAGACACGTGGAGGACAAGATGGTAATCCAAAACTGTCGACACAAGCATAGAATGCTTGATTAATCTGAATGCTTCCTATGACAAAATGGCCTGTTTTGTGGATGAGGAGAGAAAGACATACCTTGATTTACTAAGGCTCTCAAAGCTGTGGTGCCCCCTCATACTCATTTGGGAGCTAAGCAAGTAAAGGCTGGAAGAACAAACTCATTGATCAGTTGAGTATTGGTCAGTCTTCCAGTCCTGCAAGAGGGACTGTCAATTTATTTACAACTGTTTCACAGCTGGTGATAAGCAGAGTAACCCAACATCAACAGTGGCCTGATACTGTTCATTATCTTCTATTTGAGTGATAAGATAGACTCCTTATCAACATTTTGGACAGCAGTAAACTACTGTTTCGCTTAATATTTTCTTGAGAGATTCATTTCAGAAAGACCTTGATTAACTGAGAGTTAGGCCAGGTTGAACTTCATGAAGTTCAACGAGTGAAAAGCCTGGTGGCTGGGGAAGGCTAACTCCAGCAAGTGGTTGCCTGGTTGAGTAGCAGCCCTGTTGGAAAGACCTTGAGGTCATGGTGGACTCCAAATTGAACATAAACTGACAAGATGCTTACTTAATGAATAATACAGAGCATATGTCAACCACAGTGAGAGCTTAGAAGAGCTAGGCTTTGTTAGTGTGGCAAAGAGGAAGCAAAGGGTAATCTAGTAGCAGCCTATGATTGCTTAAACAGCAGCTGAAGTGATGACAGGATCAAACTCTCCTAGGTAGTAGCAGGTGATGCAACAAGTGGCAACCATAACAGACTTGGATAGTTCAGACTGGACAAAGACCTTTAAACAAAATTCAATAGCAGGGCAGCAGCAGAGAAAGCTGCCCAGAGAAGCAGTGCAATTTGTGCTCCTGTTCAAGACTAAGCGGACAAACCCATAGTCTGACTGATACACTGCTGGCCACAGTTTTCATTCAAGACCTGCTAAAGACCCTTCCAAGCAAGTTTTATATGATTCTATAGAGAGAGCATTAACAAGCCAGATATCCCAGCTCCACAAAGTGTAGCAAGTACCATTAAACAAAGCCAAGTTTTTTTTTATGCTGCATAAGGTAATCATGCACATTTTGATTGGAACAAGGTAAGGAAACAACTTACACAAGTGTAACTGTGGGAAAATCTGAGAGAACAGATATTTCCAACAAGCTATGATAAGCAATGAGGATGGGCTGGAAAAAAAACAAAAAACGGCAATGACATGTTTCAGCATTGGCAATAGAAGTACAATAGAAGTGGCTGCACCCTCCTTAGCTTCTGCCACAATTACACCCTGAGAACACCAAGATCTCTTTAACCTACTTGCTTCACAGCAGTCACTCTACAAATAATTCCATAATGTTTTACCTTGCCTCCTTTTTTCCCCCTAATTTCCAATCAGATGGGCGGGTCTGGCTCACTGACACACAGGGCATTTCTCAAATAGTAAAACTTATCATATCTGGAGTTCAAAATTTATCACTTTTCCAACCAACCTGAATACAGGTTAAAATCTCAGCCAAAGGCCTCCAATAAAAACAGATTAGAAGCTGATTAACAAGATCCATTCAATTAGCTCATTAGTCAAGATCCAATGCCCATTGTTACACAGACTGCAAATCTAATTAAATGGTGTCATGACAGTGGATGAAGGTGTAAAGTCTCCATTAGATTCTGGTGGCTTGGCACTGGTAGAGATACTACAGAGTCAAAAGGCATAAAAAATAAGACAGGGCTACCTATCTTATTACATAATTATATAAAATAAGACAGTGCTTGGCATATTCTTTGCAAAGAAAATAATACCAGGGTTTTCTTCTCCATTAATTGCCATGGGTCAGACTGGTATGTAATTTATACTTAAAATCATTGTATTAATCTGATCCAATCTCTACCACATTTAAGGCATACTGGTGCACTGAGACATTTGGACTTAAACCCACTATTTACTGGAAAGCCACTGAGATGAACTGGCTTGGCTTGTCCATCATGGCTATGACTGTTCAAAGCTTGAAGAGAGGAAATACGTTTCTACGGATTTATCTCAACTTGTGAGTCTAGTCTCAGGCAATTTATGCTACTTTAATAAGTAGTCTGGATTGATACTGGAGCAGTTGTGTATAACAATAAAACAACAAACTTTTGGAAGGAAAATGAAGTCAAGAATTTCTCATCCAAAGTTATGAAGAGGTCCTGAATGCACCCATAAACAAAAGAGATACACAACATGTACATGCATATTCACGGACTTCATCCATATAGCTCAGAGCAAGGCTGCACTTTCAATCATCTCAAATTGAAATACTATTGCCCAAATGAATTAAGAGAATGTTGTTACAGAAAAGATCTCATGGGATTAATTTAAATCTCTGAATGAATGTGTGCACATCAAGCTGATTTCAGCAGAGTGCAAAATTTGCCCCTCAAGAATTCTTATTTATGTGAAATCTCCATAGTAAAATTAACTTCCAGTCCACAACATAAATTGTTGCTACACACTTTGCTATTGCTACATAGGAAAAGTTCCTTTTCCTGCCAGCAGTATGTGACCTTAAAAATGTTGAGTATCTAACATAAAGAACCCCTCCCAAAGCCTCCTACAATTTCGCCCTTCTGTGTGTCTTTTATAAATTCTATGTTGGCTGCTGTGTACTTCTGTTCAAAAAGTAGCTGTAATTGTACTTATTTCAACTAAGAATACTTTCAAACCCTTTTAAACAAAGGTAGGAAATGGTAACAGGATTGTAAATAATTAAAATGATTTCTTTTGACACAGAGACAGGAAATCACTGTTTTGGCTTCTAAATCCTGAGTTTAAGATGCTTCCTTCATAAGGAACATTTGAGAGACATTCATTTGGCTTATTCCAAAGGCATCTGCATATGATAAACAAACATTAAGTGAAAACTGAAGACCTACTTAATTGTTGGTTTCTTTTTACACCAAACCTCAGGAAACTGATATTTAAACACCAGCCTTGATGTGATTTACTCTCTTGTAGGCATGCAATAACAGCATACACCCTTAAATAATAGGTTACAATAGTACAACTGAGAAGCTGCAGTTTTAAAGTTTCAGTTGTTAATGTAGGTTTTTGGGTGGGGTGGTTTTTTTTTTTTTTTCTTTTTTTTTTCTTTTGACCTATTCCAGTTGGATCTTGAGGGTCAAATTTTCCAAAAATAAATGCAGGCTTCCCCATCCAAGGAAGACAGACATTCCTGTGCTACTATATAGAGACATCTGTTCTGTTACACTCATTTGAACCACATTAACATCACTTCAAAATTCAAAGCCTGTCTTCCGGACATAACACTGCAGACCACCAGCATCAGCTATACTGTCACTGACAAGAGGACTACCTTTTAATCAAAACGTGTTATATATGAGGAGAGTTTTAGCTGTTGAGCAGTTACGGTTAGAGTTTCTTACATTGCTGTATTTTCCAGATAATCTCCAATTACATAAATCACATTTAATACTTTGTAATCCTCATTCCTTAATTCCTACTAATATTCTTTAAAGTATTTTGTTTTCCTACATGTATGCCTTTCTGGGAAAACGACATGTTGAGCTGTGATCTGTTGTTAGAAATGCTACCATGTGAAGCTCAATGCTGACATAAATACTTTTAGCTTCAGAATTACATGCGTACTCATGACTTGCTAAATTATTCTTCCTCCATAAAGTACTTCTAAGCTTTCCTAATGATTTCTTTGAGAGAAGCAAGATAGATCTACCTTTAACTACAGATATAAAATGCTATTTCCTTAATGTGATCTGCTCACCTTCTTGTCTGAAGAAATCAGTATTATTTTCTGCTATTTATTATTTATGTCAGGTTTGTATTATTACAACCGCTAGTAAGAAGCAACAAAGAAAGTCAAGTATCATAGTTTATGGAAGACACTGCAGCTGAAGTAAGGTTTGTTTTATCTGACTTTCTTAACAGGGAATCCTTGTCTTAAGAGCAGACTATTTCTAGGTGCACGCACAAGCTCTCACCATCTTCTTAAGATTTCCCCTAGGAGAAAGACTGAAAAGTCAGTGTTCCTTTAGTGGACACACATGACAGAGAAAACTAAAAAGGCTGTTACTAAACACTGGTTACTAATAATGGCTTTGATAACAGAACATGTTTTTCCTTAAATGAACAAGATTGTGACAGCACTGAAGTTTTACTTTTTCCTCTCCCGTAATACTCGTTCAGTGCAGATTTTCTCATCTCTGCTTCCAGGTCTGAAAAAGGTCAGGCTGCCTTCACAAAGATGACTCCAGACAGTAACTAGTAACCACCACACCACCCATCAGATCCCATAAGGGCACTTTCAAACCACACCCTTTCCCCAGACTAGATACCTTGGGCTGTATTTGCGACACAGCCTTCATTCAGTTTCCAAAGAAAAAAGAATTGTCAACTTGCAACTCATCCCATAAAGCCAGGGAGAAAAAAAAAAACAAAAACAAAAGGAAATACATAAGTCTTGAAAAGCCATTCACCTCCCAAAGCCCCTTTAATGACAGGGAACAGGGAAGGAAACAAGATCATTCTCATGCGTGATCCAAACAGCTTTAAATAGTAGGATAGCAAAAATGAGAACAATAACAGGCTGCTTCACTTGGCATAATAAAACAGCTAGAGAAAATTTAAAAAAATTAAATACTAGAGCATACACCGAAACTTGCATCAAACCCCACGTATTACTGACAATTCTTTCAGACTCACCCAGTATTTCTCCATATGTCCATTCCATTAAATAGAACAAACTTCTTGTCTTTTTTGTACAGACCAATGTGCAAGGGGTACAGGTCACGAGGTTAAACAGATTTCATTAAAGAAACAACAAGATATATGGTCCAGAATGTATAAATTCACAAATTACCCCCCCATCCCAGTAGATCCTTTTCAGATCTGAGTACAGCTAAAAGTGAGGGTACTTAGCACTTAACTAGAACCAAATTTGCCTAAAAAGCTGCTTTTAATTACAGTATTCAGATTCTTCTGAAGAGGGTCCTAATCACCAGATGATTGGTATGCCAAGCTACCTCCTCCTGCCAGCAGGCTTCAGCTGTGCTGCCTCACTGACCTTTCCTAGCAGCTCCTTTCCGAGGAACAAAAAGGCCATACAGAAACAAAAAGAAACTACAAAAAAAGTATTAAACTATATTTTAAAAATCGCTCTGAAGACTGAATGGCAAAAAGGCTCCCTAACTCCTAGAAATAGTACAGTAACTTTCATCAATTTACACCTGAAAGTCCTATAGTCCTTGCTGAAAACTTCCTTCAGAGAAAAACAAGCTCTGACTAAATACTGACATTTTAAGAAGGTCTTTCAGTCATCCCACCGATCATCAAAGATGAATAGTCTAACACTAGCTATTTGAGAAAGCCACACACAAACGCTCTATCTTTCAATATGTGTTTGCTGTGAAGTGCTATTGCAGCTAAAAACACATTGTGCTGGAAGGCTGTCCAGATTCATCTTAGTACTCTGTGTCACCTTCCAAACTTTGCAAAAATATTTTGGTCACGAAACCACAACAGAGCATCACTCCCACTATATAACACAGGTGTATTTAATGTATTTTTCTATTGCCATACACAGAAATGGAATGGATAGTTGTTCGGTTCTGTCTTCTGTTGGTATTGTTAGTCAAAGTTCTCTGCATCCTAAGGACCAGAGACTTTCAAAAGCCATGGTGATCCTACAGGCCAATAGAGACTGGATATGGTTTCAAGCTGCAAAATTTACATTTGAATTCCAGCTGGTGCCTTAAGATTTCAGTTATTGGCTGCTTTTCCAAGATTTAAATAGAATCTGTGACTTATGAATGTAAGAAAGGTCACAGGAGAGATTTAAGAGCTAGGTTTGGTAAATTTAAGAGCAACACATACTGCACCTTGCCCAAATGGCAGTTAAGGGATCATGACGGGAGGAGGTTATGGTTAGGGTAAGCATGGGAACCTGCTGAGCCAAGAGAACACTGAAGACCACGGGAATTGTAGCTGCACATGTGAAGCACATGGAGAGGAGATGAAGTAATGCTGAGCAGTGGGTTATGTTATAAACCCATAGGAAATTCAGTTCTGCTCATGGAAAAACTTGTTCTAGATGAGGGTGATTGCCCAATCAAGGAAGTATTATATTCTTCCTCTTAGGTGTCAGACTTCACCAGCATAACTGTACATGGAGCCAAAGACTTCATTCATTGTCCCTTTATTCCTCAAATGTGAATCATCTCAGCCTTTGCATATTCATGCCTAAGCCTGCAAATAACCTGCCAGCCATGTTACTCATTGTTAGAAATTGCTGGGTTCCCTCCTTATTATTTATTTATTTTTTTTCAGGCAACAAAGATACAGTAAATACACACTGTTTAGCCTACTCCTGATTACCAAGTGTGAGTGTCTCTTATCACACTCAGATACCACGTCAACATCCTATGACAGCTTATCTGAATCAGATAATAAAGAATATTTAAGAATTAATTAAAGCTTGGAAACAAATAAAAGGAAAAGTAACATGCAAATCTTTCAACAAGAAGCTTGCATTACAAAGAATGTCTGTTTACCTTGCAAAACATATGTAAATACTTGTGGTTCGAGTATCAAATATTAAAAATGAGGTCGCTTTTTCTCCTAGATCTGTCTTCATCAGCACAGCACTAAATGCTCTAAATGTAGGGGGCCTGCTTTGCAAGGGGGCTGGACTTGATGATCTCTGGAGGTCCATTCCATGATCTACAATTCTGTGATTCACGTTTCTAAAATACTAAGGATTTTGCACTGTAAATCTGAGGTTAGCTAGCCATGTTTTCAGAAGATTTGATTCTGAATCCTAACTTTTCAGCTTTAGAAACTTCCAGAGAAACTCTCAGAGCCACCTGAAACTAGAGCATATTATTAACCAGTTCTTATGTCACTGCTCTATCTCAAGTTTTCAACTCCTTTTTGTCAAGAGAAAGTCTCCACATTCAGTTCAGTGTATGAGGTTCTTCATTGCACACTAATGTCCCTAACAGTTCAATTGCCCAGTCATTCCAGGTACACCACAGAACTCCTGCAGGCTCGCCAACTGCCTCGTTTTGGATTTTCTCCATGCTATCAAAGTATGATCAATTGCAGTCTTTCAAATCTATTTTGTATTTGGCTTTGGTTCTTTTTCAGCTTTGCATTTCATATATTTTGGATGACCGTGAATGCTCTCTACCATTGAAAACACTTGAAGACAGGTGATTTGAAAGTTACAGATGAGGTAACACCGTTCTCTTACACCATCAATGAACATCATGTCTGCAGCCCTAACAACATACTCATAAATGTGATTACCACATACAGTAGAAAGAACTTGAATAGCTATGTTATATACAGTCTAATATTAAGATCTTACAGACTGAAAACAAAGAGCACCTTCAAACAACTGCACTGCCAGAGGTAAAAAAAGGCAAAGGGAGGCTCCTCTTGTACCTAAGCTTTGAAGCTAGTAGCATTACAAGCAGGTCTAGACAAGCATCAAGCCCACAAAGTAAACAAAAACCATGTAGGTAAAACTTGTGACTATCAGCTCTGAAACAATTATTTCATTGTTGATATGCTCCACTGCTTTCAGAATCAAGCTTCCTATTAGAAAATCCTCATGTACAGTGTAAACCAAAAACACAGGAAACATGACAATGAATCGCAATTGACTGTGCTGGGTTGGTTATTTCACAATGCCTTACACTTTTGATACATCACAGTCATATAGCAATGCCTTGCTTCCTTCTAATAGGCATCAGAGAACAAATTATATACTCAAATGTGATTGTTGCACAGAGATGAGAACTAGAAGTCAATCTACTACAAAAAACATTCCCATCACTGCACAGAAAGTGTGGGAAACAAAATCTTCAGTCCTGCAATAAAACTAGATGAAGGTGTAAACCAGAATCCATGACTCAGTTTTGTTGATTATTTAATATTGATTACCCAGATTTTATATTTTAAAATGGGAATTAGATATTTTTTCCACTCTAACTGTCCAGTAACAAGAATTACTTAATAGTGTCTGGGGATTTATTATGATCTTGGCATCCTGTGCAAGAGAGCCATAATAGTTAGACAGTTAAGGCTTCATATATCCCAAAATAGTAAGCAGTAACAACAGTAAATCGTCCCTGAACACAGAATGGGGCTAGGCCAAACAGTTCTGAGTTATTACTGAATTCAGCATGCTCAAACTGAGGCATCCACTCAGATATGGGGAACCATGCAACCTCAGTCTGTTCAGCCTGGGGAAATGAAGGCTGAGAGAGGACCTGATAAATGTTTATAAAAATCTAAAGGGAGATGGGAGGCAAATGGATGAGGCCAGGTTCTTCTCAGTGGTGTGTAGCAATAGGACAAGATGTAAAGGCCTATAACTTGCACATAGAAAGTTCCATACTAGCATGCTAAAGAACTTCCTTATTGTAAGGTTGACAGAGCACTGGAACAGATTGCCCAGAGAGATTGCAGAGTCTCTTTCTAGATATTCAAGAGCTGCCTGAAAGCCTACCTGTGCAACCTATTTTAGGGAACCTGCTCTAGCAGGGGGGTTGGACTCGATCTCTTGAGGTTCCTTCCAACCCTTGTGATTCTGTGAACAATTGAGTTCTTCCTGTTCAATTTTTAAGCACAGGTGTACACAGTGAAGTAACCTACTCCAACATGCACAGTACAATATGTGAGGAATTCTTCAGAAAGTTTTAGTTTTGCACTAACAGCCCCTCCCTACTGAAAATTTTGTTATTACTGAAGTTGATTATGCCGGATTCATTCCGTAAGATGTTTGTCTGAACTTACAGAATAAATACATGTAACAAAAAACCAAAAACAACAACAAAATCACTTTCCAAAGCATGCAAATACATATGTTACTGTATAAAATATTCAGGTCTCATGAATTAAATCAAAGACAAGCAGTTTTTAACAGGTCCCAAAAGACATTTCTTCAGAAAGAATCTTTCTATTTTGAAATAGAAAACTGCTCTATGCCATTTCTTGTTTCCCAGTGTTACCCACTGCATTATCTATCACTCAGTTTGGAAAGGTAGAGACAATTTCTACATCTTTCCCTATTCAAGCAGTGTTCATGCACTGCTACTACTTCATAACATCTTCAGGCTCATATCCTTTTGAACACAAGATAAAGATAATTCTCTGTATCCCATCAGCTCCCATCTCTATAACTCATCTATTCAACAACTGTAAGTCTACCTAGACCACAAGAATATGGCTGCTAAGGCATAAAAAATTCTGCAGTGCCTCAGGATATCCAATGTTTGAACAATCTCAGTCTGAACAATTATGATAACTTATCTTGGTCCTTTATCCCTAGCAGCATTTAGACCATTGCTATTACGTTGTCACAACTAAACATGTTCCAAAATCACTGCAGTTTTGCTAGACATCAAATTACCCAATAACATGAAGCCAAACTAACATTTTTCTCCCCACCAAGAGCAAACTTGGGAAAAGAAACAAAAAAGAAAAAAGGCCTCAAATTTAATAGCAATCTTATTGACTAGACAGCTTGCCTGAGGCATCAGTCACTCTCAGAATGCAGAGAACATAGGAGCCATTTCTAAAAAGCACCTTAACATGCAAAAATTATTTTTTCCACACACTGTTTGTGCATGTATGAGCTGAAATCTCAACATATTTCGCTGCATTATTGAAAGATCTGCAGCTTTTGGCAAATTTCCTCAGCAGAAGGGTTATGACTCTGCTAAGCCACACTGTACAGCACACACCCTGATGACTTTGCTGAGCAGAGAGCAAATGAAAGCAAGAAACTTCATAAAAGAGGAATCTTTAAATATGTTCACTTCTCCAGCTGAAGTATTCTACACCATGAAGGATATAGGAAAAAAAAAAAAAAATAGCTTTCTTAAATGGTAAACTGCTTCTTTGTGCCTTGATTATCTCATGAGGTTCCCAATCCCATCTGAATATCATGGGTAGTTTGGCAATTAAAAATTTTGACTACAGAAAACGTGCCTGGTGAAAACATTTGCCAGAGAAGAGAAGTTGAAATACCACACCTTCAAATTTCTGTTTTCTGTGTGAAACACACAATCATTACCTGTTTAAAAATCAAGACACAAAGTTTACAAGAGGACTCCAAGTGTACCATGCTCATCGCAATCATTTCCTCTCAGTTTTAGTCATCTACTCCTGTGTGTCCTGTGCTGAGAAAGAATCAGAAGTAGGAAATGCCAGTAACAGTTTCAACACGTAGGATTCAAAGCATATTTTTAATAATGTATGTCAAACAGAATGAATTTTTTTTTTGATGCAAGTATTTTCTAAGTTTCTCTAAGTACATCATCTCTCAGCAAAGAGTTGGAGACATATAAAGAGAACATACCTCCTAATCTGTGTTTCAAATTAGTTTTGAAAGCTTTTTCCCTCCCAAATCAAGAAAAAAAAAAACCTAAGATGCAGAAGAGCACACATACTGGGAAGCATCAAGGTATTCTGTAGCTTTTTCATCCAAGATAAGGTGTACCTTTCTTTTTTTTTGTTGTTATTTCCATTCATTAGATAAGAAACTTCATAGTGCAAACCAAAACACCAGTATTTTGTCAGCAGTCTTGCAAAATGATGACTAATATACTGAAAATATACTTCCCTAACCATTCCCTTCACTGCAATCAGGTGCTGCCTTCAAAATTTGTCACTAGACTGTACCACTGGTGTCTGAGTAAACACACACTGCAGAAGTCCTATGGTATGTCGGCAACCAAGCACATACTTTCTCAAGTCTGCTACCACTCAAATAGTACTACTTATGCATCCATCTTAGATTTTATGGTTACACAGCCTAACACTGCAACATGTAAGCAGTAACATTAGTGGGACTGCATATTACCAACTCCGTTTTCCCAGAAAAACTTTTCTCATGTTCTGGATAATGTGGGATTTGCTCTATCCCGCATGACAGAACATTTGCCTTCATTAAATGTCATTATTTATGAGATTGGAGCCATTCTGTTACTAAGTCTTGCAGCATGCTCCCTGTAAATTCAGAATTTAGCATTAAGAAGCACATAAGACTTTAAGCTACCACACCTGTCGATTTCAAAGGACTGTGAAAAAGTAGAACCTCCCTTCAAGCAAACAGAAAAAAATCTATAGGTTTCAGATCCTTTGAAAGTACATACCATCTTCCTGCTATAAAAATGATAGTTTTCTTCTTTAACTTCATTTACTCCTTTCTGCTACTGTCAAAATGTTGAAAGTAGCCCTTGTTGCCTTCCCATTTTTCCATACTCCATTGGCTTTTTCTCCTTCAACAAATATTTTTATACATTCACAGCTACACTTTTTCATGTTCTTATCTTTCTCCATGTGCTCATTGTTCCATACCCCTAGGTCCGTGTCAGCCTTCTTCACATTAAAAATTTCCATTATTCTGGTGATTGTATAAGAATCACAGAATTGCTCAGGTTGGAAAAGGCCTTCAAGATCATCTTCCAGATCACTTAACAGTCCAACCGCAAACTAACCACACTACTCTAACTAACCCCTAACTCTACTGGCTCAGAGCTGCTGCTGGAAAGAAGTTATGAGAATTTAAGAAGCAAAATTATATACATTTGAGCCTTCCTAAAACTGCTCTGTGTGTTAAGATCTGAGTATTGCAAAGCTAAGTGCAAAAGTGCCTCTTTTATATTAACAGGAGGCAGGATGTGCAAATGCTAACAAGCAAAAGTATATCCGTGAACCAAAATAGATTATCGTATTGTTTAACAACTGAAATTACAATCAGAAGTATGAAAATGATTTGGGGCTTGAAGACAGACTTCAAAAAGCACAGTAAATTCCACTTGGAAAGTGGACCACAGGCATGAAACTTTTCTGCTTCTTCAGTGCTTCTTCCGCTCATTTAATCACATTCCAAACTCCAAATTTTGGCTTGCACATTTGCATATGTTTTGTACTTCAAAGGATGACTTGCTTATTAGCATAGCCTAGTTCCTATTACTTATATAAATAACTGAGAATAGGAATCACATTGATCCAGCTGCATTTGATTTCCATTTTCTTTATTGGGAATTCATCAGATTCAGGCTCCCCTGGACATTTTTAGTCTGTTTGGTATAATCAATTTTTGATTAATTGCTTCTACAGGGAAGAAATGTTCTGCATTAGCAGAGGAAAAAATTAATTTTGTTAGGGAAGTTAAAAATGCTTGTATTTTTATTTGTTTTGACATCAAAGCGTTAAACACAAAGATTAAGATTTGCTCTGATTTTCAGTTACTTTAGAAAGAAGACTTCAGAGAGAATGTAATCCAAAAGCAAGACTTTTCAGAAATACAGTAGAACTGTTAAAGTAAAACCTTTGCAATTAAGGTCTGGTAGAATGTCTACACTCAGTTCCATCACAGAGCAATATTTGGGGCAGCAAGGCCAAATTTCTGCTGACTATCATGGCTGCTACCTAAGCAGCTGCTGAACCAGACCTAGTAAGACGGCCTTTAACAAAACATGGTGATGACTTCAGCAGGGCTTTTCTTCCACATCTACTCAGCCTGTGGCCACTTGCTAGCAAGGAATCTTCCTTCTGATAAAGACGTGCTGTTTTCAAAAAGAATCTGTTCTAAATGCTTTCTGATAACACCACCACCACTTCCTGCCATTGACTATAATAGCTCTTTAAAAGGGAGATACATCTTTCACAGGAACAGCTCAGGCTGGCTAGTGGAGTAGGAAACTAGCTAGAACGTTCTCTCACAGGTGATAGCATTAAATTCAGATTCTAGGTATTTCAGGCTTTTTTTTTTTTTTCCTCCTCCTATGACATATTTACATATATTTACACATATGTATTTACATATATTTCAGAAATCCTTCTAGTAACTCTCTTCCTCCACTTAACCTAGGGTCCAGTTAGGGACCTTTGTCAGCATCCTTAAAAGCTATTTGGGATTTACCCTCTCCCAACAACCACATCTGCCTTAAGCTCAACCAAAATTGGAAACCCTCTGGCCCTACAACTATAAGAGACAGGAGTGATCACCAGCCATTCTGAATTCTAAATAAATCAATCTGAATGCTAAAGGTGTGAAAAAATGCATTTCCTGCATAGCGCAGAACTGCCTCACAGCTCAAGGAGAACCATAACAGTTATTTGCTGATACACTCACTTGTGAAGATAGCAGCCTTCCTCCTCCCAGCTATTTGTTTCACTACTGCTGTGAAAACACTTGGGAAATGGACATTATTTCCATTTAAATGCCATAGTGAGAAGAGGCATTTCAATACAGCCAGCCATTAGAACTGTCATCCAGTAAAGGCTTATTAAGAGCCATTACTCAATGACAGTTTATTGAGGCTGTTCTTTCAAAGGAGAGTTGTAAGGATGCTGGACAGATGTGAACACACTTCACAAGTGCCATGGACTGCGCTATCTGTTAGGGCCCAGTACTTCCTCAGCATCCTCAGCAGAATTAACTTCCTTCAGTTTACTCTGACCTGCTTTGGCCCTAGAGAGGCCATTTGGATGAGGCTGATCCAGCCAACGTATCAGGGCACGTTCCCCTCAGTAATGCAAAACAAGAGTTCACACAGAAAGTAAAGCACCTGGCAAAGTCAGGACAAAGCTGGGAGCTTCTTAAAGTGTGCTTTTGACTTTCCTCTTGCCAGACAACAATGTACAATTATTCATTAATTTTAATACCACAGTACCTAGTTTGTATACATCATATTTCCCATGTCAAAGCGAGAACAAAGAAGAAATTCCAGTTTCTTCATAGCTTCTACTGAGCGTGCAATCACCACCAGCATTACTATGGAAATGAATAACATATCCTTTTAGAAATTCATTGACAAGCATCTCTTTGAACTGATCTCTAAATTCAAGATGACTAATGGCAATATGCCCAACATCTTAGTGTGCTAAACTAGTAAGCAAGCTTGTCATTCTTGCATTTTCTTCTGCACAATGCTCCCCTGTGCCCTGGCTTAAAAATGATTTATTACTAATCAACTTAGAAGACTTAGCAAGGAGGAAAAAGGAATAAACTTCAAGCATTCAGGAATTAGCATAGATTTTGCATGAATAGCACTACCTGTCCTCTTACCCTACAATAGGTTTTAACAGGGAAAAAAAGCTTTGATATATTCTTGTTATTAAAACAAAACAAAAGCAAACAATTCTTGTATTTTGAAGTGTAATGCAATGTTTTGGGTTTGTTTTCTTTTTAAAAAAATTATTCCTCAGCATTTCTGAGCCCTAGTTTGACTTGCTAGGCTTTTCTTCTTTACTTCAGTTTTTATGTACATCAAACACTGCCTTCAGCATATATTCATTCTTGGTGCTCTGAGAGGTGAAATGATCTCTACACACAAGGGAAAAATGACACTTTAAAGACAACAAATGAATAAAGACCAAAACACAAATATTACTGGAAGTAGTGGAAACTGCTTTTACGGATAAGAAATGTGCTGTCTTCACTTGACATTACTTATTCCAGAAATGGCAAAAATATACTGGGAGAGGGATTGTTTGTTCTGTAGCTGGTTTGCTGCTAACAGCTGTGTGTGAAAGAGACCATAAGCTCAAATTACTCTTGAAATATCTGAACTATTATCAGAATATTTCCTACACGCTAATTTAGTCATCCTGCCTGTTAGTTAACTTCTAATTTATTAAGTACTTGTTTACAAAAAAGATCCACTCCACTGAAAAGCCTCATTAAAAATTTAATCTGTGAAAATGAGTAATGTAGAAATACTGATGAAGTGTAATGTGATGAAAAGCACAACAAGATAGCAGAGCAGCAAGATCCCAGGCCACAGCAAGTGAGGATCCACTCAGTGGGCACGAAATTAAGGAAAGAAAGTGCTTATTTCAGAAGGCCTGTAAGGCTCTCAGGTAGGCAGGGACCACCAGATGAGGTACCCTCACTGCCACTGTCAATCCTTAAATGAGGTCTGGGAAGGGGTGGATCCTGATTCCAACCTTTCAGTCACTCAGGTGCACTGCATTGCTTGCACCTGAGCTCCCCTGGGTTGGTCCTGCCTTCCTACAAGGTGTTCAATCACTGCTTCAAGCCCTGACTGAGCATTTCTACTACATATAGCTACCACACACTCATTAAAAATATCGAGGGAAAAACTGTTCAGGTGCATTTTGAAGAGAACAGCTGTACAGATGTTACTATTACAAACAGTGATTACTTCTATGTGCTCTTGCGATTTTGTCTGCAAAACAGGTGTATTGGCACAGACCTCACACAGCTTTTACAATTCAGTTAAAACATTGTATTTGAAAAACACTTTAGCAGACCTCACTGAAATGCAGGTGAAAAATAGGATTATCTACAGTGTTGCTGTTGAAATGGCACTGGGCAAATAGAAGTATTTTGGGGCTAGACTGCCAGTGTTCATCCTCTCTTTGTCACGGGTGCCTTTGGCTAAATATACATGAGGACATTTATCCACTCTTCAGACACTTCCTCTTTAGATCAATGCTTCACTGTGCACTAGCAAATGTTCCCAGTCACATCCTGTCCCTTTGTGAACTACTCTTTACCATTTCAAGTCTCTTCCAACCTAAAAATAAGATGAAAGGAGCAACTTCACTTTCAGTAATCAACCTTTTACCTAGGATCTTATTACTTAAGACCAAATGTAAAATTAAGATGGAAGATGAAATAAGTTCAATAATAAGGTAGGTTCAATCTAGTATTAGATTCACTCACTTCAACTTTATGCACACATGGACTTATTTATATTACTTTTTGAAAAGCAGCCAGAAACAAGCTTAGGTTGCACAGGACATCAGGTCTGAACATGGGTCCACGAGCTCACATGGGATACTGGCTCTCAGAAACAGGGCTACCACAACCATTATAATGCAAGAACAGCATTCCAACTTGCAGCTGGAAGCCATGATTCAAATCTGGAAGGAAGGAACGAGTCCAAAGCAGGCAAGTTTGGGAACTACTGACATTAAAGATACAATAGCTTCAACATGAATAAAAGAAGGCCACAGAAATGGCAAATATCTTAGCATTTTTAAATACACTTCTTGGCAGTTCTGTTTCTAAAAATGACACACAAGACATGAAAGAAACTTGGTCACATTACAGAATACATTGCATCATGCTAAAATAACCTCAGTGCAGTTAGAAAATTTCTTGGTGGAGAAATGACGAGATTATGGGAAGAGAACTTGAACACCAGCTTTCTCTTCTATGCCACTTTGTTTCTAAGAAGAACAAATGCTGATTATATTTGTATACCTCTAAGAAAAATTCATAGATAAATTGAATGAGGTATGCATTTCACACCCCAAGAAAAGCTCAATTATTACAATGGTGGCATTGAAATGACATTTTATTCTCCTCCTTTTTAATTTTTGAATGTTAGTGTATACAGAAAATTGATCTTACCCTGCTCACAGGAAACACAGCTGTGTTCAACAGTGGTCAATTACTATAAGTAAGGGACTAAATTGTTTCCAAAGCAAACTCCTTTCCACCCTACACTCTTCTGCATGATCCCAACTCTTGGATAACCTCAGACTATGGGACAGGCACAGGCACAAGCTGTTTGAAAAAAAGTCACTTTTCAAACAATCATCAATCCCCTTGGCCAGGGCCTTCCATCAGCCCCAACAGCACAGGAAGCTCTTGTGGAGAGTTGGTTTCCTAAGGGAAACTGCTCTGAAGGCATTTAGTCTGGCTACTTTTTAAGTAATGGTAAAATATGGATGTATCTCACTGTGAAGCAAAGTTTGGATAGTACTTTTTGATGTTTCTGTTCAGTGCTCAATCTCTGACCAGTTAAGGGCATTGGGACTGGGACTGCTGCCCTTCCCCTGTGCAATCTCTACTAAGGATTCATTCAGCAACACTTGGGAGCCAGAGACCCCAGCAGAAGAGAATGTGGCTGAGATTCAGCTATGGAGGGCTTCTGGAGTAGAAAGTAAATCATTTTAGAAACATACAAACACTTGATCTTACAAAACACATACATTGTGTAGTAGTGCCAAAAAGTGGATTTAATCCTCAAGCTCTTATGATGCCAGAGCTGAAAGACACTGAATGCTATGGTGCCAATTAGCAAAAATGCTTATGCACAAGCTTTGTATTAAAAACAAGCATTACCCACTGAAGTTTAGGGAAAGCATGCTGCTGCAAACAAGAAAAACTTGTATTGAATACAATAGGTGTTCTGTCTGCATAAGGAGGAAAGGCTACCCTGTACAAAAATCCAGTAGTGATTGTAATCCCAGGCTGAATGCCTAATTTCTCCTTCACACCAAATGAGAGATCATTCCCTGTCCAAAATATTTGAATCCACCTTTTAAGGTGCTGTTAGCTTGGTGGCTAAAATAAAATTAATATTCTATCCATAAAATTTCAGGAGATGAGATGTAGAACATTTAATTCTATTATAGTTTTATCAAAAGAAGCTCCTTTCATTCAGTTAGGGATCAGAAAAGAAGCACTTCTAATCCAGCGACTCTTTGGTCTAATTTTAGTAATGGAGCCTTAATTTAATCTTAGACATGTAGATAAAAGGATACTCAAAAATGAGACATATCAGCAAAGGCGTTGTTACAAGCACTATAAACAACTGTATTTTCTCTCATCTGTCTTAAAGCCCTCTGTGAAAATGTCTTCACTGAAGCTGGTTTCTTGAAGAGTAGGTAAACCATCTGAAATATGATAAAGCTCACACAGAGAGACAAACTAATGACACACAGTCACGCTCTTAATTTCAAAGAATGTCAGGAGCAATTACCTCATTTATAATAAACCTTTCAAACTGATTATTTGCAAAATAAAAGAAGAGGAAAACTGTAGTGGTGCCCATGAGATGAAATCTAGTGCCCATTTTTCTTTTCTACGTCTCCTACATGCAAGAGAACACCTGCACCTGCTGCCATCCTAACTGAACAGCATGTTTTATGCAAATTGGCTTCCCACATGCACACAAAAGAGAAAAAGCCTGCCAGCAGCTTGAAGACACCATCCGTCATGGAACAGCAGAAGCAGATCTGGCTGTGACAATGGTCCCACATCTTGTAATGTGTTGGTACCAGTCCTACACACAGTGCTGGGTGAGGTGCCGGTGCCCAAGAGCCTTACTCTGCTGAAGCTACAGACACAGCACTCGCCCAAGATGCACAATTGCTTTTCTAGTCTGATGGGCAGGGCAAGCAGAGGGATTATGATTTGGAAGGTGTTCCCAACCCTCCAAATGCTCCTGGGCTTGAAGCCATGTGTGGGAATGTGTGGTTGTCATGCTCTGAAGTATTTGGAGGAAGTGGTGTATTTGTATCTTTTCCATAAGCATCTGGCAGCATTCACTACGTTACTGGACACATTCCCTTCTGTTCAGCAGCGTCCTACAGTATCTGTAAATGCCCCAAGAAGTGGGGCTGAGAAGAGTTCACTTTGACTCTCGACTCTACACTGTGCAGAGCACAGACCGCCCCCATGCCTCAGTTTCCAATCCATTTGGAATATCATCAGTTTTTCCTGTATGGTCATCATTCTTGCTTCTAAACCACTCCTATTCACCAACCATGCAAATGAGCTATGAAGGTACTAATTACCATTTTCCTGAGGTAATATTTCCTGTTAGTAATTTCAGTTTGCACAAGCACAACAGAATCTGGCACAACTGGCAGCAGCAGCCCTAAGAGATACCACTAGCTTACCTCTGAATTTTCAGGCTGTCAATAGCTGCTTCCTACATTTATCTCAGATTTTGTACTGTTTCACTGACAAATGATGCCTCTACTGTAGAGCTAAACTTTCATAGCAGACTACTTACATTCTGCACTTATGATACACCCTGTATCATGAAAATACCTAAGCACTCACAGCACCAAACCTACTTCTAGCCATGGTAAAACCAGTATCCTACCAAGAGCAATTCTGTTTCTGACATTAAAATCAAGAAAGCCTTTTTTTTTTTTTTTTTTTTTTTTTTTTTTTAAATCAGAGTTGATAACAGAGAATCAAATCTGCCTTCTTGTACCTTTGTTCCTGGAGGTGTTCAAGAAATGTGTAGATGTGGTACTAAGGGATGCAGTTCAGTAAGTAATATTGGCAGGACTAGGTGATCTTGGAGGTCTATTCCAACACTGACGATTCTATGATTCCATGAAAAATTAAGCCAAGAATAGGAAAACAGAAACTTGACTCCCAAATAAAACAAAACCCCAATAAACACATTCTGAAAAACAGAACACTGTTCTCAAGTAGTCATGCTCACAGACTTCAGATACACATATTCATACTTCCATATAGATAGCAGTTACTCTACAGTGCTCATATAGAGTAACAAATTTATTCTTAGAAGTCATACTAAAATTTCCAATCCAAACTGTAACACACACTGCAAAGCAGACCCAAGCAAAACTGTGGGTTAGAAAGTCTTCATATTCTCTAGAAAATCAATAAGAGGGAAAAAAACAATGGGTAATACAATTAATTACTCCTATGATAATTTTGAGGGGTAAAATCATCTAGTTTTTGTACTTCTCAAACTTGCAGAAAGGAAAAATAGACTTTCAGTTTCCTCTTAAATGCTGCTATTGAACGACTGTACAGTTCTGCTACCCACAATTTACTCAAGCTTACTCCCTACAGTCAATGGTGCCTAATAACGGAGGACTAATGAGCTTAATTCCCTCTCGCTTTTATGCTTTTAAACAAACAAAAGCCCACGCTTTCTTCCTTCTTTTCAACAGCAGGGCCACGTCAGAAAAAGAAGAGAGCACTGGCAGCACAGGACCAGAGTAAGGGCAGATGAGAGAGTGGCAGATGGAAACCTAATCCTTAGCAACATTCCCCCCTCAGCCCCTTTCCCCTCCTCAATTTCCAGCCTCTCCTATTAAGACCTTCTGGAGCTGACAACCTGCCCCCCATCTCCTCCCCCTACATGAAAGCTTTGAACCTTATGAAAGCAAAGGACCTGGGGAAGGAAGGTGCAGGGAGATGGAGGCAGAGAGACTTCTAGCTGAACACCATGATTTCAAGAGAAAAGGGAGAGAGGAGAAAAGGATGCAATGGGAGGAAGGAGAGGATTGGTGTTTATGCATTTCTAAGATCAGTGATGGGATTTCTAGCAGAGAAGAATGTAGGGAGCAAAAATGCACTTAGCTGTAAACTTGGTAAAATTGTTTGGAGGCCAGAAACAACTTTGTGTAGAGTTCAAAACCAAATGTTTTGGAACAGATCATAAAGGGTGGCTGACAGCAAAATCATCTCCAGCTCCACCAATAAAAACTCTTAATTCAAAACACAGAATAACTTGTTAAACTCAATGCCTTTTCAGAACACTGTAAGCAAGTTGTCAGAATCTGAAACATACAGCCTCGAGGAGGAAAGGGAATAATTTCTGAAACATCACTGCAAGCCAACATTTCTTCAAACAGCCCTAATTTACACAGACATTTGTTAATGGACATAAGGAATAATAGGAAGGAATAGCCAGAATGCAAGTCCACTCCCACTCTGTGGGCCACAGCTTCACTATGCTGGTGTCTGTCAATACATGGGGACTCATTTTCATACAAAATTGGTGTCATGCTGCAGAATGTAGTCATTCACTTTGAGAACTGCAATTACTGCTTTGCTCGCATGCAGCAAGGCACCATCTGGCCTGTTCACAATGCAAACACAATGCAGGAAGAGTGAGAGATGATGGAAATGGTTTTCCAGTAATACTGAATTCCTCCATAAAAAGCCCGTACCCTTGGGTTTCAGTGTTTGAGTGATGACTATTGAATCAAGCACCCTTAAAGACAATTTTTGAATGAATCCTATTATCACCTTTTGTTTCATATTAGACAATATTTCAGGGACCTGGGGATTCACTTAATACCACAGTTGGCACCTATCTGGAAGCATTTCCAAAATCTCTAGATGGGTACATGACTTGTATATCCCTAAGGTATACTTAGGTTACAAAGGTATATCCTTCCCTTTTTTTTTTTTTTTTTTTTTTTTTTTTTTTGTTCAAAGCAACCTACAGATTATTCAAATAGATAAGGCAATAGTTCTAATCCATGTGATCCTTATAGCAATAAATTGCATGACTAGTGAGTGCTTTCCATTTTAGCAAATATTAGCATTTAAATATAAGTGATCAAGTACTACTATGTCAGTTATGTGTTCATGAACAGTGGATAACAGCATTTAAAATGAATAGACCAGGACAACCACTGAACATATACTGAATTAGGCTGCTCGGACAGATGGCAGTTCCTCCTCCTCTGCCCTTCCCTCCCTTCCTCTTTGGAAATACATTGAGATAAATGGTGATGTGATGGCACAGGCAAAGGAGCAATAGTTTGGATACAGATTTTGGTGAGTTTTACATTAGAGCTCAGGCATGGATCAAGCAGCTGCTTTGGAAATAAGAACAACCCAAGGTGCCAGCAAAGGTGGTAACTCCAAAAAAGAACTACTGCCACATTATCGGAAATCACACAGAATTATTTGTCCCAAAGATGTTTTGTAAAAATAAGATCATACTGATATCTTGGGAAAGATCAATAGTTTTCCACCTAGAACCCACAGAGAGATGCTACTTGGATTCTGGATTTGTTCCAGATAAAAATGTAGAACTTGTGTTCAAGGTTCCAGCTTGGGGCCAGAACTGATTGTAATGCTTAGCAGAAAGCAAGTGACAATGCACTTGGCAAGTTGGCATATTATAACTTTCTCACAAAGAATTAAACTTGCAAATTTCAGCATAACTTTGCTGTACATGTGAAAAGCAAGACAAGGACTACTAGACATAGATAAGTGCTTTGTATAAGGAAATCTGTGTTCAGACCTCTCACACGGAGCCATCTGACACAGCTACAAAATCACTCACCACAGCTGTGAAAGAAATAGGTACCTTCTTTTACTGAATGATGAACCCACATGCCAAATCACAAGCATGTGGATGAGACCCCAGCTGGTGAAAAGTCGGAGGCTCCAGGGACACACATGGGGAGCAGAGAAAGGAGAGAGACCCTGTGGTTTGGATGTGCCAGCCTTTCTTTGTCCACCGAGAAAACCAGTTAATGACTATTAAATCACAGTACATGCCACGGTACTCCAACAGATCTAATTTGATAGGGGAAGGAAGCCAGCATTAAACTAGCTGGGAACGAGTACAACAAGTAACAGACTGGGGAAATGAATAGGAGATTTAGAAAGATAGCAGAATGTAAGATGTTGGATATAGCTGGCTAGTCCTCCATTGTTCAGATGATGTCTTTGTTATGACAGTAATTTAAGTTTTTGTATAGAATACAATATACAACAAGGAGCGATAAAAGAATTTCATATCACCCAATTGAATTGTCTCTAACTGGCAGCAGTATAAAAATTAAGCTTGTACAGATTATTTCTACATGAAGGGAAAACATTTCAAGAAATAGTTACACATATTAAAATACATCTATTATGTTTACAAAGAGACACTGGAGGCTAGTAAAGTTATTTCCAGGAGGTAAGTACCTCACAATAACAAAACCATGTTAAAATGTTAAGAAAATAGTACTTCTGGAACAATGAAAATACATCTGCTGAATGTCAGTGCATAACAGTGACAGGACAGAGTCGCTCACGTTTTGTGGAAGCAAGGCAACCAGCACAGTACAAGGGATGATTTACAAGAGGGCTCTGTTATGGCCATAAAAGGAGGAGAGGAAATCTGATTGCTAGAAATAGAACCACTGTAAATTAACGCAGACAAAAAGAAGGCCACAAAAGTACGTGATAAATGAAAGGGTGGGTAAAAGATGCGCAAGCAAAAACAAGGCAGAAGAACAAAATAGCAAATGAATAAGCAGGGACACAGTGCAAAAATACTCTGCAAAAGGTGGTGGCAACCACGAACTGACTGCTGAGCCCCGTGAAACCTCAAATGACTGTCTCAGTGCTGACCAACTCCCTACGAGGTCAGGACCAAGCAAGTTCATCCTGCTATCTCGGTTTGCACGTTAGAAGCAACAAAACACATCCACCTCTTAGGACACTGGGGAACCAATGGATGTCCTGACAGCACTTTCAGCACAGTCTGCAAAGTCCTGGCTCTGCCAAAGTCAGGGAGACTTTTATGCTGACTTCGACACAGACAGGATTTTATCTACAGTAAACTATAAAAATTATTGCTATTATTATTTAAAAAGATTTTAAAGCCTTTATACTTTGTCTCAGTTACTTCCCAAATCAAATTTGCTCAGTCAGTAAACCAGGAAACAAAGCAAGATGTGGAAATCCCACTCCATTCTTCCCTTCTTGCCTGTCACTGCCTTCAGTAGAGAGTCAGTATTTGATCTTAGCTGACAGTTTTGCTTTCTGTTACACAGCTACGACAAATCTTAATGTTAACATCATATAAGCTTCAAAGAATTCTCTCTGAAAAATATAAATGAAGACTTTCAGACACAAAAAGTTGGCATTTTTGAATTGCAACTTTACCTAGAATAGTTATCCTTAAATATCTGCCACAGAAAGCACAGATACATAAAGGAGACAAAAAAATACAAGATGAGCAAGAAATATTTCATGCTATAATTATCCCTTGTATTAAGCATTCTAAAGTGCAGAAGAAACCATCAATTCTAGCATTCTGAATCCTAAAACAAACATGCAGAAAAGATGAAATTACAGACAGAACACAAAGCAGTTCCCTGTATTAAACAGTGCAGCAAAATAACACTCCACTGGCACACTTGCTTGGAGATAAAATCATGCCAACATTATGGCTTTTCCATATGTTGGTTAAGAAAGAAGAAGACAGTGAGAACTTACAGAGTCCTTCACTGAAAGCAGGGGAAAAAGAAAACAAGAAAAGAACTCCTCCAGCTAATATGTGCCAAATCCTTTTCAGAATAAATATCTCTCTGGAAAATATTACATCATATCTGACTGCATTTGTGAAGAATTGAGCGTTCAGAAATGTATGTGAAGAGTAACTAGAAGCTTCAGTGCCCACGTGCATCATTCAGATGTATGCTACAAGCAGGTATTTGTTTTAAAAGCACAGCTTTCCTGCAGGGAAAAGCCCATTCATTAGCATCAGCCACCGAGTTCTGATTTCACCACCACAATCAAACGGTTCTGCAGCCCCTTCCCACAGTTACACCCAGACGCTAGCTGCCATATTTCTGCTTTTACACAACGGCATTGTTATTTGAAGATGCTGCAGCTAAGAGCATGTCTAGACAGAATAATGTGGATTCTACCTCCGCTGCGGGAATTGATGTCTTCTCAACTCTGAAAATGCAGCTAATGACTTCGATGGAATCACAGCTGCTCACAAAACAGCTGGAGCAAGGAAGTGGACGCTCAGATGCCACTTTGTCATTTGGTTGGAAGGAGACAATAATGTCTGCCTTTGGATTTGCACAGATGTCCCAGCACAGAGTGGAAAGATGACAGGTTGCCCACAGTGCCAGGTTTAGGAAAAGACGTAACCCAGCATGCTGGTTTCATTTCATGAACAAACAAAATGTTTCCTTTCATAACTCATTTTACAACAGAATCAGCAATGATTCCAGTACTGCTGCCAAGTTCCTCTGGAGTGTTTACAGCCCCCTCAACCTACTGATTTCTCCTGCAGTGCCGGCTGCTTCCTAACTTCTCCTGCCAACCTGGTCACCTTACTCTGTGCTGCAAGGCTGCAGCAGTGATTAAGCCCCAAACTCTTCTTAAGGAGTATTCTTTAATTTCCTGACTGATTAAATACCTTCCATGAGCATAAGCTGTTAGTACAAGTAATCAAATAAGGTGGTGTCTAGCCTGGCCACCAAACTCGTATCTTCTTGGAAATGAATGAAAGGCTTTCACATTCAATCTCTTCACTAAGTAGATATAATTTAAAGATACTGTAATTACTGCCAGGATAAGCCACAAAGAAAAGGAAACATTCTGAATTGAAGTCACAGGAAACTGAAGTTTCTCAGTCTTTTAATTAATCAGAAAGTTTGAAAAACAGGAGCTAGGGTGTGGAAATGGCAGATAGGGACAACACTGGGGGCATTACAGGTGGGGTCTCACGCAGGACCTAATGAGCTGCTGGGCAGTGGCTAGTTCAGAGGATTCAGGATAAAGCAAAGAGGATTCAGATGCTCCTCCAGTAACAGCATTCCTTATTGTCATACTTCCTCCCCCAAGCTGTCCACCAGCCATTCCACAACTACTGCTAGGACTAAGTGGTTTCAATCCAAACCCAAGCATGTGCTATCCCAGACAGAAAATGAAGACATTGGGAATGGCTCCATGAAGCACGCAGCTGAAACAGCTAATGGAAACAAAATAACTACAGGCCCTTATCCTCATTATGAAGAGTATCACGCAGCATTTAGCCAACCAGTTGAGACATGCTGTCACCTCATTCTGATGATGCAATCAGCTCTATGCTGCTGATCCACCATCTATGTAGGGACCTGCTGATAACACTGATGTTCTGCAAAAGCAGAAATGTCTGTCCATATGGAGACCATTGTAAGAATGAGCATCTCTTTATGCTCCTGGTTGGATTTCTCACTTATTCTATGTCATTGACCATTCACATGGATCAAATATTCTGAAAAACAAAGCCAATTTCATTTTACTGCTCCCCACAGTATTTGTACTGTCTTAGCAAAGAGGAGCTAGAAATTTAAGCACAAAGAACATTTACTTCCTGCTAGAAAGACCTACATAAATGTTCATTTTTTAAACAGGTTTTGTATTTTTCAAAAATTTTAAATTAACATCTGAGTCACCTTCGAAATTCTCTCCATAGCTATTTGATGTATGAATTGTTTTCCAAGACTGAATGGGACCAAGGGACCCAAAGATGTTATGGTCTTTTTTGTTTATTCTATCACGTTATCTGAGACCATTGTGAATTTGAAAATTTACACTTACGAAGTTATTGAGATCTTAAAAAATGTATTTATGTATATACTTAAACTAGAAGAATCCATTTCCTAAAATGACATAAATCTGGTAACCTCTCCATTTTTAAAAATATGCTAGTTTTTGTTGTAAAATATTTCATGTATGAAATAAATTAATTCTTTGAAACCTGGAAGATGCAGTTTTAAAATTCCTGTGGTAAAATAACCCTTCATAGGTGTTATCTTGAATGACCCAAGAGGATGGTTCAGATTAAGAAACAGAAAGCAAAAGAAAGCTTTGAATTCAAGGATTAATAATTAACCAGTCGCTAGTAACTGCTGTATTGAATTGGAAAGACAAACCATCAGCTGCACAGAAACTCACAGTATCTTTATAGCCCAGGTAGCATGAAATATTGAACCTGAAAATTGGCATTATTTCTCCCAGCAGAAAACTCTTCTTGGAACTCATCTAAGTTAATATAAGGGGTCACACGACACTGCCATCTCCACTTCTCTATTTCAAGGGAACAAGAAAAAAAAAAAGAAAAGAAAAAAAAGACTGCATCACAAAGGAAAAAAAAAAAAAAAAAAAAAGACAGCAAAGTAGGTCTCTAAAATGCTTACTGTGAGTACACTTGTCTCCTGCCACTCTCTGTTCATTTTAATCCTTTGCTGTTACAAGGTATTACTGTCTGTTTAATAAGCACATTTAATCTAAACAGCTTTGTAGAATTTCAGCTCAAACTCCTAATAAAACAGTGTTCCAAAGATGTGCCAATACTGTAAGCACAAACTATGTTATAATTTGCTTTTAGAAGAAGCGTTTCATTATGTGGCTGACAATTAAATTATAATGTTCTTGCTGACAGTGACCTGTTATGAAGTGTACCCAGACACTCAACTTTGGGATTCTGTGGCTTCTCATCACTTAGTAATAGGCTCTTACAAGCAAAATTTTTGCTTTGTTTGCAATACTGAGTATTATCCTTCCTCATAAAGCTCCCTGCATGGTCAGAATACGCTAGCATTTAAAAAAAATAATGTCCAGTGGTATTCTATCAAAACCTCAGAATGCCTCAGATACTAAGGAACTCCTTAACATCAGAAAGGGAGCTTATAAGCAGGAAGGGAGTGACTTTTTACATGGCCTAATAGTGATAGGACAAGGGGAAATGGTTAAACTAATATGAGGGAAATTTAGGTTGCATGTTAGGAAGAAATTCTTTACTCAGAGGGTAGTGAGGTACTAGTACAGCTGTCCAGTGAAGCTGTGGATACCCCATCCCTGCAGACACTCCAGTCCAGGTTGGATGGGGCCCTGGGCAGCTGATCTGGTGGGCAGTCCTACCCACAGCTGGGTGTTGGAACTGGGTGATCTTTTAAGTCCCTTCCAACCCAAACCATTCTACGATTCTATAAAAATGTGCATGCAGTTAATATTTCTTCCCACAAGAAAGGCATGGCATGGCATGAGCATCAAAAATTAAGGCATGAATGAGAACAGACGTGCGTCTCGGGGCAAGAAGAGGGACTGGAGAGGAACACTGGACATAAACCCACTCTCCTCTTGGAATGTGAGCTGGTGGTGAGGGAAACAGCTCTTTGGAAAGCTTTTGGGTAACACCTGTATGAAGCACTTCCCAGTGAGGGCATGCCAGGCTGCCCTGCCTCTGGACCTCACCACTTCCACAGACCACTCCTTCCTCTTGCAAGGTCTAAAAATAAATTTGCTTTTAGGTAAAGTTCAGCACTAGAAATCTCAAATGCATAAAGAAAGGTTCAGAAAAACAGCATGAAAAATATTGTATTGGCACAAAGGGGGCTCACTTTTGAAGTCTAAAGAAAAAAGTTAACAGAGTATATTCCTCGCCAGGAACAGATCAGATCAGGATTAATGACTACTAAAGCAACAGCCTTTGAGTATATATATATGTATGCCAACTCTACCACTAACTTCAAGCAAGCTTCATTATTTTGACTTAAAGAACAGTGCATGCTCAGTTTCATCTCATCTGATGTCTTTTACCTTCTTCTACTGCAATATTTAAAAATAACTAATCCTGCTCAGTTTTTCATTTCCTTGACCAGCTACATGTTATGGTGAAACCCAAGTACCCTGCATGAAGTTTTTTGATAATTTTCTAAAAATTGTTTTCCTTTAAAAAAAAAAAAGAGAGAGAGAAAAGAAAAAAGCAGACAAAAAAAACCCAGACAACAAAACAGTGTTTAAGTGTCAGAAGCTTGTTTAGACCATATCGGCCCATACTTAATAAAGGCCCTTCATTACTGTGTGCTCACCACTCACTGGATTGACCACAAATCCAACTGAGACAAAAACATTTTGGGGTGCTCCAGATGCTTACAGGTATAAAGTTTGCCTACTTCGGCTCCAAACGTGTTTGTAATCGTACAGGCTGTCATACTAATCTATCTCAATTCCAGTTCTGGATCTCAAATACTCAAAGCTGAAACACCACTTTTCAAACTCCCCAGACACAGAAGAAGCTGTGATATGTTGCAAGCAACCACGAGGCTGAAGAAAGGAAAGTTACACTTGAAGAAACACTTTCTGCTGGTTTACAGCCTAATAAAAACAAATAGAAACCAGATTCTGCATTTAAAATTATTCCTGTCAAAAACTATTATCTCTTCTCTATCTATGATAAACAGACACATGAGCTTACACATTCACACAAGGTTTTTACAGTTTGGACATTTTTAATGGGTTTGTAACTGTAGGTAGTGTTGATACACATACTAGGAAATTTTGACAGGGCTGATAAAGCCTTTGAAATCTGATTTATAAGTCACTCTGGAGGATACATTAAATCTTGCTAAAAGGAAGCTAAATGGGGAAGTTAAGAGAGTTAAACCTTTAAAGGCTGTATGGTAAACAGAGATACGACATTAGAGGCCCAGAGCAAATACATGCTACCTATTAAACAAAATCATTTGAGAAAGCAGAAAGGAAGACAGCAAAGCTAAGCAGCAGGGTACGAGGCATTATCAGAAGCAAAAAAAATGTCCCTCTGAAAGCTGAAGTCATGTCCAAATGAAAGCTGAAGTCATGTCCAAA
The DNA here is from genome assembly GCF_019232065.1 of Centrocercus urophasianus. Lineage (NCBI taxonomy): Eukaryota > Metazoa > Chordata > Aves > Galliformes > Phasianidae > Centrocercus > Centrocercus urophasianus. The sequence continues at coordinate 14,988,380 of NW_024884711.1, forward strand.
TGAAAGAAGTTGACTATTGCAGGGTAAATGAGAAAATACATACAGCCAAAGCAAACTCAAACCACAGCAGAGTACAACAAAAGACAGGCTGAGAAATTACTTGCATAACAACAAACCCTTTACGGGATGCCAAGCCTTCCAGTCCAGCCAATAAATGGTCAAGGCATAAAAGGATCCATTGCAGATCACAGAAGAAAATAAGTATTTTGAGATCTGCATGTAGAGAGCACTGAGCCCAGAGAACCCCCACAACAGAACACTTTTTTATGGGAGACTGGTTGGACCATTCGCTTCACACGGAGCTTTCAGCGGGGTTTACAGAACAAACACACGAACAATAACAATTTTATATAGATCAGGTTATACTAATCAAAGACTTTGTAAGAGATCCAGGGTTGAAACAGCATTTGACTGTCTTCTAAAATGTCCTCATTATTAGAGAGTGGGAAGTGGGATAATATTATGTCAGTTTTACAAAAGGCTGCAAAGGAAAGCCAAAAAACTCCAAGTAGCCTGACAGCTGCACTGGGCAAATTTACAGAAACAATTAAAAAGAACAGTACTACCAGACAAATATATTAGGAAAGTCAACAGCTCGTGTAAAAGCTTGGAAATCTAGCCTAAAATTTGGTTTGGTTTGAAGTAAAAACTCTCTTCAAACTCTTCCTTCTCAGTACTTCAGAAAGCTGGTGCAGGCCTGAAAGTGAGCTTCTTGTTCCCTCTTTCAAGCCCCTCAAATGAGAGCTGGCATCTCCCATTACATGAACTGGAGGCTCTGATAAATCACAGGGTACAGTAAACTGAGCTGACTAGGGAGCTAACCCATAAGATCACATTTCTTCACATTTGTTACAACCTGGTGGATTATCAGAAATAAAATGCTCTTTTACACAGGTTTATGGAGGTTTAGACATACAAAAAAATTCTGAAGTCATTTCTGCTTGACATTAAACAATCAGCCTCAGTATCTGCAAGCAAGATAAATACATTCATGGTGGAAAAAAAATATATATGTTAAAATAAAATATGCAAATGCTTTCAGATGTGCATATTGTTGATACTTTGGAAAGGTTTTGTCCAGCCACGATGTTTCTCCTTGTAAGAGTGGTAGGAGACACGCCAAAATTATTACCTCAGCAGTTGCTATTCCAAATGGTATTCAATAGCTTCAGAAACGAATAGCATCAACTTCTTCAAGTACGTAGTGATGATTAAATCTGTTCTGAAACATTTCCTAGGGAGGAGTCTGATCATCAGGGATGGGGAAGCTGGTAACAGACTAAAGAACTGTTGGAACACAAATGCAGAATTACACTGTTCCAATCACTGATGTCAGTTGGAGCCACTTCACTGCTTTAAGCACAATTCTTTCCTAACTCCAAGCCACAGAGTGGTATAAATGTACAAGTAGAAGGAAAGAGAATACACAAGAAAGGAGGGAAAAGCAAAAAGAAATATAATTAAACTGTACTGGGACAAAGCACGTCCTAAGCTAGTTTTATAAAAGGAACCACAATGGAAAAGGTAAACTTATGACACTGTATTTCACCAAGCAAAATAAGAAACATAATAAGGAAAAGAATTTTTGAAATATGTCCCTGTCACATTTTTATGATTTTTATTATCAGTATTCCACATCATAACATCATGTAAAGCACTGGTAGTTAAAGAGTTAATACCCCACTTCCATGGACTGCCTATTTTCCAAATACCTGGAACTCAGAAGAGAACTACATACCCCAGAAGACTCTGCCTTCAGAGGGGGAAGATAAAGCTCCTGGCAAGTTCACAGAATCACAGAATTGCAGTGGTTGGAAGGGACCTCTAGAGATCATCGAGACCACCCCCCTGCCAAAGCAGGTTCCCTAAACCAGGTCGCACAGGTAGGCATCCAGGTGAGACTTGAATATCTCCAGAGAAGGAGACTCCACAACCCCCCTAGGCAGCCTGTTCCAGGACTCCCTCTTTCCTTGCTGTCTGGCAGTATGTGCATGTTCTCCCCAGCTGTTTTGCTTTCAATTTCATAGTAAGACCTTTGGTTTCGGACACTCTCTGTCTCATTTTACTTCTTTTTGTAGCCTCAGTTCCAATTATGTATTATATTGTACTATCTTGTGTTCCAATATCATATTTAATTAATTAACCTTCCTCCACAGATTGTTGCCACTGTTCTGCTTTTAGGTCCATCTCCCCTCTCCCTACCCTTCCCCCCTTTTCCCTGGGCACGGGTCTGTAGGTCCCCTGCCCCATTTGTCACAAAACTGGGCTGAACCAGCCTGTAAACCATTGACACCCCCTCCCCATTTTGGACTAGTGGACCTGTGGGACTGCTGTCCCCGTCACAGACACAGATAGATCTAGATAACTCCGTGACAGTCCCTGATATGAGCAAAAACCTGTCATAAGCTCGAAGGGGGTTGTACTATCTAATGAATTGTGAACATTTATTGGAAAATCCCTTTTAATTGTTTTTCACTCCATGTTGACTTTAATTCTAGTCACTGGAAGTAGCTGAGTGGTTTCACTGTTCTGCCCATTTTTCTCCCCCATTATGAAACAGGTGCTCTGTTAAGAACGTACAGAATGATGCAAAAAAGTTTTTGTTTTGTTTTGCTTTTTTTAATCTTGCTGATTACAAACTCTTAATGATTACATAAGACTAGTACATCCAGTACTTGTAAAGTTAATATACATCTTACACACCATAGAGAGTGACAAGCTTTCTGTAAAAAATACCAGTTTCAGACAAATTCGTGTATACTCATGCTTCCTAGGTACTCTGTAAGCTTTCAATCAATACACTGCTGCTAGGAGTCAGTGTGCAGTTTTCTAAAGCTTCTTAAGAGGTGAAGCTGAAAGCCTTTTCCTGTAAAGGGAAAGTAAATTACACTTCTCAATTACACTTACAATCGTTTTATATTGGGTTTTTTTCATCCTTAATTTTTGAAAAGCCTGTTTTGATAAGCTTATTATGCATATTGATAAGACTGATCAATTATTTAAAAATAACTCAAACTGAACCAGATTTCCCCTCATTTTCACCACTTAGGCTACAGCACTTGCCAATAACTGTGAATAATACAAATTTTAAATTACACCTTTCAGTGAATATGTTTATTACTGTCATAACTGCACAAGAGGAAGCAATTGCAATGCCAAGTGATGACACGTACTCATCAAACCAAAAGAGATCAAAGGAAGTTAAATAAATACAATACAGAAAAGGCTTTCATGAGTCAAAGCCTTCTGCAGCAGCTCTTTGAAGGCAATGTGTCTCCTTCTTAGCTCACAGAATTAAAAAAGAAACAGACAGTGGGGGTGGGGAACAGATTCCTAATATTTTCCTAAATATCCCTGGTTGCTTAAACCTACACACACACACATGTGCATACTCAATACATGTAATTAGTAACAGTGCCAATTCATCACCCTTCTGGCTGTAATTTATACTCACTATGCTTATGCTCATAGCATTCTTCAAGTTATAAAATGTTGGCCCGAACTGTCATCTACATTTCTACAGTCACCAACCTGTTTGCATGGAAAGGTCATGGTCTCATTATAAGTATATCTTTGCAAAAATGAGAAAGCACTAATTAGAATGGGTGGTTAACAACATTCAGCAAGGTAGACCTCCAGTCCTGACTGTACTTTTCACATGCACGATAAGAATACTTCTAACTAGTTGCAGTTTATTCTGTTCAGCAAAGTTTTGCTGACATGATTCAGATTTTCTTCATGGTTTTTTTTTTTTATCCTCTTCTTTGTTCTCTTCATTTAACTACCAAGTGATCAGTTTCAGTGCTAAAAAACACCAAACTAAATGAAAGAATAATAACCTTGAAAGTGGCAGATTCTGTTTTAAGTTTCTGATGACAGAAATGCATTTTCTCTCTGAAAAGAGGGAGCAACCAGCTTTCAAGAACAAATCCAGTAGAAAGGCAAAAAGAAAAAACAGGAAGCTTTGTGTTACTTGACAAATTAGTATAATTAATGCTGTATTTCTACACCTTTCACACAGCTTCTTTCAAGTCTATGCTCTACATACCAAAGCTTAACAGAATACTGCTCAGCAATAGCTATTCTAGAATATTTCCATGTATGAACACTTTATTTCATTATTACTCTTAAGAATTTATGTTGAAATAATTTTAATGCGCAAATAAACCCATATATAAACACTACACATCTGTTGAATTTTGTAGCTCCAGCAGAAATCACACAGTATGTGTAGATTTCTTAAGCTTCTTGTGCACAAAGCCTTACTGTAACATTAATCATTAAAAACAATACCTTTAATCCTTTGTGGCTGCACTTACACTTTATTTTTTTTTCTGAAGTTTATTTTAAAAAATCAATAGCACAAGGCAATTTAATGGGTTTGGGAAGAGATTTTGTTGTTTTTTTTTTTTGTTTTTTTTTGTTTTTCTTGGAGCTTATTGGATCAAGTAATCCATCACTTCCGAAAGGAAATACAGCAATTGCTTGGCAATGTGATGTAGCACTACCCAACAGCAGGCACAGAGAACCTCTTCCTTTTGTGTTGGTAACACTTTTTCGAACCACAGGAAAACAAATCACTCCAAGTGCAACACAGGAAGCCACCGTGGCTATCACACCAAGTTCTGCACTGATGGAAATGCAGCTCTCAGAGTTCAATACAAATCTTAGCTTTCCTGTTCTCGAAAGCACGTTGTATTACATATGCACCTATTGTTGCATAGGTCGCTTCCTCACTTTAAGGATCAGCTGTTGGTTCAGCCACAGAAAAAAAGGACAATACCTAGTTTTTCTACAAACATTGCATGATGCTTTTGGATATGCCTTAGACCCCCTCTGCTTTGTGTGCTCCCTCAGAGACTCCCAAAATGGCCTGAACCCAATGGGCTAACACCACCTAAGGTTTGGTAACACACCATCAGTGCACCTGATGTTTCTTTCTCACACATGCTGAGATGTATACTCATCTGATATCAAGATTCCAAGACTTCCATAATAAAAATCTATAGTTTCTATCTCTGTTCTGTGCCATGGTCTGGCATAACACTCCACTTTTTAAAGATAATCCAGAAATCTGTATTCTTGTCTCTACAAAACCTAAATAAAAACATTCTGTTCTCTTGTCTGCATAATTTCATAAATTCTAACCAATCTGACATCTACTTACCTCAGTACTTCTCTAATCCATCAGTTTTATTTCTCAGGGACTTCTGTGTTTAGTGCTGTTGGCAGTGTCACAACGGAAGAGGAGAAAAAAGCATCCCTGTCCATCACTGAGTCCATAGCTTTAATTTGTCTCCAAGACCAAAGCACTCACTCAGGAGAACTGATGTTTTATCCAGGGCAGCCACTCCTATTTAAGTCATCACTCATTGTTACTGTCTAAACTTAAGCACAATTTTCAACACACGCGGATATATCAGACTCAAATTAGGATGGTCTAAGGAAGCTTAGAATTGAAATTTGTCTTCCTGTTTTGTTAAGACATCAAAGGGTTCAATACTCTCTCTGTAAACAGTTTCATCAACACAGAACAACCTAACTGCATGCTTCAGATTGCAAAATAAAAGAAATACAGAGCTATCACAGCATGATGCCAAAAGCTGTCCATCATCTTGGTTGCCTGGCAGGAGATCAGGAGTTACGGAGAGCATGCTCTTTCATGGAACAGGTACTTATACAAATTATGTGTGATTTAAATCTTGTACCTAATCCTTAGAAATTCATCATCAGTGAAACAACATGTCCTACATATACGATGCAAATGCACCAAATATTAAATACATTACACACCAGCACTTGGAGGAGGGGAAATTTTCTATGAAGTCTATCATAATTTGCCCCATCATAACAGCAGATGCTGCTTTAATGGAAATGACATCAAAATACTCAGAGAAGCAACCACCCAGTTCTGCAAGCTGCTGATTTACTACCACAGTGCAGTGGGAACAGAAGGTACCAAGCAGCTTGAAGGGTCAGGACTGAATACCTTGCGCTGATAAAGGGATTTTCATTTGGAAAACAAAATCTTTTACAAACAATTAATTCAGCTTTATGACACTTCTATGTACTACATTAAAAAAGAATCCTGCATTTTACACAACTTTTTATTGCAACATTCCTTTTTTTTTTTTTTTTTGTACAGCCCTAAATCTTGAAGTTTTATATGAAAAACTCTGCTCTAGCTCTTAAAAGTTCATTTATTATTAGTCTTAACACATGAATCAAAAATAATGAAATGTGATCACACTTCAGCTGCATCATAAATCCTGCTGGGTTGTATGCTCATAAAGCAAAGGAGAGGAAGTAAAAAGCCTTTCACTCCAAAGGAGAGTTTTAGATAAATCTGATTGTTTGACAGTCTTTTGTGCACTACATTAAGAATACTGAAAAGGCTGCAGAAAAAAAGTTACTTTTTTCCCTGATATACTCTGAGCTGCCAAGGCAGAAAGAGATGAATGCTCCTTGTGCCATTAAATATATGCTGTTCTAAACAGCACATTGTTAATAAGATTTTCCCATCAGATTTCTTTGCAACATAGGTGTGGATTTATTTTAAACACGAAACACGAGATGTCAGATACCATATCTCAACCTCCAAACTTCTGCTATCTTTTCGAAGCTCTTGGCTGTGGCAAGCATGACCTAGAAGTCACAGTACGTTGACTCAGCAGTAACTCTAACTGCTCTATAGGTAAAAACAGCAACAGCACATCAGGTGGGTAAATTATCTCCCACAGTGACTATCAATGGATAACTAAAGAAAAAGGATACAGTAGCTATATAGCGACACACCTCATCAGGGCAGTTTCCCGGCCTACATACAGCTCAGCAACAGTAGACAGAGGTGATACTATTGTGTTTAGCAGCACCAGATGGATTGCCTGTGAATTCATCTAAACATCCTGAGAGCCCGGATCAACCACCAGCATCTCTAATTGTTGTGTGTCAGAGAGTTTCATGGTTTGTATATGCCTTTAAGCTAAGCAGTACCTATTTCTGAACTCCTAGCTAATAGCTGGGACATTTACAATTGACCTATACATGCACATACATAATATGTAGAAACTACCTATCCCACATTCTACCTGAGATTACATTCAGCAATCCTCATGACTCACCCCGGGCATCTTTTCCCAAGGTGAAGCAGGACCAGCCACCCCAAGAGGCAGGGTTAAATACATCTCATGCACTGAGGCAGCATTTGAGCCTTTACAATCAACCTGATTCCTTGGAAAAACAAGTGGAGGGTTTGCCTGAGCTGCTCAGGATCCCCTCATCTTCTCATTGCTTTGGAGCACACTGCTCTAGTTTACTGGGGAATTAAAGTGGATTCAGTAACTGCTTTACAGAGTAGAAAAACATTATAGCAAAGATTCCATGTCTTTTGATGGAAAACTTAAGGAGCTGTTGGACGTCTTTTGCTTTTGATCATGCATAAGCCCTCCAGCACGTTGTTGGCACAGAACCATGATACTGTAAGAACTTCTGCCTGCCTTTGCAATGGCCCTTCCCAGTACGCACATACATGGTGTGCTTTTCATTTTTCTTTCTTGCCACAAAATGAAACCAAACGTTTAACCAATTGATCTGCCATGATAAGACAAATTTTTAGTAATTAAACAACTGCTCAGCAAACCGAATCTCATTTACAAACTAAGTTCTCCAACTCTAGCATTCAATTTTCTTCTTTGATGAAATAAAAAAGCATGAAATCACAAACACAGTTCATAGCACTTTTTTTTTTTTTTTTTTTTTTTTAAACCAAGAGCAACGTTTAAACAGTCATCAGGAAGGTAAAAAGGAAGGAGAGGAACAGCACCATGACAAGCATATAGAAAGAAATTCAGAAATGTGACTTGGCACTGGGTCACAACAGGAGATGTGATTCACTGATGACATGAAAAGGCCCACCTCGCACCTTCCAGACTGTCAGAAACAATATTCTGAGACACCTCGTCTCAGGAGAAATGGACTGCCTGATGAAGATATCCTCAGAACAGATGTCTTATTTACTGAACTAATTGTTTTATGATGACCTTGATCAATAACTATAGAAGCACGGGACACTCATGCAATCGTCTGCATTTTAAAAGCCCTTTAACCTGTTCCTACCTCAACAAATGCATGAGACCACACTGCCAAGTTTCAACATTCACTGGCAAGCTTCAAAGCCCATCAACGTTACAAGGGCATTATTGCAGCGTCTGTTTCCTTGTACCAGGACTGTGCTCATCCCCAGCCCCGGGATTTGGACTATTGCTGAGTAAAACAGGGCGATGATGAAACTACTATTGCTGAATCGTGCATGATTCATAGTTTGTAACAACTGCCTTCAAATATAAAATTCAAATTTACATTCTCCTAATCAAAGGTCAGAAAAAGACAGCAAGAATGGGTTATTAGGCATAGTTGCTAAAAGTATACATTTACACTAGCTACTGTGCATAATTCTTAGACAAACTGTGACTACACCTGTGAAGAATGTGATACACAGGAATACTGATTTATTTCCTCTTGCATAAATCCTGGTACATTTCCCTGCAATGAAAGCTCCTTCATGCAATATTAATGTGCCATTCCTTAACACACGCTTCTCCAAATATTTAATCTCCCAAGTATCTCTTCCTTTTGTGGGAGAGAAGAGCAAGTGACAACAGACTGGTCCTCAGCATGAGAACACCTTGTGCCAGCACTCAGTGAGGCAAATGCTGCCATTGCTGCTCTTTAGCCAAAGGTATGCCTCCGTTGTATATAAAAAGTGACACTAAAAACACCACATTTCTTCGTCTAAAACAGTAGGTTAAAAAGCCCACCTATGCACCATAATAGACAAACGATTATAATTTGAAAATTGCTTTGTAAAACACGATGGGCACAGACACAGAGGAAGATTGTACACAATGTCAAATTTTCCTTTCTATTGCTGCTCAGCATTTGGCATACCTAAGCCTTCGTGAAACCATCAAACAGAAGGCAAGAAATAGTCAATTGAATGGGTATCCAAAAAGGTCATCATAATGACAGCATGGGAAACTGTTCCCTTGATCTTGCACATATGCCTCTAAGATGAGCAGATCTGTAAGAAAAATAAGAATTCTGCTTCATTGCATGTGGATATAACGCTGAAGTGGAGAGACCTGTTTCCAGTACGTTTTATTCTTAGCAATCACAGCCTATGCATTCAGTAGCTAACTGTTGGATCAATCATTACATGAGGATAGGGTACTTTGCCATTTTTCCCTTTTGAATTTTCATTACTTTTAATAAGAATGAAGAGTTCTTTATAATCACCAAATACAAAAGACTTCAGCTTTAATTTAGAGCAAGAACACCCTGGCTTGAAGAAGCTCCATATAAGGAACAGGAAAAAGAAAAAAAACAACCATCCTCTTATTGCCCTTTAGAAAATCAAAAGTAGCACCTTATCGGCAGAATGGCAGCATGACTTAAATGGCTTTCATGTACCATTTTTACTATGCTATTTCTATTAGATCATTGAGAATAAACATCTGTTTTCATTTACTAATCTTTTTCCCAATTAGAATCTCTCTGAATCTGTGTACAATAGTAATTTCATTTCTTCTCACTTGCAAGCATCTTAATTAAAATCAGCTTATGTTGACTTTCATTTTTACAATATATCTGCCTATTTCACATCATAGCACCTTCGTGACCCCCAGAGAGTCATAAGCCTTTAATATTTTATTTTGACCTTGTTAAGTTACTGGAACCATCAAAGATTTTTCTTCTTCCCTCACTGAGCCATTTTTTATCATCAAAATGCACAGTATGTGTGAAAATACATAGCTGAGAACTATGCTGCCTTTAAACAACATATCTCTGTTCATTTATGAGAAAGCAATTTGTTGCTTTTCAAGTTATAGCAAGAATGAGTTTTCAAACCATAAACTTCATTATTAATTTAGGATGACCAGTTAAATGGTACATAAATGTCTCTTTTTCCATGAGCTTCAGGACAGAAAACTATTGCTTTCTCTTTTCAATTAAAAACAAAACAAAAAAACACCAAAGAATGCTGATTTTAAAAGAATTTATAACAGTCATCTTCTACCTCTGAGTTTACAAAAACAGGAGGTTTGTAGGAAGAAGCAGTATCTTATTAGAGCAGCTAATTAGAAGACACAGCCAAAAACTAAAAATCTCCAGACAAGATATGTAAACCCATCTCAGGCCTGCAGCAGAAAATTTGCCAGTGTGTGTTCAATGCGTTTCAACTCCACCATTTAGCCTAATGATAGAAGCGCACACAGCACGTGAAGAAGCTTTGGCGCAGATGGGAATGGAAAAGTGCACAGGATCCCTTCAGCCTTCACAGGCTTCTCTAATGCCTACAGACTTTGGAGCTTGGAGAAACTGTGAGCACATCTTTTTACATTGGCGTTATAAAGGCAAAGGTTTTGGCACAATCTGAGTCCTGATAGCAGAGAAAACCTGATGGCATGCTGCCCTTCAGCACACTTTACACTTACCTTCAGGGTGGATGCCAGCACCCCCCTTACCTGATAGACGCCCAAATTATCTCAGCCTCCTGCCCATTGCCAGGAAGCAGAAAGCTTTTTAAGCAGAGCTCTTTTTTAGGAGGGCTCAAAGTCCTGAAGGCAGTTGGGATTCAAAAAATGTGTAAATGTGGCACGTGGGTACATGGCTTAGCAGGCATGGTGGTCATGGGTTGACTGCTGGACTAGATGATCTTAGTGGCCTTTGCCAACTTCCATGGACCAGCCACTGTGTTAGCTTGATGTGGCACAACTGTGCAGAGGCTAACACTTCTGATGTCTACAAACACAGCTGCATGGAGCCTGGTTGGGAAGCGTGCTGATTGTTTGGGGTTTTTTTGCTCCTCAGAAAAGCAGAGAGACACAATTGCAAAAGTGTCTTCAAGCAAGACTGAATGTAAATTCAGAAAGTGGAGCTTGAAGTTTGTCAGTCACAAACAATCAGTACTTGGCTGCTGGGTAGAGGAAGCTGGGGTCAGCTGATGATGATGTGGGAGAAGTAAATGGCTTGACAGAAAGAGATAAAAAATTCCCAAAATAATAAAAAAAATTAAAAATCTAAAAGTTCAGAATGAATAAGTGTCTGTACTATGACAGGAAGCAGAAGGGAATAGGTCTATCTTAAGGAAAAAGCAGTGTGAAGAAAAGCACAGAAACACATACAGTCAACTAGAGAATAGAAAACAAGAAAAAATGCCACTTGTGGCTGAATCAGCACTTCATCTGGGAAGAACAAAATTTAGGAGCTTGCAAGGCATAAAGCTAACAGATCGCCTGGGTATTCACTATATAAGAGATTATGGGAAAGTTAAATGGAATTCCCAGAGGGAGTAATTATAATTTCAGCACTTCATTTGCTCTGCAGATTTACTCAAGATCCAAAGAAGAAAATTTAACTGCTTAGCAGATCCACCTTCCTCCCTCTGCATAGTACAGTCTTTTATTTCTCAGCCACATTGAAACATAACTGTTTACAGTCAACGAGTAGCTTATGTTCTGCCTCCAAAAGCAGAGCGTTATGTGTAGAAATGCAGCACAAATGTCCCTGCTCACTACTGTGGATTTTGCTGCCCTTAAGTGCAGGCTTAGAGAAGAAAATCTGTCAGACTCAGGTCACATGGGGCCCATGACAGGAACCTGGCACCGCCAAACCTGTGGTTAGCATCCTCACAGTAGGATCCTCACAGTAGGATCCTCACAGTGCTGCTGGAACCAGCACTAGAGACACCCAACTCAAGAAAGGAGAGGGTTTTGAGCTGTGAAAGCAAAGGAGCAACGGACTGTTAAGAACTAACCCTTGCACTAGCATTAATTTATACCTCATAGCTCTCCATATGCGTCAGCTCCCTATCTGTGCAGTTACAATGAGTCACTCTGCCGTGCCACTGTGCAAACTGCTCCAGGACAGAACTAACTTCTGGTCATGCACAGGCACAAGTTGAAGTGAAGGCTATAATTCCCACTTGCACCTTTGCAGACTGTAAGAGGGTTGGCAAAATACCTACACCCTGATATCCTTGGACAGCTTTCTCACATGAAATATTTTTGAATTGTTTAGTATTGGACTTGCTTAACATCCTTACTGACATGAATAGGCAAGAATCAAAACAGAATTGCTATGAGGCAAATGGTCACTTGCAGGAACAAATTCTCAGGCTTCAGAAGTATCATTAATGAACTTACTTCTTTTCCCCTCCCTAGCCTTAGTGTGTGACTACTTTGTTCCTACAGCTGTGCTCACCAGTACAATATATATGTGACTAAGGTAGGAGAACTGTCTGTTTTAAGAAAGGCAGGTAAGAGACAGGAATTTTCATTCACTTATTTAAAGGGGTGACTTCTTCCATCTGCCATTCAAACACTAATTTCTCCTATTATCACTCAGACAATAAATCCTTTTACTCCTTAGAAGACAGATTTTGGCTAACCCTCGCCTTTCAATACGTATCGTACAGGCCAACCAAAATTCTGATCTGAGCAGTGAGAACCTGAAAACACTCAGCACCACGCTGCATTTAGATGACTGGAATCTGGCTGTCAACCAACTCAATGAGTATCTGTGCACTTCCCCCAGCTACCACCACCACAAATTCCCAAAAGAAATTACAGAAAACTTCTTAAGTGTAACATCATAGTGCTCAACACTAACCACATATTTGGGTATTACAGAAAATGCTCTCTGGACATCTGTTGTTACCTCAAAAACAGAGTAGACCCTGACAATGGTTTCAAATTTGAATTATACACTCTCAAGAACAGTTCTGTTTCTTCTCAGAATGCTTGTAAATGAACACATCTTCAAAAAACAAACAAACAACAACAACAACCATGTTTTCCTGAAGCTAAAAGTTCATTTACAAATAGGATACTTCACGTAAACACAAAATCATCAAGATTGGAACAGACCACTAAGATCACCAAGTCCAACCAGCCACGCATTGCCACCATGCCTGCTAAGCATGTCCCTCAGTGCTACATCTATCCCTGAACATCTCCAGGGATGGTGACTCTAAGCTGTCCATAGATTACTGCAAAACCTGGAGGTATTATATGAACAATGCTTACATTTGACTTCAGAAGTTCTGAGCAAGATGGACAATTGCTTCTAGAGATGGACAAATGATCCAGCAGCACAATATACAGCTTGACAAGTCAGTGGTGGAATGGACTCCTGTAGCTTGCTGTTCTGCTATCAGCCATGAACTTTACTTCTACTAGTAAAATGTTGCATGATACTATAATCTTCCCTTTTATGCTGAGTAGAAATAATTATGTCATTTTGAAGTCTTCATACTGCTAAATTAAATATACACATAAATTCTAGCAAATTAAATTTAAAAGCAAGACTGTTTGGTTAGATTATGTAAAAAAGTATGCTCTAAGACTTGCTGAGTTCTGAGAACTGAAACCGCAGACAGACAAAATACAGCTGCACACATTCAGATATGGTGCATTTGCTAATATTGGAAACTTCAGCATGCTGCAGCAAATTCAACTTCTGATTAGTATGTGCATAGAAAAAAAAAACACACTGTAGAAAACAAAAAGCATTTCAAGGTTGTAAAGTATGAAAGTGAAAGACACCCTGTTGTTTTATGAAGCACTTGACAATATTTATTACTTTTATCACTGTGGCATCTAACAGCCCTGAGTGTGGGCCAAGACCTTGCAAAAAATACAGAAAAGCTTGACCACAAAATGCTGAAGGCTGCAGCACAGTTCTGACAAACACCAGCCTAGCTTTCAACAGCATGCACCTAAAGCCCAGAGCTCAGCTCCTAGGCTGGATGTTAAATTTGAAACAGGAGTCACTGAAGGACACCTGGAGTCATCCATATCAAATGAAAACCAAAGATGTGCCTGAATTCCCACTGCTCTCTGCAGTTCAGGCATTTGAACTGCAAGGATTCAGCATGGGAGATGGATCCCAGAGACTACAGCCAAAGAGAATCACAGTGGTGATGGGTCAATGGTTGGACCAGATGATCTTAGTGGTCCAACCTTAATGATTCTGTGATTCAGGAGTGTGCACTGAGCCCTGATCTCATGGGCTGGAATGGAACATAGGGAAGACCTACATTCATGGAGCAAGGAAGTGCATGGGAACATGATTCTTAACAGGTAGGTTGTTGCGTTAGATTGACTCTTTCTTGTTTTCATTCCGGTCCTGCGACTCTTGCATCATGAACATGAACACAACACAATTTCTCATGCTACTTCTTTTAGGTGCTTGCTTTCTAGTTAAGGCAATCAGGGCTTGCAGTGTTTGTGTTTTCTATTAAAAGGGTTGGAATAAATACTAGTTTTAAGCAGCCAGTTCTTTCTTTGGATCTGGCAGTAAGTGGCGCATCCTGGAACAGTGACACATGCAGTAAGTTGTGTAAGCCATACACCATCTTCAAAAGAAATAGTCGTTTACTGCCTGTTACATATATATGTTTCTTTTCTGTGGTTGTATTGATAGTCAAAGGAGCTCGTCGGCTTTTCACAGCACATATTGCTGCTCTTAAAAAGAGCTCTTACAAATTCTCAGTCTGGCACCTCCAATAAAACACTGAGTCACAAGTCCTTTGAACCCCAAAGTTGTTCATCCTTCTATTTACTTCCTCAGCCCGGTATGCGCCAGGATACCACTCTGCCAATTTCGTTGGTCTACTATCACTGAAGTATTAAAATAACCCAACGAGAGAAGAAACAGACTACAGTACTATTTTATCACCGCTTTCAGTTTCGGGCTGCCTCGCTCACGAACACAACTTTTCTGCTTTCCCTCAGCTCCGCAGCCCCGGGGGTAGGAGGGCACGGGTCGCACTGGGAGCAGCGGCCGCTAACGCGGTGCCGGTGGGAGCCGCGGGGCTCGCCCCGTGCCCGCCCGGGGGAGGCTGCTCCCGCTGCAGGAGCTCTGCAAGGGGCCCTTCCGCCCCGCACAAAGGCAGTGCGGGAAGGAGGCGAGCCCGACCCCCTCGAGAGGGGCACCGAGCCTGGGAGTAAGGCTTAAGGGGAACCGCGTCGGGCAAGCGGGACGGAGAGGCACCGCGGACAGGTAGCTCTCCGCTAAAAATGGAGGGAAGGGAGAAATTCCGGGAGAAACTTACCGGAGGAAACCGACGAGCCGGACAGACTGGAGTTGCTGGATGCTGCCATGGTCTCTTTTCCTCACCCCTTTAGCTGCGAGCCCCGTGTCGGCTCCCGCTGCTGTCCGGCTGCTGCCAGCCCATGGCCAAGTGCCGGAGCCGCGTAGCTCCCAGCCGCCGCCGCAGCCCGCGCTCGGTTTCCTCGTGCGCCTACGGGGAGCGGGGCTCCGACGCCGCAGAGCTGCCGGCCGCGCCGCAGGGCTGGGCAAAGCCGTTCGGCGGGTCGGGGAAGGGACCGCGGCGCTCCCGGCGCCTCTCTCCGCCGGGGAAGCTGGGCTTACCTTGCGGCGGGGACGGGAGAGCCGCCCTGCCCGCGCCTTCCCTCTCCTCCTCCCTTCCCTTCCCTTCCCCGCCTCCTGGCGGGCAGCGCTGACAGCCCGGCGGGGGCACCGCCGCCGCTCCCCCCGCGCACACAAAGGAGGCGGCGGAGCTGCCGGCCCCCGGGGCGGCGGTCGAACCGCCCCGGCGGCCCCACCGAGTCCCTTCCCGGCACCGGGCTGGAGGAGAGCGCTGCTCCTGCCATGTGCCGCTGCCCAGAGCCTGTTGAGCGCCCCAGCCCTGCGTCCCCGGCTGCGGGGCTGCGCACCTGGGGCAGGGCTTGCATCAGCCCTTTGTCTGCCTCTTTCCTCTGCTCGTTCCTTGTTGCTTCTCTCCTCCATCTAGCACCTCTCACCCTCACTTTTCTTCCCTTTTTATCTTTTCCATCCCCTCTTTTTTCCCCCCCCCCCCGGTTATTTTTTTTTTTTTTTTTTTTTTTTTTGTCCACTTTATTTCTTTTTCTGCCCACCTGGCTTGCTTTTTCTTAGAAGAGAAACCTATACCATTCTGCTCCCAGGTTCTCCCTCTCCAGCAGTGCCTGCCAGGCCTGCTGCATGGCCTGGGCTGCTGCCCTGCAGCTTCTTAATGTGCAGCTGCGAAAGAGGGAGAGCCAAGAAAGCATTAGCTTAAAGCTCCTCTCAGTTGGCTGCTGGATATAGCTCCTCGCAGCACTTTACAGACAGCCAAAGCTTCAATCTCATCTTATTAAATGAGGGTGAGAAGGCAGCAGGAAGGTGGTCAGCTGTCATGCGACTGTCAAAAGCCAGGCAGCATGGCAAGCCTTGCTGGCATGGGATCTGTAAGAAGGCTGTAACCCATTTGCCTTCATGGTGATTTATGAAAGCCTTCCATGTTTCATAACATAGAGGCTATAAAATAAAGTTACTTCGGGACAAGCGGCAAATCGCATTAAAGTTTCTCCTGGGAGCTGAGCCCTACCCACCCAATCCGCACAGCTTTCCAAAAGATCGCGCAAACTGCGTGCCCTCTCTGTAACTTGCACCCAGCTGCTCCCCATCCTCCCCGAAACAAAACTCAGCCCGGTCTCTCCGCACCCTCCGCCGGGTCCCGCTTCTCCCCGGGAAAAAAAGTGTCGGTGCGCCCTCTAGCGGCTGGCGCGGCGCTATTGCTCGCCATCCCCGGAGTGCGGCGGGCAGCAGCGCGGGGCTCTCTTTGCCAGGCTTTCTGTTTTAAGGGTAGGTCACTTCGTACGAGGAGCAGCAACTTCCGCAGTCGGCTTCAGAGCTGACTCTTATTAATCTGTAAATTACTACCTTACCTGCATAAAACTACTACAGGCATGTCACTGCTTTTTGATCTTCAGCCAATTGTGTTATGTTGTGTGTTTTAAAGATTAAATGCTGAGAATGAAATGAGAAGGATAGAAAGTTCTTTTATCTTCTGGATTAGGTCATAAAAGTAAGCTGATGCCTGAAATGTATCAAAATAATGTAGTATACCATGTAATATGGCAACTATAAAATACAGAACTGGGGCTGTTTAGTCTGGGGAAGAGGAGGCTAAGGGTAGACCTTAATGCTCTCTTTCAATATCTGAGAGGTGAATACAAGAGCAGGGTTGGTCTCTTCTCACTGGTGACAGGACAAGGGGAAATGGCCTCACGTTACACCAGGATAGATTGGCTATCAGGAAAAACTTCTTTCCAGAAAGTGTTGTTAAGCCCTGGAACAGGCTCCCCAGGGAGGTGGTTGAGTCACCATCCCTGGATGTGTTCAAAAACTGTTTGAATGTGGTGCTGAGGGATATGATTTAGCAGAGGGTTGTTAGGGTAGTATGGTTATGTTGTAGTTAGATTTGATGATCTTTAAGGTCTTTTTCAACCTGAGCAATTCTATGATTCTATGAGATATCAAGATTGTAATAGTAGGATATTCACTCACAGAGTACATCATGTTTTGTAGACGCATTCACTTCCTTCCCGCATAATTGTTTTTCTTCTCCTCCAATTACATCTTTCTAATATTTGTCCCTTTAAAATCTGTCATGTCTTTTTCTCTCCCTAATCTTGCCCTCGTGTCTGTCCAGCAACAGTCAGAAAACTGTGTCATATGAAATACATGAAATATAGTGGTGTTAACAAAACAGAACCATAGAATCACAAAATCACATAGGCATTTGGCATTGGACTAGATGGCCTGTAAGGCTCCCTTCCAACTCCTCTGCAATGAACAGAGACACCTAGAGCCTGATCATGTTACTGGGAGCCCTGTCCAGTATGGCCTTAAATGTCTTATGTCCAATCTAAATTGCTTCTGATTTTGTTTGAAACCAAATCTCCTTGAAAGAGAACACCTTGGGAAAAAAACAAACAAACAAACAAAAAAAAACCAGAAGGTGCTACCTAACCTGTTAACTGGAGTGAAGTATCAAAGTAGATAACAAAGCCACTCAACCAGTAAAATATTGGTTTCAGCTAAATGTTACAAAAATAAATCTACCTGCGTACTTCTTCAAAACCACATTCCATTTTTACCATCTGGATGTAAAGCCCTGAAGTGTTTGCTCTCTGTGAAGGTTCTGATGATAAATACCAGTGGACTGTTCCTGGCAATAGTAAAGAGCAAATATCAGTGGAATACTTATGCTCCTGGTTTTGATCATTCACACTAGAAATCTGATTCTAGATAATGTTGCCATTCTTGCAGGGAAAGAAACTAATCATTTTACCTACCTATTCACTTAAAATAGATTTCGATACTCTGGATTAATTACAATGATAAATATTAGGCCAGAAATATTTGCTAGATCTAAGAAAGACTTCATCTTTTTTGCTGAGAAAATATTTTCATAATTGGTTTTAAGCGATCTTTCCAGCCATAAGTCTGAATAAAGCAAGAGAATAATTTCTTCATAGAACGACTATTCCACGTGTTCCAGTAACCATAGGCGAAGTATTTTCTGTCCAAAGTCATTGAGTATGGAAGTGTCTGGTCATGAATTGGAATACCCCTGAAGAATAGACAAGTGTTGATGTCTTTGTGATAATAGAAAGTTAAGTAACTTCAATTTCCACAACATTTAAAGCTAAGTTAATAAAGTTAAGTGAAATGTCTTGTAGATCAAAACAAATTTTCATATTTCAAGGCAGTTTAGCCTTTTCCTTGGCAGAAGCAAAAAACATGAATATTGTACAATTAACAAATGTACTGTTAGAATAGCATGGTTAGGATAGTATTTTAGAGGTTTGATACTTGAAAGATTATCATGGTGGAAACAGACAATAAAAAAAAAAAAAAATAAAATTCCCACCTGTATCATAGGCCCAGAGTAGAAAACTCCAAAAGAAGGGATCTCCAGAAGAGATCCTTCCTAGTGGCAGTCAGCCCTTAAATGGGGTCTAGGAGAGGTGCAGCCAGGCTCCACCCCTTCTGGTCACACAGCTGAATCGCCTTCACCTGTGCTCCATGGCTGACTCAGTGCTTGCCTCAGGTGGTCAATCAGAGGCTCAGGCCGTGATCAACAGCTCCCACACAAATATTTATGCAATTAGGGGGAAATTACTAGATCAAAAGGAATGCATCTTTGAAAGAAACAGAAGTATCCTTGTTATGTACAAAAGTGTAAAGTGAAGATAGGGCAGTTAGGTGCTAGTTCTATTTTGAAGAAATTGTGAGCAGATTCTAATTTGTTCAGGGGTTGGCTTTAACCATTGCTAGTAATGTAAGTACTCAGATAACAAGAATTAAATTGTAAATTTACAGAGACTCTATTAAATGTAAGCTATTCTCAGGCTTACCACACCTGTAGCCTTCATATAAATCTAATACAAATCTCTGGCTTTATGTTCCTGGTGGAACTAGTGATAATGCCTGCTGGAGTATCTTCACTTTCTAGAGAAGTACCATCTCCCCAAAGTTTTGGGTAACTCTCCCTATGCTGGGTCTTAGAAAGATGGTCAAAGTCAGTATGGACACTGCCCTTGACATTAGCAGTGGGAAAAGGGAAAGTCTGTATGCTTTGTATTATATATATGTTTTAGTGAAGAGATTAGGGAGTTTGTCAGAAAAGATTTACCAAATTGGTTCTCAAACTCTGCCTAAATTCCAAAGAAGTGACTACCTGCTTCAGCTAGCACCATAACGTTTGAAATGACATAAAACTTGCTGTGGAAGAGGCCACGGTATTCCAAAATTTAATAAGCATAGGAAGCCCAAAGTAATAGTTGGTAGGTTTGAGGAACCCTGAAATATTACAGCTGCTTCCAAAGAAATGTGTAAGAATATCTGAAAAGTTTTTTCAGTCTGCCAGTGGATTAGGTTATTTCTATACCTTTCTTGTATTCCTGACTGCCATACTTCTGCATGGTAGGGTTCCTGTACAAGCTTGAATTTATGCACATTTTGTTCTCAAGTAACTGAAAATGAGTACCATGTATTTACAGCAAGGAGCACAAGACCTATTGAATCCAGCAAACAGCTAAGTTATATATTTGAAAAGAATCATAGTATGGTCCTAAACCTATAAACAAGGAGGTGCATGCATAACTTCATTTTCATATTAACTATGATGAAGTGCGATATTTGAGTAACATTCTAGGCGTGAGCCGGATGAGGACCTATGCTTAGAGATCTATCAGTGCAAACCATTGTGAATTTGACAGCTGAAGATACGTCTGTACTTCCTTCATCTTATGGAGTGGCCTCAGAGGTGGCCCTGATTCCTCAGAGAACTGGTGCAGACTGGTTTGTGTCCTGATCTCAAAATGAAGGCTGTGCAGACAGGCCAGTCACCTACTGCTCAGTCATTAGTATCACAGCTAACTCATTGTAAGACTTTGTGAGGCTGAGAAGGCAGATCCTAGCTGATAAATAGGTTTTTATATTTCTGTGAGATAAAAGCAAACAGAAAATTACTCTTTCCACAAAGAACAGGATGAAAACCTAGAAATAATGAAGAACAGTGGTCAGACCTGTGCTGCTTTCCTTCCAGACTCCCTTTTTTTCTCCTTTTAACTGAATTGTTTATTGCATATCTAAGTATTCACATGTATTTAATACCCTGGCTTCTTCTTATTCAACTTCAATCGAAGTAGGCACTTCCACTGCAGAAACAAAGACCTCTTCTTAGAACTTCCTTCATTTTACTGACTTGATAGAGTCCTTCTGCTTTAGCTGTAGAAAAAGAGAGCTGAAACACAAGTATAGACCAAAAATAAAATTATTAGCTAGATCACTAGGTGGGGCCTGTAGCGACATGAAGTTCTGCATCAGCCTTGCTTGCTTAGTCTGAAAGACATTTGTCTGTAACAAGCATTTATACTGCAATCTTCCTCCTGTTGATATTTCCCTCAGTGTTCTTCTGACAGAATCTGGCCTGGAATCAGTGCACCTTGGGTCTCTTTAGCCATGATTCCTTCCCATCCAATACTAGCACACAAGATTCATGTTGACTCCTGGCAGACAATTCTCTATAGACGACTACAGTACCTTCCTTACAGCCCTTCCAGCTTTACAGTTGTGGCATCATGCATAATCCACTGCATCCAATGGCTGGGTTATTATCAGGGAGCAGCAATGATTTACTTGGCCTGAAGCACTTTTGCAATGTGACAGGAGTTCAAAATCTGGTTATTGATTTTGTTTCAAGATGAAAACTGGCATTTATTATTTCAGTGTGAGTGTAGATAGGTTGGCAAGAGATGTTGGCTTTTAATTATGTAAATCAGAAGAAAGTAAATATGTTTGGCCTACTGCTTGGATTGTGTAATAGGTACAGAAATATAAATGTTTTGCATAAGACAGCAAGACATGTGATACAAAGATTTAGTATTGTTAAAGATCTAAAGTGCTAATCTTTCTTTTGATGTTTATTTTTCCTAGCTGGAATGTAAGGAAATGCATTATTCATTCTTTGGTGCTAAAGGGAAAGACCTTTATAAGAAATATATAATCCATATACTTTCCACAGAACTTAGAAATCTTATTCAATATGAGAGCCATAATAAGAAACATAAACCAAAATATCAGTAAATAGCAGATGCACGCTGCGTTTTGGTATGAATAAATTATGTGAGTCCTGATGGCTGCAACAGCAGGTGGTTGTGTAGTTCAAGACTGTCTGTGACTTCTCACTTTTTTTTTCAATGCTCCAAAGACGAAGGTTTGTAACCTCTGAAATCTGGCATAGTTTTTATCTCCGCACCTTCAACGAACAAACTTGAGACATCTATTGAAGTTTGTTAGCTCTGCCAATAGACACGTAGCAAATAGGCTGATCATCACTTGTGAGAGCTAACCCTGCTGCTGTGACTAATTTATGAATGTTCATCCTTTTTGTTCTTTCATCTTTCTTCCTGTCTCATGCATCCTATTTTAATTAAATCTCAGATTGGAAGTTCGCTGGGGCAGAGAACTTCCTTATTATGTTGTTTTCAAAGTTTTCAAAGAGCCCTAATCCATAATTGGAGGCTGATAGAGATTTTGAAATTACTGGAATCAACTACATACCTGCTTTTAGACCTGGCTGAGGAAAAAATAATGTACAGAAAAAAAAATCTGGTGAAATATAACTTTAATGGGCTTTTCCTTTCTTAATAATAAGCAGCAACTTTCATATCCTTTGTCTCAGAGAACAGAATTTAAAAGTCCAAACTAGTTGCAATACAATTCTTCTTTACAGAGTGATCAGTTCATTGTATTTTTGAACATGACGCTGTTGTGTTTAAATGCTTCCAGCAATTGAACCCATGGCTCCTAAATAAGTAGATACCTAATTTTTAAAACATATTTCATGCAGTTTTAAAAGGTAACATATGTTACAGAAATTATACTTAAAAATCAGCCAGAGCTGAGACTGATTTTTTTACTGAACCATAAACATTCCTAATTTTGGATTCGTTCAGTGAAGACTTTTGTATTGGCCAAGTACCTCATATATGGGGAAAGAGGAATTTTCTTTGTCTTTTGCAGCTTTCTTCATGTTTTTGAACAGAATGGATTGCATTATACTGTGAAGGCCATGTCTACATATGAGCTACTCTCAACCTCTTTTCTGTGATTACTGGAAACCTTATCACTGCAACAGAAACTGATGTAGATGGAAAGGTGGAAAAAGAAGAACAGAAACGATGTTGAAGACCTTAACAACACTCAGCTGACTGGTCTGAATATTCTGAATCTCATGTTACTACATGCTAACCAACTCAACATTAAATGTGAGTGTGCTGCTACTGAGATTTTCCTACAGAATTATTTCAAGTAAATCATACTTTAAAATAGATGTGCAATGCACGGCTTTTATTAATCTTTGGCCTTTCATCTAGACTGACAAATAAATTCTTTTTCCCATAGTTGAAAATTTCTTTTTTCTTGAACCTACAGTAAAGTCATCATGTTGAATTCACAGCTTCACAATTACCATGACAATGTAGTGATATCAAAGCACCAGCTTTATTCTTTCATTAAGATGGAAGAAAGAATGGGGCTCAGAGCAAAGCTGATTTAACTGTTCTGTCATTTTTTTCCTTATGTGTGAATTGTATGCAAATCTAGAAGGGTTAAATTAATTAATTAGCTATTTCTAGCATTCTTTCTGCATTTCTTTATACTGGTAAATTTTGACTAGTGCATTTTTTTTTACAACAGTTCAGTGCAAAAATATATTATGATACTCAAAATTCATGAATAGTGATGGAGCTATATGATTTGTTATCTAAATGCATTGGGTTATGAGCCTGTAGAAGCTAAATGGGCAGCTGTCCAAAATAAATTTTATTTCAGCTGCAGAACTGAAAACTGCATTCATCAGGCTTTTGCAAAAACAAAGCTTTGATCACTTATTTGTGGAAAGTAAATTAGTCAAAATATCTATTTAGAAATTATTTACTTCAGATGTTCATGAATTATTTATTTCACTCTTTCTCCTGTTTAACTGTGGTACAAAATTCTCTTAATTAGCTAAAAATATTTTAAATGATAGAGGGGCAGCTACTGGAGAATGTATCCCATATTAACTTGTCTTTGATTTAATAGATGTTTTCTGCCTATTTATTACAATTCTGTCTAAATGTAGATTTGTGTACTTTGCGATTTGTTAATCCAAGCTGAGGTAGACACAAGCTTGGTTGTTTCACTTTTAAATATGCTCAGATTTCAATGTTCTGTATTATGTACATAAATAGAATCTTACAATTTGGTTTTGCAGTTGCTAGGCTCTCTTTTGTCTGTTTGTTTTGCTTTGTTTATAGAATCAGAGGTCAAACGTAGGGATTTTGGATTTTTTCATTGAACCAACATACCATTCAACTATATAATGCAATTTCCTAAAGGCTTACTGATATTAAGCATCCTAGATTCCAGACAAAGGCGTTTTTCTTCTCTACAGTTTTACCTAAGAGATAAAATCAATATATGGCTCCACCTTTGTCCCTTAATGCTTGGAATGAAACCTTGCTTCAGTTGAAGACAGTAATAGTTTTTCTCACTGACTACAAAGAGCCTGGTGTTTCACCCTTCATTTCTCAGCTGGATACTGCTTTTTTCTTTAAGCTACCATGTATCATAAAAAGCGAAGATCTTTGGAAACTCTAATGCACCACAGTAAAAATTGCAATGTTAAAAGGCAACATCAATATATATTTTTATGTAGTAGTGGGAGGAGAAAATAAACTAGGGGAGAAAAACATTCCTATTCTTGGAGAGCAGAGGTTTGTTGTATTTATAAATGAAAATGCATCCTTGTGAGTAATAAAAAAGCCCCAGACACTTGCTTCATACCATTCCACCAGAGACAGCTATCAAGTAAGTATGTTTACCAACAAATCTACTCTTATAATATCTCACTCACAAAGAAGGTTGAAAATGGGATTTTGAGCACTAGTGGTTTTGTAAGAGAGAGGCCAAAAGAAATTCTATGTTTATTAGCTAATGATGCATGATTCTGAGGAATCCCAGAGTTGAACTTAATTCTAAGATATGATAACATCATGAGGTATCTTGCTTATTTAATTTTTTTACTTTTTTTTCCAGGCATTTGTCTTCTGCCTGAGATCCTTTTCTGTAGTTCTAAGCATCCAGTCAGAAAGGTAAAGCAATTATATAAGCAATAATATGATTAAGTTCTTACAAAAAGTTAATGATAGAACATTATAACCACTTTAGCTCTTTATAACCAGATGTTGTCTAAGTTCCCAGGAAGAAAAGGCAAGCTTTGTCTTGCATTCATATCTGGGCTGTAATTATCTAGTATGCAGACACTAAAAAGCACAGAACTATCTCTATATATATAGAGACATCAAGAATGAGGGGTGGGATCCTTGACAGTAGCCCTGCAGAGGACCTGAGGGTCCTGCTGGATGAAAAACTTAACATGAGGCAGCAGTTTGTTCCTGCAGCTCAGAAAGCAAACGGGCTCCATCGGAAGAGGAGTGGCCAGCAGAGGCAGGGAGGTGATTGTTCCTCTCTGCTCTGCCCTAATGAGGCCCCATCTGGAGTACTGCGTCCAGGTTTGGGGCCCCCAGGACAAGACAGGGAGCTGTTGGAGAGGGTCCACTGGAGGGCCACAAAGGTGACCAGAGGGCTGGAGCACCTCCACTACGAATACAGGCTGACCGAGCTGGGCTTGTTCAGCCTGGAGAAGGGAAGGCTTTGGGGAGAGTTCATTGCATCCTTCCAGTACTTAAAAGGAGCTTATAATCAGGAGGGAGACCAGCCTTTTCCACAGCTGATAGTGATAGAACAAGGGGGATAAAAATAAAAGAAGGGAGATTTAGATAAGATATTAGGAGGAAATTTTTTGTATGGAGAGTGTGGTGAGGCACTGGAAGAAGTTGCCTAGAGAAGCTGTGGATACATTGCAGACCAGGCTGGGCAGAGCCCTGGGCAGCCTGATCAGATAGTTGGCAACCCTGCCCATGGCAGAGGGGTTGGAACTAGTCAGGCTTGAAGACCCTCTACAACCCACAACATTCTATGATTCTGTGATTCTATAATTCTTCATAAAGAAATGCCACAGAAGAACAAAGAATTGAGTGGAAGGACCTGCTCACAATTAATGTCTTATATCAAAGCTCATCCAGAAAAGAAAATAGAAATATCTAGTACAAATATGAAGGTTAAAGTCAATTCATTTATAGTAGTGCTACCAGGCAGCTGAGCAAATCTGATGATGATCGGCAAGATTAATCCTCCAAGGCAAGAATACTTAGTAGAAACAGTCAATCCTGAATCAAAGGGGTCCAGGAAGGCTGGATGCTCCTTAAGAAGGAAGTCTCACAGGTGCAGGAGCAGGCTGTCTCCCTGTTTTGTTAGGTGAGCTGGTATTGAATGTAGTTAAATACAGCTGGCAACCAGTCACAAGTGGTGTTCCCCAGGGGTTGGTACAGGGGCCTGTCCTGTTTCGTATCATTACTGATGACCTGGACAAGGGGACTGAGTGCACCCTCAGTAAATTTGCAGATGACACCAAGCTGGAAGGAAGTGTCTATCTGCCTGAGAGTAGGAAATCCCTTCAGGGGGATACAGACAGACTGGATTGCTTGGCTGAAGCCAGTGGGATGAAGTCCAGCAAGACCAAGTGCCGGGTGCAGCACTTTGGCCAAAACAACCCCAGGCAACACAACAGGTTTGGGGCAGAGCAGCTGGAAGATTGTTATGGACGAAATGGACCTGGGGATGTTGGTCAATGCTCAGCTAAACATGAGCCAGCAGTGTGCCCAGATAGCCAAGAAGGCCAATGGCATCCTGGCATGTACCAGAAATAGCACTGCCAGCAGGATAAGGAAGTTGATTGTCCCTCTGTACTCAGCACTATTGAGGCTACACCTGAAGTACTGTGTTCAGTTTTGGGTCCCTCACTACAAGAAAAACATCGAAGCCCTGGAGAGCATCCAGAGAAGGTCAATGAGGCTGTGAAGGGTCTGGAGCACAAGTCTAATGGGGAGCAGCTGAAGGAACTCGAATTGTTCATTCTGGAAAAGAGGGTGCTCAGGGACCTTATTGCCCTCTACAGCCACCTGAAAGGAGGTTGTGGCAAAATGCCTAGCTAGTGATAGGACAAGAGGGAATGGCTTCAAGTTGCACAAGGGGAGGTTTAGGTTGGATATTAGGAAAAATTCCTTCTCTGAAAGAATGGTCAGGCCCTGAAATAGGCTGTTCAGGAAGGTGTTTGAATAACCATTTCTGGAAGTGTTCAAGAAACATTTAGGCGTGGTAGTGAAGAACATGGCTTAGTGAGGAAATGGTGGTGGTAGGTGGATGGTTGAACTAGATTATCTTGGAGATTTTTTCAACCTTGGTGATTCTATGATTCTATGAATTAAAAGAAAATAGGGCACAAGGCAAATAAATTTTTTCACCAGCCATCCTTGGTCCTATCAGTTACCCCTGACAGCACGTTAAGCACTCAAATTCAAAAACCACATGAATTACATGAAATTTATCTTCTTTCATCCCTAATTGGGAACAGCAAGTGGGAAAAGCAGCAGAATTTCAGTCATTCCATGCCGCAGACAAGGCTGGTGGGAAGGAGGCAATGACTGGGAAGGATATGTTTGCATGAACAAGTGAGAAACCACCCATATCCACATCTGTGTGTGTGTTTATGTACTGCTGCTCTCAATCACATAGCCTTGGGAAAGCCAAAAACCTTTCATAACTGGCTGGATATGAAGCCACTTTTCTCTCTCCACTGGTATAGAAGAAATAATTTCTGTGGTCATTAGGAAGCTGCAGATAATTTTCTTAAGACATTTTGCCACTTCTGGGGGGCCTATTTTCTTCTCCATAGGCTGTTTAATTCTTATTAATATCAATGGGGGTTATGCACACATGTGGAGAACAAATTAGATTCTTCATTGTTTCCTTCTGATAAAATTAAATGTTCTTTCCACATGTTAAAATTAGCTCACATACTGTTGTTCTCATGGCTTTGAAAGTAGAGAACATTAGTCATTAAATGACTCTTAAATTATTTTGTCTCTTATTAAAAGACCTTGCTCTACTTCCAGAGTCTGAAACTAGTTGTCAAAAGCCTCAGTCATAGCTTGAGTAGATGGCTGAGCATCAGTTTTTGAGTGTTTTTATGACTATTGATTTCATGCTTAGGCTGGAGGGAAAACCTTATTGCCAAGTGCATTATAGAGACTAGATCTGAGTAGCAGTTGCTTCATACTAATCCAGTCAATTTTTTCTCAGTCAGTTCTTATTTCCTTTTTTTCGTATTTACAAGCATTGGAAGATGAATGCTTCTGTCACAATCTGTATCAGAACTGTCTTAACTCATTTTCCTCTGTTGCCTGTAAGTAAAAAAATATGAAATAAATTTTCACTGACAAGACTCTGTGCTGCACTTTAATACCATCATTATGTAAGGAATCATTACTGTGCATGATTTGGTATATGCAGAGTGCTGAGATGAATTTTATACTCTTTGAAATGTTTTTCTTAGGACAAATGCTTATAATTACAACAGATCTATTAATATTTATCATTGACACTGCATCAAAGAAATAGCAACAGAGATTATTCTGTGGACCTTTTGACCTTTTTAGAATATGGAATGCTGAACATTAACATTCAATAAGTGCAGTTCCCTGAAGGATGGTGACATAAAACAAATTGGGCTACTTAGAAACTGCACTCCCTGTGGATCACACAGTAGCAGAGAATGACTAAGCATTACAGCTTCCTGGAACACAACTGGAGATGCAGTTGCCATTGCAAATGGAAGAGGAACATTGTGTTGGTAACATCTGCTTACCTGTTCTGGAAATTGTTCAAGATGGGTGAATGCCTACATTATGAGATACTGGGGGATACTAAAATATTAGAAAAGCTTTAGATATGATCTTGGGAAATACTTTGATAGAAGTCTATGGGGTAAAATCTGAGTGAATCCATTTTTAAACTACAGCTAATAAAAATGAAGAAAACAGAAAAACCTGTACCTAGGTAATAGATTGAGTCAAGAAATGGGAGTCAGTGAAGTCACCTGACCCACTAATCAAGTCAGCATTTTCATAGAAAAATTGATAGTATAATGATTGGAGAAAATCTATTATCATGACAATAAGCTAATCTATCAAAATCCAGAATCAGCATCTTTTTAGTTTAATTTATTTTAGTCTTATTAGCATGAAAAGTAGCTTTTCACTGCAATTCATAAGCTATTTAAACTTTTATTTTTTCAAAACTACAGTTAGCTATCACAAGTTGTAGGATTATTTTTCTTGTTCTATTCTGACTGATTCAGAATTTCTTTACAAACTTGAAACAAGACACAATCTATCTGATACCTAATTGTACTTATTTTTCAGATCTGATTTCCTTTTATTTTCTTTTTAATTGAAATATTTTCTGTCAATATATGCTGAAATGTCAAAACAACAGTTTGTGGATAAGCAGGTATGAAAAACTGTTTTTTTGTTGTTGTTGCTTGTTTGTTTTGTTTGCTTCTTGGTTTGACTTATGAATGTCTTTCAGCCTTAACTGGAGTTCAACAGATCTTCTGGTTTCTTGGAAGCTCTTGTTTATGAAAATATGACTAAAAGGCTTGCTACAAATTATTTAAGTCATCCCATGGAAGGTGGAAGTCATGGTATAAGAACACCTACATTTAGGCACCTAGATGCCTTAGTGACATCAATCCCCTTACAGCCAATCAAGATTTCGTCAATACTGTCAAAAGATCTTAAAGAGCCATTCATTCCACCAGGTAATATGTGTTTTTTTTAAAGTGAGGTGAGGTCTGCTGGAGCTGAATCCCATTGGGAAATGACTCCCAGAGGGAACTTCCACAAATTGGATGTTCCTCTAAATCTTTCACCTTATTAAACTCCAGCTTTTCCGGTCCAGAGAGCTTAGATTTGCTTTGCTGACTTTTGTGCATTTGGTTTTCAGAGATTAGAGTAAGGGATTTGTTTAACCAGGCCATTCTATACTTTTTACTAATCATGCATCTTGTTTCAGGCAATTGCCCTGTGATGATTTCAGTGTCACAGAGGCAAGATCTGTTCTGTAAAATCTTATTTCCATTCTTTGAGCCTTTTTCATGCTTGAGAATAATCTTATTTAAATTTGTATATTTAAGGATTTCTATTCCATACAGTGAAATGGGATCCTACAGTGGCTGAGATCATCAGACTTGAGGAAGTAGTCTTGGCCAGCTCAATGCCGTTGTGATGCAGACATTGCCAAGAACATTCTAAGGGGTTCTCTTGTCTAGATATGTGTGGTGAGAGAAGGCAATTCCTTTCTCCACTTTCGTTCTTGCCACATTGTTATTTTAATCCTGTCACTTTTATTCCTATCATCCAAAGTGAAAGAATGAATTAATGAATCTGATCTTCCTTTAGAGAAAATGTTCCTTACATTTTTAGTGTTCAAAGCAAAATAGATGCTAAGTGAATGCTTCCAACCAAAGTTGTGCTGGGATTACCTTTAGAAGTAAATAGCAGAAAGTAGTCTATTACAGACTAATGGGGCATTGCCTGTCCTGACAAAACAGCCTGCAAAATTAGTTTAGCACAGAAATAGGTTGGAGCAAGTCTACAAGACAACACAGTGGTTAAGCTGGTGCTAGCAATCAGTCCCCGTTAATGTCACTGTCTTGAGATCCTTTTCCGGAAAAAAAAAATAATATAATAATAATCCTGGAATTTGTAGAAAATCAATGCTTTTAAAATAAACAACTCACTGATAAGGCTTTTCCTGTTAAAGAGTGTCCACTGTTCAAAATGGCTTATTAGCTTAAAAGAAAGTGGGTATAAGGCTTGGGTAAAGAATGAGAGTTTTCTACAGAAGCTGAAACCATTCTGCCAGCCTAGGACTGTGCTCTAGGACTGAACACCTGTATTGGTATCTCCCAAGTATCTGGCTTTGTCATTGCTTATCTATTTTATTCAGAACTGTCACTGTCCTATCAGACATTTTTGGAAAACTGTTGATAAACATCTCCACCTGTACCTCAGCTCCTACAAACAACTGTAGAGTTGTCTGATCCTGTAAATAGGGAATCTTTTCAAACAGTTTATCACGTAATAAGGTGTTAGCAGGCAGGAAATTTTGCTGCAAGGATATACTACAACTTCACTGCTAAAGTCTTTCAGGTTTATACTGAGGACAGAAAGCTATAAAGCTGTGTCCTTTACAAACGATTTTTTTGGCTGCTGTGATTTACTCATTTGAGAAAATCAATTGGCTGCATGTGTATTGATAGTGGCCACTAACACAGATTTATTTATATCAGTCTTTCCTGAAATCACCAAGAGCTGTTAGATAAAACAGAAGAGTAAATGATGCTGAAGTATTATACTGAAAAATTGTTTTCTTAACTTTGTTATAGCTAGTAAAATTTGCAAGTCTCAATTCCCTACACTTGATATCCATGGGGAGTAATACAGAATTCCTCCAGCTAAAGCTGGTCAAAGGTGAGGCATGTGGGCCAAGTACATTATGCAGGAGAAGATGAGCATCTTTTTGTGAACTAAGGTTATCTATACTCCCCCTCTGTTCACGAGGTATGCTTGGCTTTACAACCAGGTGTTGCAACTTTTTCAGGAGAACTTTGTTCTCCTTAAAAGATGACAAATTACTGTATGGGCAGTTGAAACATATTCATAGATAATATTGCCCTTCTGGTTATTGTACCAGTGTAGAAACCTGAGATTTCCACTGTCTGAATGTATTAATTAGTATCAGTGGTGCTATACAATTTTCTGGCTCATTCCATTAAAAAAATTCCTTCTACATCAAGTACTGTCAATATTAGTGGAAAGTTTTCAGATCAAGTGTACATGTATTGAACTTTTTGATGCTTTTATATCCACTAAAACGTACAAAAATGCATTTTCAATAAAATAAAATATGGGTTCTTGTTATGACTGTGTTTGCATATGGTATAATGCATGGCTATAAATTATTTCTGCAGATGGATTTAAATAAGCATTATTTTGACTATTTTATGTTATTATTTAAACAATAGACTAAATTATCTTTATTCTACAGACTCAAAACACCACTTATGCAATCTGCAGTGCAGCTCTAAACAGCACATCACTGCTGCCTTATAGTCACATGTCTTCACAAACTCCTTCCTTAATTCTAGTAGTTCATTTGCAGGGACAAACATATATGATGAAACTTCATATTCTGCTTTTTCCAAAGGAAATAAATTGTTTGTTGAGTGCGAGTCCATGGCTGTGGATCTAACTACGTACAAATTTAGCTCCTGTAAGCTGAATTTTCTGTATTATTTAGGTCTGTGTGTAGAAGTAAATGGAATAGCACTGATACAAGAGCTGTGAATTGATGGCAGGGAAACATGCTTATCCATTTTTCACTATGCCAAATTGTCTCTGAACTGAAATTTCATTTTTAAAGTTAATAGTCTATCATTCACAAGGAAAACTGAGGTCTTTTCTGTAAGCTTATTTGTAGATGAAAGAGATAGAAAATCTGAACTTCCTTAGACAAGCTTCTTGCTAGACCTCTGCTTTTAGTTATTTCCTGAAAAACTGCTTCAACATAAATAAAGAAGTGCTTTGGCTTAGCCTTGAGATATGCTGTAAAGTTAGCATAGCCTTGGATGCCAAATTTTTACATTTTTTCACCTTCACAGAATTGCTCATGAGACATGTCACTCACTGCAAGGCTGTCTTCCCATCCTTTCCATACAGCAACATTAAAACAACAATGAAAACAATTCTCTTCAAGCATAAAGCTTTGGGAATACCAGGACTCATGTAGTCACTTCAGACAGATGATAATGGCCCTTTAACCTGCTATCTTAATATGTATTTTGTTTTTCACTCATCTGAAAATTGCTAGAGCAATTTTATCCTTCTCCTAAACTGTAGCTTGCTGCCCACCAAAGCTTTGGAGCTTTTACACTTCATTTTATGGCTATAGGGAACATCCATACATTTTTCTGAAAGTCAGTTTGAAGATCCTTCTATAATGCTCATCTGCTACTGCTGGGTGTGGAAACAAGAATAATAATTGTTTAGTCATCTCGGAGCAACATTGCCAAAGAAAGTGGCTGCTTTTGCTGAATTGGGGTGAAAGGTCTGATGAATTAAAAGGATGCTGCTGAAAACAAAAATTGCCTTAGCTGGGAGTGATGATGAAGCACAGTATGGTGCATCTTCCTTTACACCTGAGCCTGCTTGACCTGATGAGCAATTTCAGACTGGAAGCGTCTTAACTGCATGGAAGAGAATGGAGAGATGGAGATGACCCTTCTGCTTCAAGCAAAACCTTAAAAGAGACTAGCATAGGTGGAAAAAAGTATTCACTGCTAAAAAAAGAGGTGGAGACTGTGTTTCCCCCAGCCATACTGTTACACTCTTCTGTGAACATCCCACAGTTGGCAATGGGAATGCTCATCTATCAGCACCTGTAGAAGGAGTATCAGAATGTGACTTAGTAACTGCATTGAAAATTAAAAAGAAATACTTTGTTCCAGTGACCTCAAAGAGCATAAAATCTACGTGCTTTCTTTTCATGCCAAGGTGGAGTAACTAACAATTGTGAACAGAAGTCATGTTCCCTCACACCTTTCCTGCCTGTTCTCTGAAAGCAGATCTTCCACCCTGCTGGATACAACCTGCCAGCTTTTATTTTGGTTGGTTTCTCCTTCTAGTCCATGTTTCAGATGTTCTTGTGCCCTCTGCTTGCTGTTACTCCTTTCATACGACTTCCTGTGACTTGCTCCTGCAATGTTGTGGAAACTGTGATGGCAGCAGACTGACACTTACCAGAGTGTTGCAATAGCACTTCCAAGAGGCTTGACTGCACATCCTACAGGCAATCTGATTGGGGTTATTTTCCTCGTGTTTGTGCTTCCCAGAAATGTGTGTCAGCTCCTGAGAGAGGAAGGCACGTGGTCCCTGCTGGTGCAAGTGCTATGGCTGGCACTCTGAAGCCAAGGAATTTGCTGCCGCTCTGGAGGCAGAGTGCTGCGACCTTGCAGTGGGTGTAAGGCCTTCCTGCAAACTGAGCAAATCTGTGCTACTTCTGTCACTCTCTTCTTTTTCTGGAGGAATTAATGTGCTTACCAGATGGCTATAACAGAGCTTACCAACCAGCACACAAACACCATGCTGTCAAAATATCTAGCTGCCATCTTAGACACATATTTTACTAATGTCAGTAAGATTGTATTTAGACAGACTGAACTAAGAGCTCCCATTTTGAGGTAAATTCCATTTGTTTCTCTGATTTTGCACCAGCAACTTAGCTCCATAAAAAGTTACCGATTTGAGGAAAACATCTTGCTGCATCATGGATATCTCTGATAAGATGTGTCTCTCAAAATCTCAGTGAATAGAAATAAATCCCTGGCTCCCCCTGGTTCCAGATCTAGATTCAAGATGCATTAAGTAGCCATCGGGAAGAGAGATGCTCATTGCACATATACACATACATAATCATAAAATACTCCACAGCTTTTCACAAACAGTAGAGAATCCATTCTTTCCCTTGCTTGCCTCCATTCTTATTCCTGCACATCATCTTTTTCCAACCTAAATTGATCTGTGATTCTGTGAGTCCTGCACCTCTTGGGTTTACCGATACAAAGAATTTTTATCCTACATTCAAATTCAAAATTAGGATTGGAATCCAGATGCACAGTGCTACAGGCTTTTCTCTTCAGAATGGACCTTAAATTCACAATATCACTTGGTGGCACAGCTCCTGCTTTTGCAAAGGATTGAGAAAAGAGTGAGCACTCTGTTTAATAAAACCATTCCCCAGTCTGTTGACTCATGGATTCTCCTAGTAGCTCTCGAGTTTGCACTGATCTGACAAGGTACTGCCACAATTGCTGCTTTGATTCACTCATTCCCTCCTCAGTGTGCTGCTGTGGTTTTGGCCAGTCCTTTTCCAAATGCATGGTTCTGTGACTGGCCCATCCATGGCTCTCCCATTCACTTAGAACCTCCAAGAAGGCAACAAACAAAACCAAACCAGATTCTGCAGCACAGTGCAGGCAGAGTGTTCACCTAAGTGAAATACAGGGGCTGCATTGCGCCATACAAAATGAAATCAAGAAATTCAAGAAGTTAATTGCAGGTATTGGATATGAAGTGCCACCCTGGTTGTCTAGTCACTGATCAGTGTTTTCAGACCTGAGCCTTCCTGCTTAATGCTTCCTTCTTTAAATCCAGTTTAAATCTCAGGCAGCCTGTACCCTGAAGGTCACCTGCTTATCCAAGTGGTACAAACTTGATTCTTGTCCTATTTAAAAGCACCATTTTGCATTCTCTTCTCTTCCATCTCCTACATATGCAGAAGACTACAAGCAACACAGAACTGCTGCATGGCTGCAAGAAGTGTGTTAGAACTCCCTTCTCACCTGCTTTTCATTGGCTGTTACAGCTAGACTGGGGAGGAATATTTAGAAGAACAAAAATAAGCACTGAACACACAGTTTAAAAACAAGCCTTTGGTAAACTCATACAGGAGAAGGTACTGGGTTTTGGAAACTGTCTTGGAAGAGTGACTTACACTGACTGAAGTCAGCATGACATGAATTTTGCACTGTCACCATAAGACAGCCAAGCTTCTTGCTTGGTCTTCCTGACAGTGCAAGGCTGCAGCCAGATGGAAAGCTAGGATCCTTCCCTTCTAACATTCTCACAATAATTATTTGGCTCCATCATATTCTTATGTGGATTATTATGTATTTGACAAAGGAGAAAGCAGATATTTTACTGCTCACCTGAATCTTCTTAAACATCTGAGAAGAAATGCATTTTACAAGGAATTATAGCAGCTATTTATGCAAAAATGTGTGCCTTTAAACTTCCTTCCACCTGTGACAACGTTAGCTTTCTATGATGATGTAAATGTGATTTGCTTTAAAAAAAAATACCAGAAATCCTATCTCACATATAATTATGCGATGAGATTACAGTAACAAATTGTCTACATCAGTTTACCTCTTGTAAGCATTCATCCATATTATCTGCATACTACTACTCCAGGAGAAAGGTAAAAATGTGGACTAATGGCACTGCAGCTCTGCTGTGTGTTCCTGCTGTCTTATCAATCACACAATCCAGGGTTGTACGTCTCTGGATCTCAGTCAAGAGGAATCCAGCAGAGCAAGTTGCCTTTGCTGTCAAATTCTTTTAATATCAGCTAATTACCCTGTGGGTATTAATTTTCAAAAGCAGACTTTCATGAAATAAGGGGTCAGCAAAACCTATCTAAACACTGTAAGAAACTTGATAAGGAAGTGGTGTCTTCTTAAATGTTCAGGTGTCACTGAGGTTCCAACAGTCTGATTTCCAGCCTCACTTTCCTTCTGCTGTGCTGCTGCAGTCCTGGCACAAGCTTTGCTTCTAAGCATTTTCCCTGTGATCTATGCAGGGCAATTAGCATTAAGTCCATGGTGAAGGATGTGGCTGACTTACATGAAATATCTTTGCAGAGCAGTTTGTGCAACATCCGTGTCAGGAAATCAGGATGTACCGAAAAATTAAATTGTAATTACTTGTGTTTGGTGAATGGGCTGCTCGTTATTGATTCTTGCTTTAAAAATAAGTCTCAGAGTGAACAATGCTTATCGAACAGCCAGCATCATCTTCACATTAATCTCTTCCACTAATCCAGATGCAGGAGCAAATTGAAGCTTTTTCTCAGATTTTAGCTATGCTGCAATTCAACTAGACTTTTCCTGCAGTGTCTTTCTTGAAGATTACAAAAAGACATAAAGTGAACAGTTTAAGCTCATCTTCTTCTTATGGTTAAGAAACACCTTTAGGTGTAACCACCATGTTTCTTCTGTTGCAGCCTTTACAGTCCAAACTAATACTACAATATATGCGGAAACACTGGACAGATCTGTTACAACAAGTGCTGAACTTGATTTAATCTAGGGATTAACCATGGTCTTTGCCTAATCTGTTTGGGTCCACAGAGCAATCTAAAAAAAAAAAAAAAAACCCACAAAAACTGTGAGAGAAGTTTCTGAAATATTGTTTGTCCTTTTTATGAATAAGGCTCCACCTGTAATATTTTGCAAAACTGTGAAGACTTTCAGAAAATTAGAGTTGTAGGTAAGTGAAGAAGTTTTCTTTGGGATATCTCTTTGCTCTATTGAATCAAG
This sequence comes from Centrocercus urophasianus, assembly GCF_019232065.1. Classification (NCBI taxonomy): domain Eukaryota; kingdom Metazoa; phylum Chordata; class Aves; order Galliformes; family Phasianidae; genus Centrocercus; species Centrocercus urophasianus. Next base: position 15,024,924 of record NW_024884711.1, read on the forward strand.
AGAGGAAACCTGAATTCTGTTTTCTCACTTAAGTATTTGCTTGTACAGGGCAGGACACAGTGGGTACTTCCTGCTGTAGACATTTTACATGGGCAAGAAAATCAGAATAGATTTCTCTTGAGGATCAAGGGATACTTTAAGAATTAATAAAACTTGTCACTTTCTTCTTCTGGTTTAGAGTTTTAAATAATGAGTCATTTAAATACATTAAACAAACATTTAAACCAGCAACTCTGTGAATCTATCTCTTTATCTGGATTGTTTCTCTCTTGTTTCAGGTTCAAGTGGACTGAGTACCTCACCATGAACCCTGACTTCAAATAAACACCAGCCCTTGTTTTCTTTTACCAATTTTGTGCATGTGTTGTGGAACTACATCCATCTATGGACTACCTTTTCCCATACCCTGAGCTGAGAAAATATCAGATTGCCTAAAGGGTCAGGTATCCTATTGCAGTATTACATAGCTAAAATCCTTATAAAAATATGAATGAACTTCAGGAAAAAAGAAAAGTATTCTTTTTCTGCTGAAAAATCTAGTGTCAGAAGACAAAAGCCTTCAGAGAGGACATTGTCTATTCTTTATTTGCATAGCATCTGAAGCCAAACTCCATAAAATCCATGCTTTTCTTTCATTTGCTAGAAGTTCTGAACAGTCAGAAAACCTGTCATGTTTAGATGAGTTTGTGTTAAAGGCTTTTTTTTTCTTCTTTACTTTGAAAATGTCAAAATGATGGAGCTTGTTTCACTGTACGAGGCGAACACTAATTTGAAACCAACATGCACTTCTAAGTATTTTAGTATTACTAACTCCATAAGGCTTCCCCTGGGAAAATTTTCCTAAGTAAAGTATTCCTCAGTATTCTTCCCACACTCTCAGTATCTGGAGAACAGGTTGGCAGGGTGCTGCATACCCATAAAAAAAAGACTCCTGACCTTAATAGCTTGAAGTCTTCATAGACTTGGCTTTTTTTTTTTTTTTTTTTTAATTTTTTAAATGCTTATTTAAAATTCAGAATTAGCATGGAAAAACAGCTTTAGGTATGTATTTGGGAGCTGAGCAACCCCAGAGTACCAGAGATTTGGGGACATAAATGCAAGCCTTTAACTTGGGCATCTCGGGGAATTACAATATATTGTTTCTGATCTTGCCTTTTGAAAATGTGTTCACGAAAGCTTTCTGTTTCTCCTTCACTTATGCCAGGAGGGCATGTTATCTGCTTCCTGCCATAAGTCATCAGAAACTTTCTTTTCCTCTGCTGCATCACTGTGAAAGTGAGAACAACTTAAAGGAGTGAAAGCAATTTGTTCTGCAGGAGATATTAGATAAAGGATGCCTCAAGGATTCTTCATACCATGTAAAGATGGTGATAATGCTGAATGACATTATACATCATTGTACAAAGCAAAGCAAGCTCAGCAGCAAAAAAAAATCCTCTCTTGTCTCAGACCTGTGATACATTTTCCTGCCTATATAATCAAGAGATGCTGTCCATGGCAGCAGCTCTATTGGCTTGGCTGAGATGGCATGGAACATCAGAAGGCCTAGTTCAGAAGATCTGTGAACCATAGAGGGCAGGTCTGAGGCATCTGTACTTGCCTACATCTTTGGAAAGCACAACACAGAGAAAAATGCTTTATAAACTCCTTGCTTGGGCTTCACTAGGGATCTGGAGACCCCTGTCACTGCCAATTTCTAAAGCTGCGGGTATTAAGAATCAAAGCAAGAGATTAAATGAGATTGCAGCAATGCAGCTAATGTACTGCTCATATGGCAACAGCAGAGTTCATTAAATGTGGTGATGCTTGAAATACTGCTGAACACACTGTTCAGCACTTCATTTCCAAAGGAAATCTTAGAAGCATGAGACCTCTACTCTGAAAACTATCTCAAAATTTGGAATATAAAATCCTGAAAGTTACCATCTGCATTGACCAGTGGGGTTCTTATTTTCATCCTCTCTCGTAACATGAGAAAAATTGCTTATATTTTCCAAATTGCTTTTAAATATCTAGCAAAAATATGGGATCTCATAAAATTAGTTGAAGCAATGCATCTTGTGCCAGAAGCATGTTAAATTACCTTCCTCCTTCATTAGCCCATATTACAAGTTCTGTTTCATGGCAGAAGCTCTTCTGTTCTCATTCTGGATCTTGACTCAGGTGCTGATGTATTTGTGCTCAGTCTGAGCTGGGCCATGTAAGAAGGACAGCTAATGGACAGGAGAGAGCCTGAACCACACTTGCCCTGGGGAGATTTCAGCTGGATCCCAAAGGCTCACAACTCATACAAAGTCAGTGCTGCATACTGAACCATTTTCCTTGCAGGAACCACAGATTTTTTGGAACTTAGTCTCATCTGGATGCTGAAGGTGTGAATTTTCCCATTCTCTTACTGTCTGCTGAAAACAGGGCTTTTTCACATTCAGACACTTTTTTTTTTTTTTTTGGTGTGAAGAGGTCTGAATCAGCAATGTCACCTCCATTAGCAGAATAAATCAGAACATATCCTGAGGTGAGCAATGTTACTTACAAAGAAGTCAGATGAATAATAAATACACTGAATTTTCAGCGTGTGACTGAAAATAGATAAAGCCTTGAAAGTTTTACCTAAATAATGGTGGTGTTGGGTGTGGGTTAACCAAACCTGACTTTCTTACAACTGTTTTGAGCATATACTCTGCTCCTTTTAAACACTTGTTTTAATTTCCTCTCAGTTTTGGGGAAGGAAATTAAGTTTTTCTGGTTCCCTCCAAGGAATAAGTGGCAAAAGTTATTCTGGCTTCCTTATACTGAGCAAGAACTGAAACAGCAACCCCTTCCTCTCATTCCTCTTGGCCAAGGCAGCGCTATATGTGAAAGGCTGGAAGAGATAAACCCTACAAAACAAAGAAAACACCTCTAAGCCCCTACACAGCAATTCTTTCACAGTTCACAGCCTAAAGATGACATTTCAGAAGAAAATCACTATACCTCAGACACTGACTATCAAGGAAGCACACAAAATTAACATCTGTGTAGCAGAGGCCAGATAACAGCAGTGGTCCCTCTGGAGGGGCTCTCTGCACCTTGTGTCCTTTTCCTCCCACCACAATGTCCCTAAGGCTGCCACTTGGCTCCAAACTGCTGCAGGTTGATTCAAGAGGTGCAGAACAATCCCAGATCAGGCCATGTGTGCACTTCAAACTTAGATGACATGCCTCAGAGGGTTGGCTTTTTTTTCCCCCTGGAAAAACAGCCTGAACAAAAAGGTTATTACAACCTTGGAATCCTTTGTACCAATTTCCCATTGCTAATTACCTATTCTCAGTGATAGCCTCTTTTCTGCAACTCATCTCACATAGATCCTTTAGAAATTTCTGTTTTCTGTTTCTTCTTTATCTTTCCTTTTGCTGGAAATTATCCCACAATATTGGCACAATGCCTTCTAGGTCTCCTGTATCATCTCTTCAGAAATGATTGAGTGATTCTATTTTTTAAAGAAAGAGACATTTTAACTTTCTAAAGCAAGATTTCACAGCACACTGTATCCTGTTACATTCTGCTGGGGTAGTGGGGTGATTCATTTAATGATGTGTTATTACAGATTTCCCCTTCTCCTGAGTACTGAGGTAGAATACTTCATCTCAGAAAGCCAGCCTTTTCTAAACTGCTAGCAAAATAAATCCCTTATGAGAAACATATAACATGTGCAGCCTCCAAGGTTAGCAGGGAAAATAATGAAAAATAACCAGATACTGCAGTTTCATCACATTTGTCCCCAAGGCTCCTGACACACCACACCAAGTTGAAGAGCAGAGCCCAGCAACGATAGAATCTCAGGCAGGTAGAATAAAGCCTTGGAGGGCATTTAGCAGAGGGAAGCCACCCATAGCAGCATCCTTCAGATGCTACTGACACTGTTAGCTTTGCCATGAGCGTTTTGACTAATTTTGACTAAAAGAAATGGCTCATTCATGTGAGTTGCAGTTAGATAGAGGTAAAAGGGTTCAATAGCAAAGTATTGTCTTCAGAGGAAGTTACATGTCCTGACTGGAATGAAGTAGGCTTCCCTAGGTCTCACGTACCCTGGACGTGTTCAATTTTATCTCCCTATTTGTTGCTGCCCATCTCTGAGCTGCTTTGCTGTCAGACTTGGACATTCTGCACAATTAGGTGAGCACAGAGCAACCACAATTGTGTGTGTTGGAGCAGGAAGGACAGCATATCAGTAAGTTCATGAGACAAGATTATACAGAATATCTATGTACGTATGAATGTCTGTTTTGATTACTATCCACAGCATTGTGTTTTGTTTCATTTTGTTTTAAGATTCAGGCTTTCTAGCTAGCTTGGCCTGCAGGGGGCATTCAAAGAATTCAGTGGACACAGCACAATTTTCTTACTGTTACTATTGACAGCAACCCTTAAAAGTAGTATTTCATCATTACATTAAAAAGCTGAAGAATGCATTTTATTAAAAGACAAAAATGCCATTTTTCTGCATCTTCGCTGATTCTTCTGGCTGCTTAAGAAAGAGGGGACTGTAAAGCACATTTGTCCTCTAAAGTCTTGTTATCAGAAGACAGGTTGAGAAAAGGCCAGGGGAAAGGAACTTCTAAATATTTCACTTATCCATGAAAATATTTTAAAAGTTTTAAAGGTTTCTAGAAATAAGGCAAGCTATTTCAGAAATTCCTGTATTGTCTTTAAATTGAAACAGACTGCCTTTTAATATTATTAACTAGGTGAAACCTTATTTGAAGAGACGTATAACAGTGCACTGACAGTAGCACTTACATTTGGTTAATGTATTATGAACATAAATATAGTGAATCAGAGCAGGAACAGATGAACAAAACTCAGCCCTATGCTTTCTTCTGTGTTAGTATTTGTACAATCAACAAAAACACAGTGAACAATGTGGCAGAGGCTAGGTTGGTATTTTACAGGTTGTATAAATAGAAGGACTACCATGGTAGAAAGGGATAATAAAAAAAAGAAAAAACCAAATGCTCACCCATATCCTAGGCTTGCTGAAAACTCCAAAGGGAGCAATCTCCAGAAAGAGCACCTTCCTAGTGGCAGTCAGCCCTTAAATGGGGTCTAGGAGAGGTGCAGCCAGGCTCCACCTCTTCTGGTCACACAGCTGAATTGCCTTCACCTGTGCTCCATGGCTGACTCAGTGCTTGCCTCAGGTGGTCAATCAGAGGCTCAGGCCACAACTCGACATACAGTATCGTTTCACACTTCCTACCATTTCTTGCCTTTCAGCTCTATGTTGGAATTTCTGGCTTTGGACTTTTTCTTCTGAATGAATTGTGGCTCTACATGGTTGCTGTAGATAGGATATTGATGCAAATCTTAAATATAACAATTTTAAATATTTTTTATCCTTTTCTACATCCCATTAAACTTTATGAACTATGCAATATCTTTTTTTTCTCCCAATATAAATCACAGTTATATTTTGCCCTCAAATAGATGTCCTTGCAGTCTGCTTCTGCCTCCCTTTCTGTGTACTACTTGCTTATTTGTTTGAAAAAGGTCATGTTTCCTAGCATATAACATTAAAGAAAGGGTGGTATTATGGATGACACACACACATCTACAGCTTACTGTCCAAAATATTAATATACTATTTGTCTGTGACAAATACAAACCTAATTAAGGTGTCTTGAACAAAGACATGCTCTTTTTAACTGTAGAAACAATATAGAAGCTTTTTGTGTTTCTTTCTTGAACAGTTGCAGCCAGACAATGCATCTGTTCCCTTGTGTGTCTGGAGTGCACTGGAAATACTGTCTTTATTTGCGCTGTTTATTGAACGTGGCCCATTTGCTGCTAACAAGGATCTCAGCTGCAGCATTTACTTTGCAGTTAACTCTGTAATGCCTGTTTTCTCTTAGTTTGATAACAAGTGTTCTCAGCAGCATTATCTCTTTTACGTGTTGTCTCTGTTGTACATGTGTGATGTGTCATAATGTTTCATCTTCCTTGTTGACGTCTCTTGAAAATTAACATTTATCTTCTGATACAGCTGGTATAGGAGATATTTTGGAATATGTACTGTTTCGAAGGAGACTAACTAATCTAATAGAAACGCAGACATCTTATTTTCTCTTTTTTTATTTCTAGCCAATAAAAGATTCTGCCCCTTTGCAATTTCCTTGTCATGTTTAAACAAAAGGTGCTCTGCCACCTACACTCTCCAGCACAGTTTCTTGTCTGGTCCTTTCCTCTTTCCACTTGCTACCTGCATCCCAAGCTCTCCCTCCTGCAATTTCTCCTTCAGTTATAGCATTTTCCATCCCAAGGCACTTCCATATCTTGTATTTGTGGGGAGAAGGACTACTTCCACCATCCTCACCTCATCCACCACCCAATCTTCTCCTCTCCTCATCCCTTTGCACATAGGCATCATCTCCTCTGGCACACTGTGGGCAAACTAACCATCCTGCTTCAAAGTCCAGAAATCTGTTAAAAGGGAATATCCTTAGGAAACTTTAAGATGAGTCTTGGAAATAATAACAAGTCAAGCTAAAGATTTTCTCCAATTGTCTTGGGTCAAAATCCTGGCATGGAAAATTTCAACTTAACGTGGGCAAAATTGAGGAAATGAAAACAGGTCTTTTAATGGAAAGGGTCCAGCACTTATAATCCAGAACATACTGGGAAAATACAGTAGCTGTGGCGTCTCTTGTGCACATTTTCCATGGCCAAATTCACATTATAACACTGGCATTATAGCTATTTATAACATAAGCCACTAAAATTAGTGGCACATGTAGCAGAATTTGGGGAAGTATCTAGAAGATTGTGTAGCAAAGTTCATTTATTAAAAAAGAGTCGGAGCTGACATAAATTCTGTTTGCTTTGAATAACCAAATGCCCTCGTACATCCAGGATTTTCATACTTTCCAAGGATAATCTAGCAAGTGCAAACACTGAGTACCTACTTTCTCCTTCATACCTGAAAGCAAATGGTCTATACTTGCCAACTACCTTTTAGCAATAGGCTCTTAAGGCACAAAGAAACCCTTGGAAACAGGGATTTTTCTGAATAATAGACATACATAGGGAAAACAGCAGCAGCTGCATATGCTTTTGCTTCTGTGAAAGTTTATATCTATTTGTAACCACCTAACTGTATTTTGAGCACCTCTTTGGTAAATGAGCAAGTTCACTTCAACATGCATTTTCTTCCTGGCTAGAGAAAATTTTAAAAATAATTTCCATCCTGTACTATGCATGTCTGCACCTCTGGAAGGCCCTACTGTGTGGTGAACAGAGTGGCTGAAAGGCAGACAGAAACACACAGGTGATGAACAAGGGGAATTGAAAAGCAGTTCAGATTTTTCCTTCTGATTTTTTTTTTAATTATTTTTTTTTTAAGGTTGATAAAATGGAATATGGTGTCCCATCTTCTTGGGTTTGTTTGGAATACCAAATGGAAAGCATGCCTTGGTTCCTAAAATTTAATGGCCCTAAGGAGAACTTCTTTAATTTCAAGAAACCACATACAGTGAAAGATGGCAAAAACACAGGCAGTGTGTTAGTGATAGGGGCAGGCTTTTCTCCACGTATCCTAGATGTTATTAGGCTGAGATTAGCTTGAATTATAATAATGGAACAGGATATGCTGTAAACAAAAATGCTGTGAGAAGGGTTTTATATGAGTAAATGCTGTTTCCTTAATATTACTTTCCATTTTTGAGCACTTGTCCCTAGGATTCCCAAAAATTGGTACCACTGATATTTCCTGGGCAACTTCTAAAGTCTTTTCAGTTCAACATATTTTTCTCCTTTACATTTTAAAGAAGTTTATGTGGAAAGGAGCTATGAGGAAGTTACTGCTTTTAGTGATAAACATTGGTGTTCAGAAACCTATTAGGCTAAATTGCCTGTAATACTCAAACAAAGGAAAATCAGAAATAGAAAACTTAAGGGAAAAAAGTTTTAGATAGATAAATAGTGATTCATAATGGAAAAAACATCCCTTTCCTTGTAGTTCTTATGATTCATGATTCCTACATGCAAGAATGAAACCAGGTTATCTCTACCAAAAGTTGCTTTAAACTCTTCATAGGACTTGCCTATCATCTGTCTTTAGGCTCTTCTCCAATCAGCTTGGTGCAGATGCTTCCTTTTTCCCTTAAAAAGATTTGTCTCCAGTAACTTGCAAGCAAAAGCCTTGATGTCTTTATTAACAAAAATATAAATGTGTGTAAATTCCACTTGCGGATTTGAAGCCTGCATCCCTACAGGCCTGTTTGAATGGCTTTTAGAGCAGGACTATGAGCCTACTATTAACTCGCAAGATTGTTTAAGTACTGAGTTGAGGCAGCCAATCAGCCAATATTTTGAGGTTTTAGTGGTGCTTAAGGAACAAAAGCTTCTGGTGGATGGATAGAATTTCCTGCATTAGATATATTTACTCTCTTCCAGATTGATTGTCTCCTCGCGTCCCTAAGCAGTGAGACGTGATGCTAAAGAGCATTGAAGAGAAAAGGTCAGATGCATTAGGCTGCATGGGGCTGAAGGTTGAAGACCCACCCTGCCCCAATCATATGCCTGGGGAGTTTCACACTGTGGCTGCTTTCCTCCATTAGCAAATGTTTTGCTTACTTAATTACTTGATTGTAATGCTTCTTTTCTTGAGAGTCCTGAAGATGCCCTTAGCTTTGTGTTTACCCCTTGGACTTAGATGCAGATTCTGTCTGACCTTCTGTGTGGCCACTCACAGCATGCACGTGACCCCCTCCTCTTGCATGACATACAAAGAGAATCTAATTCAAAGCGTTCATTGTTTATGGCTGGTTTTTAGCTGTTTTAGCTTCAGGGTTTTAAGGCTGGGGAACAGCTAATCAAAGGCTAGTGCAGAAAACTGATTTCAGCTGTCTCTTTATAGGTTTCACATTTTTCATTTGTCTTCCCCCTCCCAATACAGTCCCCTTTCCTAGAACTGAGAGGAAAGCAAAGGCAAGTTTAAAATCTCCAGAAATGTCTGTCTGTCTACAGGAAATTAAGGGTGAATGGGCCCTTTTTACCTTTATGCCCTCCACTCCTTCACTTAAATATACAGGCTTTGCTGTTGCCACTGACAGCTGCTTTCAGGACAGGCAAACTTCTCTCAGTCATCACCCTGGGACTGCTTCTTCCAACCTGAAGTGTGTTTGCTGCTTGCTTGTAACCATGGAGGTATACACAGCATTTCAGAAAGAAAACAGCCCCCCTCATGGCCAGGGCTGCAGCCAAAGCCAGATATGCTCTGCTCTCTCAGTCTTTTCGAAAGGACAGCTCTGTTTCCTTCGACAGTGCTGTTTATAGCTTCACCAGATGAAAACTGTCACATCCCATTTCCACTGAGACTGAATGATATCTGTTGGCTGAATGTAGGATTGAAAAAACAGAACTTAGTTCAGCTTTAATGCTTGCATAGACACCATGCAAATTTCCCTCAAATGAGCCAGGAAATTCTAAATATCATCTTGTTGCAAAGAAATTGCTGTCTCCAAAGGTCAATTTGGAAATGTTGTGACCTGTGATGTCCTTTACCATTGGCTGCATTTCCCAGAAAATATGTGAATTCTGGATGAGATGACTGCTCTGACTGGAGCTATGTATTCAACACCAAGAACAGATACAGTTGTGTTTTTTAAAGCACCATAAACTTAGCAAAATGAGCTTGCTAATGATAAAGCTACCAATCCAAACAATCACATCCTGCATAGTCTGTATGGAATCCCGCTGTGTGTTTCAAGTGAAAGTACTTTAAATATGGTTGCTTGAATTGGATGAACATTTCCTATGTAAGCATGATTTATATTTTTATTTATAGTCCAGTACACTTACCAGATTTCCAATGATTTCTGTGCTACCTGAAAAATGATTACTATGTTAGTGGAGAAATGAGTTTGGATAGCACAGCCCCCGGTCCCTGGTAGCTATCTTACTTTATAATTTCTTGGAAGCTTGAGAAGTAAATCTTCATTGCTTTGCACTCAGTGACAGAGACTAGTGAGCAGAATGATGAAAGGGAAGATTTAGGATCTTCCTATGTCAAAGGGGAGTAGGAACAATTTTCTGGTGTAAACCCTGCACTCCTTCTTCTAGCTGAATAGGGAGTGTTTGAAATATGGTGTAATTTTCTGTATTGGAGCCCACTTGTTAAGGTTTCTATTGGCATCTTTCAGTTTTGTTACCAGATTAGCAGAAATCACCTGACAAAAAGGAGGGCTGTAAATTCTCTATATACCTCACAGGGAGAGTCGTCACATACATCTTTCTTGTTTACACACATCCCTTCCCAATTCCTTCAGAAAATTACTTCAGAGAAGCAGTGTATCAGTGGATGCTACCATTACAGTGTATAAGATAAATTACTAACCAACTTTCTAAAGCTTATTATACATAAATTTTAAAGAAAGCTTGGTGTTATTGGTTTGTTACTCACTGGATTTATACTTCAAGATTAGAGACGTGCCTAGAACAGATTTTTTCTTTCATTTCAGCTCCTTCACAGGAGTCACTAATACAATAAGCCCATGAAACTGTCCTTGAAACTTCTACATTATCTGATTTACAGCATGTTCCCATTTTGATGGCACAAGTAGCAACTCCTGCTGTTTAGACCAGCTTGGATCCCCAGACTTGGATTTTTAAAGCTAGGCTCCCAACTGTATTTGGAAATTAGAGAAATGGTCCTGGAGTTTATTGAGAAGCTTGCTTACAGGCTGCTGTTAGACATTATCTGGGAAACAGTATCCTCTAAGCAGACCTTTCTACCAACAGAAAGGTTTTTATTTTTCATCATTCACTCCATAGGGAAGGTGCAACCTTTGGGACTTCTGGTCTTCCTCTCTGATTAGAGAAACTCAAAACTGACCTTATCCTTGTTTGAAGGTATTGCAGGAATCGTTCAAACTCTGAAAAGAATTTCTGAATTCTTTATTCATGAGTTTGGAATTAAGGAAAATCAGGAGTCCATCTCCATAGGATCTTTATGGAGGCAGATGGCAGATCTCTATGTTCCTCTGAGTTCAGCTGTGCATGTGATGTTTTCTTAATTTGATTTCTGACTCCTGTAATGCATTGTTTATAAGCAGAATATTTGTGTTTTTACTGTGAGATACTATCTGTACCTCAGGTATGAAACAAAATAAAAAGGTGATTCGTTTTTCCAGACTAGTGTTATAAGAGCAAGCAACTCTTTTAGAAGCTCTTCTCATGTGAGTTTTGATGGGTAAATTGAACATCTAGACTCCTATGACTGCCCTTCCACCTGCAAATACACCAAACAAACCAACACAGCTTTCTGTGAAAGATACCTGTACTGTAAGTGGCTATTTATAAAGAGACACAAATAATGAAAAAATGTGCTTTGGAGAAATTTTATTCCTAAGAGCCCTGACTTTAGTTCTTATTTTTCTCTCTGGCATCTAAGGAGCTCTCCACTTACAATGAAGTGTATAATACTGTAATCTATCCAAAGATTGTACATTAAAAATAATGATTAAATTAGCTCTGATGACACATTATTAGATATTTTCACTAAACATACTCAAATTGCATTCTGCTTTTATAGTAACTTAATTAGAGAAAGTAAGGCTACAACATTTCAGTTAGATCTACCTGAAAAGGAAGGCAAGGAAGAGAGGGTAATCCATCAAGAAAGGCTGTTGGCAAACGGTTTTCCTTCGTAAGAAAAGAAGTCTAGAGACAAAATGAAGAGCTCTTGTTTCCCAATAAAACCACAGCTGGGTAGCTGAGAAGCTCACTTTTTGCCTGTTTAAGCCTACACTGGATTTTAAAGCGAACGTATTCTGCAAGCTGTTTATTTGAGAACATGTGGTTCTTTCAAAACAATGCTTAAAAAATAAAAATGCATTGAAACTAACAGTATAACAGTTTAAAAAAAAATTCAGGAAATTCCATATCAGATATCAGAAAATACAGTATTTTCCTGAATGAATTACAATTTCATATGAAGTACACAGACAACAGCGCTGAGCCAGCAGAATTACTGTCTCAGGTTCTTCATTTAAAGAACAAAGTCTAATTAAGTGTGTGGAGATGAGAAGGAAGAGTCAATGTTTGATTATGTTTGGGACCTTCAGGTACTACTGTCAGGCAACTCAAGATATGCAGAAGCCTAAGAGCTTGTCCCTTTGCTGCTCCATGATACATTGCTATCACTATTGCAAATTCTTTTTGTGAATAGCTCTGTTGTGTGTAAAGATTTTCCCTTTGTACACCCACTGAGTTCAATCTCAGTCTTTTTAACATTTTCTGTATGTCACCATTGCTGAAGCTGCTGTCAGCTCCTAATTTACAGCTCAGTATTACAGTATTATTTGAAAAAAACTATAGGGTAAAAAAATGGGTAGCTGTTTTGTTTTGTTTTTTTTTGTTTTTTTTTTTTTAGTTGAGAATGACCTGCATCTTCAGCTTCAGTCTCTGGGAGAGAAATGAAGTTACTGAAGCATAGTTATAGCTTTGGGGTCTTTATGTTGTTTGGCTTTTGTTTCTTTTGGGGAAAAAAATCCATGTAATTTTACTCCAGCAGTAAGATCCTGTCATTCTGTGCAATTATGGAATTCAGAGGGATAAAAGAAGTTTGTTTAACTGCAATTTTTAAAGCGTACTAGCCTTTTAACTTGTGATGTGCATTATATGAAAACATAGTTTTAAGTTTCTATGGGGAATTGTTTTGAGAAGAGCATTAAAAAGCAGAGTGAAACAATGCTTTGGAGTTTGTGTTACTCCTGAACTAAGAATCTAGAGCTTAATTCTTAGAGAAAACCATTAAATTGATGTTAGAACCATTGCTTCTACTTCCTCTTGAGGGACAACATACAGATTCAATCTGAGATTTCACCATTAGATAAAGGAATGAATGAATGAATGAATGAATGAATGACTAAAAGAACATGACAACTGAAAAGGTTTATTATTTAAACCTTTTATTTCCAGAACTGCTAAATAAATAGATAATTAAAAGAACCCAAGACTGGAGAGAGTTAATTGCTCAAAAATCTTTCCAGAACTATCTATCCATGACCTCTCAACTTAATAACCTGTAACTGGTGCTGTTGTCCTTGCTGTGGTAGGGTGCCAACCCATCCTCAACATGTGCCCTGTGAGAGCTGCAGGTACATTTGGGGCAGTAGAGTTCTGCTCGAGGCTGCCCGTCAGATGCAGCTTTGCTTTCTTCAGAGGGAAACATTTGGCTTCCTCTTTATCAGAGAAAGTTACTGAATTTTTTGTTTCTTTATTCATGTTGGAACAATATCCCACATTGTTCCTTGATCAGCCTCTCCTAGAAGATCACGTGAAGGGGAGCCTGAGGACTCAATCAGATTCTGCTAATCAGAAATGGAAGTTATTTTGAATTAAGGTGGCTCAATTTTAATTTTTCCTGTCTCAGTTTGATGGAAGTTTTTGCACAGAGACATTTTTGTGACAGGCCAATCTTCACCCTGCCAATCAGCAAGAGAAATCCAATCCAGCAAAACTGTCTGGGGCTTGTTTTTGGAAAAGCTGAGGCATTACCGTGAGGCCCGTGTATCATCACAGTGACGTCACTTTGCGGTGCCCAGGGCCTGGCTGACTGGAGCAGCCAGAGCAGATGTCAATGACCAACACTGCTGGTCCTACACACAGCCATGAGTGTTTTGACTTGAGTCAGGAACTGACTGTATGTAAAGGGGCTCCCTCCTCACCTAGACCTTGCTTCCCCCCTTCCCTGTGTGGTCACCTGAATAGCTCCCTTCTAGCCTGTTTGATGGCCCTCTTGTTTCTCCAGATGTGGGGGAGGAAATCAGTTTCGCAAGCAATGTTAACAAAAGAAAATAGTAATCTGTTCCAAGTTTGTCTCCTTTTCTTCCAAATGCTACGTGATTTCAATAGCATGACTTCTGCAAGAGAATAGCTGTGCACCCAAGGGATGCTTTGCAATGTCAACAGTCTCCCAGAGGCTGCTCTGTAGTCCAACTAGAAAAAGACACTATGTGCATTTTGATGATGATTTTGAAATAGGAGATATGTAACTCCTTTTCTGTTCCTATACTTTTATTTGATATTTCAGAAATTTAGAAAGCAAGCTTACAAAATCAGTGATGTTCTTTAAGCCTTTTAAATTATGCTCCTCTCTACATGATAAGGTGATTGATCTGGAGATGGTGTCTGGATTCAGGACTCAAACATCTCCTAAGTTTGAGGATGCCACTGGAGGAGCTGTTGACTCCCTTAAGGGTAGAGAGGCTTGCAGAGAGAGATGCTGACTAAAGATAGGGCTGGGCAATCACCAAATACATGGAGTTGTACAAGAGTAAGTGCTAAATTCTGCACCTGGGGTGGGGCAAGCCAGGACATCTGTACAGACTGGGGTAGAAGAGGCAGGAGAGTGGCTTAATGGAAAGGGATTTGGGGTTCTGGTCAATGGAAAGTTGAATGTGAGCGAGCAGTTGATCTTTGTGGGCTCTTTCAAAATTGGGGTATTCTGTGATTCTAAAGCTGCACAAAATACAGCCAGTGCTTATAGTGGTGCTCCAGGAAACATTCACACATTAATCAGCTGAGGGAGCACAAGACATCAGCTTTTCGTTAATGGCACAGTGGATTTTAGGGTGCTTCTAAAGGAAATAGCATGGTCGTTATTATGTCTGCTTCACTTAGGTTTACAATGAAACATCTGAGGGACTTTTTCATGTGTCATAGTTTTGGTCACAACTGATTTGACTGCATGGATTTTTAAAGGGTAGAGAAGGTCTGTTCCTTTTTTAAACATTCTTGTCTATAGTATGTATTTTTTGAATTGAAACTTATTCCCAGCCTATGCTGTCAAGTTTTATGGGTCTGAGGTGAAACCCTGGGCCACTTGAGGTTAATGGACAAGTCCCATTGATGAGATCAGAGTCAATCTGTCATTCCTTCTCTAAATACAGAGCTGTATGCACAAGTGCACATACAGACAGTTGCAGCATGTCAGACCCACAGCCTGCCCAGCCCACCACCCTGCAGAAGAGCAACAGCAATTCCTGCAAATATACCAGCAGTGGGACAAGCGCTCTGTGACTGAGAGAACTCTCGAGCTGATACAGTGTTTTTGTGGTTTGGGAAAGCAAATTGCTAAGCTTGGTTCATTTTCCTGCATGAGCAAAACCAGGTTTTGCTTTCGCCAAGTATTTTCTTCAGCTTTGCCTGGCCAGGAGTCCACGTGGGGACGTGCTGTGCTGTACCCGGTGCAATGTAAGCTCGTGCATACAAAAGTCCTTTGAACTCACTTTGCAGCCCATGGTTATGCGGATAGGCAATTCTGAGGGAGGCAGAAATAGTAACCAATAACACATGCGAAATCCTGGTTCAGAGGGTATTGTTTTCATTGTGGTTTTCTGCTGCTACTCCGAAGTGTTGGATTCCAATTTGATTTCTTCATTAGGAAAGCTGCTACTTTAGTAGTAATGAACAACAGCAAAAGATGAAAAAATGTCGGATGAGATCTGGTTTAAAAAAAAAAAAAAAAAGGGTTGCCATGCTTTAGACTGTGTGAGTATTCCTTTCACTATTCTTTGCATTCTGGAAAATAGGTCAGCCTCTTTTCACAGAAATTAGATAATTGATACAGCATAGGCCAGAAAAGACATAAACAAGCAATCTTTTTTAAAAAGATATGAAATACAGACTTTACTCTTTGCAAAGAAGGTAAGAAATGCTGTCATTCTTATCTACCACCACAGCCTATCATTTTACACCAACTTAATATAAAAGTGGTCTCGCATTTCCTGAAACAGAAATCAGATCTCATTTTTCCATAAAGCACTGCTCACCTTCAGAGCAAATATCATGCCCTCATATTTTTTGTTCATAGGAAATATTATAGGGTACTAGGCTTTTTATGGTATTGAATTTCTATGTCTTTCTTCAGATTTATGTGAGTAAATAAGCCTCTGTTCACCATTCCTTGCCTTTCCCTTAACAGAATCATGCTTGAACTTGTTTTTTTTGTTTGTGCTTCAGGAAATTTCTTCTCTCTCTGCCTTGGGCAAAAGTAGAATTATGGTAATGAAAACACACATATAATACAAAGAGGAAAATCTCTGTCCAGAAGGAAATGATAAGGAAAGGTTTAAGAATAGATTAATTCCATTTTAAGTACTAGAACTTTACTCTACAGACTCTGCTTGTGAAAACTAAACCCCTTTGATAAGAAAAAAAAAAAACTTTCTTTACATCTTGCATAATTAGTCTGGAAAATGAGATAGGTGGATTTTGAGGTGATGGTGGAATGTGAAGATTAAATTCTGAAATGTGCCCAGCAGCTTTTGGAAGACAAAGTTTACATCAGAGATGTCTGCAGCTGCCAGGAAAGGTAGGCTGTACTTCTCTTCCAAAATGGGACTTCACATTACTCCCACATTTCTAGTATCAGGAACAATGCTAAAAGAGATCAGATCTTTGCTTGCAAGAAAAGTAAAAGGCATTTTTTGCTGATGCTCTAATGATTTGCTAAAGTTGATGATGGGATTAACATGACTTAGGGTCCGTATGCTGACATGAAAAGAGACAGAGGCAAGGGAAAACAATAAACTTTTTGAAGCATTTCTGTTTTCGCTGTCAACTAGAATATCTGTATTCCTGCTTGGTTCAGCTTGTGTCAGCTGCTTTTCGTTCACCATTTGATTTTCTGAAGATGCTGTGGTCAAGAAAGTAGATGAAATAAGAAATTTAATAATAGAGACATAGTAAGACTACTATATGGTGGGCCAGTGATTCTAACTACAGCTGAGCTTAATAGCAAAACTTTTCAGTGAGATAGCCCCAAGGGTAAATCAGGTGACAAAGAGTAGATTAACACATTGTCTGAATTTACCTGGCTCTGAAATTAGATCCATAGAAGATGTATATACCCTCTGCTCCCAGAGCTCTGCTCCAGGGGCCCTGCTGGCCCTTTGGCCTTGGCCAAAACAGACTGGGACATTAAATCTCATAACTGACAGCAAAGTAGAGCACACCTTAGAAGATTAGTCAGTAAATGGGCTGTTCAATCTAGAAAGAATTGTTGGACTGCTTATACCATGAACACACATTGGAAGTTTCTCCTGGTTGTGCCAATATAAGGGTACTAAAAGGAGAATTTCAACCCAAACCTGCCTTATCCTATTCTCCAACTAATGTATCTACTTATTGGATGGTAGCATGACTATTTATGCAGGGAGGGGTGAATAGGAGAATGTGTATGGATATTTCCCCAGGAGAAGGATGAGAACACTTGACTGGGGTTGTAGAGGAGGTCATAGATGTTAGCCTCTTGGGGAACTGCAGCATACAGTGTGCACCTCAAAACAGTCCCTCAGCACAGCAACATCTGAAAAAAGTCAGAACTCAAGGCCTCAAGTAAGGATACAGATGTGGCTGTGTACTTCTGAGAGCTGGTTCTGTACTATGCAGGCATGTTATCACCACCATAGCTAACTCAGAATCTTTAACAAGGTAAGAAATACTTAAGACTAACAGGCTTTTAATCATACACCAAGCCTTACTTAAGGAGAGGAATAAATGGCAGACTCTCACATTTGAAAGCTTTTCTCCTCATCCTCTAAGTGCATGGATCAAAGTTTTCTTCTTTCTTCCTTCCCTCTTTCTGGGGCAGAGGGATGCTGCAGGGCAAGTTTTCTGCTGTGCCCATTTACATGACTTGTTTTACTCCCCACCCAAGCATGTATCAGAGCTAGCCCAGAATAAGCAGTGGGAGGAGAACAGCAAGGTCACTTTGCAAAAAGTTTGCTCCCAGGGAGGCTCAGCTCTGTAATAATGCCACACCTTGGGCTAGCAGGGATGAATGGGGCAGTTCACTGGTCTAGATGCTATTGGTCCAGGTGCTCTGCACCTGTTCTTCTGATCAGACATTGGGCTTTTTCTTTGCAGTCATAACCAGTATAAATAGCTTAAATAAACCTAATATTGTGTGCAGCAAGCTAAAATCTTGCAAACAAAGGCTGTATGCCATGCCTCCACATTCCTAGATAATCAGCAAAAAATACTTTAATGGATCAGCTTTCTGTGTGGTCATACTGCTCAATTTCCATTGTAAGTAATGAGATTTTGTTATTCAGGTCCTCCAGATGATTTAACAGTTTTTGCCCACTGAATCTTGAATGCCTTTGGTTGTGATATGAAGTATAACTTTTGTTCATAAGAAATCGGTGATGTGAATATTACAAAGAAGCAGAAAATGAAAAGATCAGAAATCTATCGTCTCCATGCAAAAGCTGAATTAAAATATATTGCTAGGCAGTTTAACAGTGACACCCTCCAGCCCTAAGACACAACAGATTACAAAGCACTGTAATCTTGTATTAAATCTCATTGAATCAATCACCTTCGTACTCCCTCCAGCCCTAGGACAGGAAATCTGCACCAGCTGTCAGGTGCTGTCTTCACTCCCACAAACCTTGTACCCACATTATGAGCAACTTCAGAGTAGTTGCTCATGAATGTGAGTTTTCTGACCTCAATGTGGCACAACGTTTACCTTTTCTTTGTTTCCCCGTTCTCTTCTTCGTAATTAAGCAGACTTGATTGCCCTACTTGATGAGAACCATTTTGGAAGTGGGATCAAAAGCACCTGGAGGCTAGGAATGGCCCTGCGGAAGTCAGGACTGCCTGGCTGATGCACAGGCTAAGGGGAAGGAAGGGCATTTTGTAGTGTCTGCCTTGGCCATAATTTCAAACAGAGCATCTTCAAACTGTGTTCATACAATCCCATATTTCATGAGTTGTTTTAATTCTTTTCACTGAATGTCAGTGAGCCCTGAAGGTTTAACATATCCCATGGAAATCAGAAGAACTGCAGCCTCTAGAGCTGACGTGTACCCTGCTGCATGCTTTATAGGTTTCATGCTCAGCAGTTGGAGCTCTGTGTTAAGGCACAGCTGGCCAGGGACTATGATGAAATGCTGTTCATTCTGATGGTACTGTCCCACACTGACATTTCTAAGCACAAATATACCCCAAGTAATTTACAGCAAATTCTATGTTAGTATTTCTATGTCTAATGTGCCACTTCGCTTTTTGAGAAATATTTTCACATCCTATGTATGTATAACTACTGCCCATCCTTTGTAGCTGGGAAAGTAGCATAAGGACTAGAAGGAACCGACAGCTCTTACTTGCTGCACTTGGCTAGGCTCTGGAGGAGCCATTGGCATAAAGCTTGTGTTATGCTGATAAGGCTGCATCCATGCAAATACTCCAGTGTTGTAACATCCTCCTGTTTCAAAACCTGTAAAATCTCTCCTTTTGGTAAGGCATGGATTCACTTGACCTAAATTCCCACTTAATCCCAGTGCTGGCAGTTTCCAATTACCTCAATGCCCTTAAAGGCTTACAATGAACCTATACGGCCCCACATGCAAATGTCCCCACTGTAAAATAGGCAAAGATGCACGTTCATCACAAGGATGAAAACGAGTTCATTAAACACAATGCAATATTAGACATCTCACGAACAAGGTCAGATAACTACCTGTATGTGTACATCCCCAGTTAGACAGCGTGTGATTTCTGCAACACTGTCTGCCACTCACTCTCCTCCCATGATGAAATATAAGACATAATTCTTCCTTACATAAGGAAAAGTTTTCCTGTGATAGAACTTAGTACACACATAACCTTAGGGTATTCAGTTTGACAGTGGGCATTCCCAAAGGCAGACATTTTTTGTTTACTTGTATCTTTATTTACAGGAAGCCACTGTCAAACAAAGAATTTTATCTTTGTTTGAGTATCTTGTCCTTCTTCGCTTCAAACCAGCACTATTCATAAGTCACACAGACTACTTACAACATACAGACTATTCCAGAGTCTGGATTGAATTTGGATTGGAAACTTTAAGACCAGTGAAAGCATAGCAATGAGGCAAAAGCTTACACAAATGCCCAATCACACAGGGCCTGCCTTCGTCCTTAGTATGTCTAAAATAAAAAACAAATCTACATTTTTATTCCATCATGAGTTAACGTTTGTATCTCAAACACAGGAAAAATTAATCTGAAACTGGAACTTAAGATGCTTTGCGAATACAAAACCATGTGTTTTTTCCTCTGGCCCAACAAATTATTTGCCAAAACAAGATGTGTAAGTATCTTAGGATAGAATCCTTAAAGAGAAGAACGGTATTTAATGGGAAAATTATAAATACCTGGTCCTGCTGGAATAGCATGCCACAGTGGGACTGAGATGCTGATGTGCTTTAACTTAATGTCACAACACGTGAAAAATAAATGTTTTGAAAAACAAAGTGTCATGTTTAGAGGTGGCTTTCATAACCTCGCAATCACAGAACTACTGGACTGCAAAGCTAATTTACACTATTTGTTCCATTTATCTTTGTCTCAGTACAAATGAAGTAATGTGTGAACTCTTACATCTAAGTGAGAATTTTGTGTCTCTGATTTAGTATATTTGAGAGATTCTTTCACATATTACTCACACCAATGTAATAAAAGCTATCACAGTGTGTTAGTCAAGGGGTATTTGTTCAGGCCAGAAGTTCAGTGACTGTGAAGATATCATTAATCTATTCTTCTGAGCATACTGGATACCATGCTGAAGGAACTGATTTGTGGCAGAAATGTCATAGAGTCACACAAGATGCTTCAGATCAACTCTCAATCTGACTCGGTGCTTTCTTCTGTGACGTCAAGCTTTGGTTTTTAGAAATGAAAGGTGTGCTATGGGAGCCAAAGAGGAAAAACTGAACTTTATAAGAGATTTTACTGGTCCGATGAGACCTCCAGTAAAACAGTGGGATAAACAGAATGAGAGAATCACAGAATGACTTGGGCTGGAAGGGACCTCAAGGATCACAAAGCTCCAACCCCGTCATGCACACGGCCACCAACCTCCATACCTAATACTAGACCAGGCTGCACATGGCCCCATCCAACCTGGCCTTGAACACCTCCAGGGACAGGACATTCACAATCTCCCTGAGCAGCCTGTTCCAGGACCTCACCACTCTCTTGGTAAAGAACTTCCCCTTGATATCACCACTCACCTTAAATTTCAGATAATTATGAAGACTGGGTTTAAGCAAGATGAGAGACTTCACAGAAACACATACCAGGGCATTTTGTAAGAAATGATCAAAAAAACTTAAGGATCATTTTGGTTTGAGAGTAAAACCTCAATAGTAATGATAATTAGCGTTAACTGGTTGCTGTTAAATAAAATAAATGGCATTACTGTTACTTCAGATGAGAAGTTTTGTGATAATAAACCAACAACCAACGTAGTTGAGCTTTTTGTGTAATACAATGCATGGATAACATAGTGACCTATAAAACAAAAGTTTCAGCTATCTTACAAAACTTCAGACGCTACATTTTTGTTGTCTGTATGCCACTGTGCCTGGTGTAATGGGACCTGTCTCGTAATGAGTATTTTCAACCACCTCAGTAACACAGATAAGGGCAGTCTACTTTCAGCCCTATAGGGACTTGTTATTCATATGCATGTCTGAGTCTTAGTCGGGACAAAACAAAGCAGAGATCTCTTCAAAAAAAGCATTAGTTCTTTTGAGCTAAAATCCAGACTGGAGAGCTTTTCTGAAAATACCTTGCACTGGGTATAAATATCACGGATTACTGAATGGAAGCTAAAATTGGTCATGAAGTCCTAAAGACTTAAATACTTAAATTGAATTGTAGCCAGAAACCAAACCAAATGTAGAGTTAAGGGAAACAAGGGGGGAGGAAAAAAAAAAAAAAAGGAAAATGAAAACCCACTATTCATGAGAGAGCAGAATATTCCTGTTCCCACTGAGTTTTCTGTGTGGTCAAGTGCAGATCTAGGTCCCCCACAGAAAGGGAAAGACAAGATGAATGTCTAACAAACTAAAAGTAAAAAAAAAAAAGGTTTAAAATACTGAGATCCATTCTACACTATACAAACAGCCCTAAATCATCTTCCACAGAGAACTGATAACCTTTGAGTTCTCTCTGTGCTAGAGCTATAATGTAAATTTGGGAGCCGCATAAACTAAGAAGTAATGCAATTCTTTCCAGGTGTGAAGGAGCACTTTGAATAATAATGAAAGCATTCTCTTCTCTCACTGTGTGTCTGCTATAAGAAATGTAAACAGTTGTTTGATATTAATACCTGGAATGAGATTCAAATTTAAACTTCATCAGAAAATGCCCCCCCCCCAAAAAAAAAAATTTAAGTAGGAGACAATTTTGTTTCCAGGGTTTGTGCTTTAAATGTAGACATTCATGTTGATTTACAGTAATTGTTTTTCCAGATATTATCAGGTTTGCTATATAATAATGAAATCCATCTTCCTTTCCTCTCTAAGAATGTTGCAGAATAGATTAACTTTTATAATTCCTTTTATTGCCATGCAAGCTCTGAGTATAACTCAAACAAATGACTTCGCTACACCACTTGGTATACAAGCAAAAAAACCATAACTTAATGCAAATAAATGTCTTTTTTCTTCAACCAAAATTAGGAAATAGCTGAAAAGCAGCTACTGTAAAATTTACTTTATCCTTGCCTTCTACTCATGCATTTCATTGTATGCTGATCCAAGTGTAGGAGCAGCTCAATTCATTTCAAAGAAACTGCTCATACACTTAAAATTGAGCTTATGCATGCATTTAGGTTAAAGCTTACAGCGTAAAACACCTTCAGTAAAGACATTTTGAAGCTTTAATGAGCTTCTTGATATCTCTTAAATTCAAGCCTAATCATGTTTTATACAAGAGCTTTGTCTGTAGCTCAGAGGCATTCCTTTTCACATAGATCAAAGATAGAGCACTGTAATTGCACAGTCTCACCTCTCCTTTGCTTCACCTTTTGTCAAGGCACTTCTCCATACAGTAAGAGTCATTCAAGGATTGCTGTGGACTTACTCACAACTGTTATGAGTAAGTTTAAGTGCTATGGCCTTCTCTTGACACCTGAAGTCCATTGTTGAAAATTGCTGCTCAGGTGTTATTAACACTTTGGAGATGAAATTAGAAGCTGAAATGACATATTGATATGTCCAATTACAGTCCCCATATGTTGTGTTTATACTTGGTATGGAATTTTTTTTTTCAAGTGGAAAACAAAATATTTACTCAAGTCCTAGTTACGCATGCTATACCTGAGAGAAAAGATATTTGACCCAACTGACAGAAGACTTTACATCTGACTGACTAAAGATAAAAGACAACTCAAACTCTGTATGTTTTGCTATGAAGAGATACTTAAAAGACTAAAATTTAAATTTAAACCTCTTTTACCTTTTATTATTATTATTATTATTTATTTTTTTTTTACAAACTACATATTTTTGTCTTATTTCAGGGCCCAGAAACAAAACCATACATCCAGCCTCATAAGTGTGGGGTTCAAATAAGCACAGGCATGCTGAAACACTGCTGGCAGTGAGTTTAATATCATTAGCTTCAATTAATTGCATGAAATGAAACATAAAATTAAGTGCTTACTCCTTCCTTTCTCAAAGAGTGGTAGAGAAGACAAAATACTTATGACATCTTTGTTTCCCTCTGGTGTTTTCCTCTGGGAGAAACTGTGACTGTAGTATCTGAAGCATGACTACTTTGAAAAAATTCTTCCATTTCTTATTTTCAGAAAATGCACCATCCGCCTGAACATGGAAGGGAATTGCCTGCAGTTTTTTTCCTCATTTCTAGCACAAACACAATGAAACTCTTCAAATTATTTGGGACTTCAAAGTGTTAAAGAGAAATTTCAAGAATCATAAGAGGTTTTTCTTATTTATGTTGTGATTTCATAACGTATTTTGAATCTCTAAATGATGATGCGGGAAAGACACTGTGTTGTTTGGGGTACTTTTATTTACAACAACTTTCCCGCCAAATTTCCCTTACAACAGTGGCCTGAAGACTGGAGTGATTTTGCACAATTTTCATTACTCCCAGAATTGAATAAATTCATCCTTGGGAGAAACCACACTTTCCATGTCTGGACTACAGTTGCATAACTTAAACTGAAAATATGATGAAGACAATAAAGCCTTGTTGGCTTACTGATGGATACAAGAACTTTTAACCATGTAGCCTCCAGTCTTGCTTTTGTGCAGAAATAAGCCACCCTCCTGCCTGAATCTCACTTCCTGGCCATCCACACAATGATCTGGAGACTAGGAATTTCTGACAAAGATCACTGATGTATTGTGAGGAATGGATCAAAGACAAGGTGTTGGTTTTGTTTGATCTGGTATTGTACTCACTTGGCAACCAGGAAATATAGTGAACTGCTTTGCAGTGTATTAATTGTCTTGGAAAATTCCCTGAAAGGAATCAGCCCTCCAAATTGTGAGATGAAGGTTAAAGCTCTGAGGTTTTGGGTGAAATATCTGGAAAATTAGTTTATAGTTGTTAGGAGAAAGGAGGAATAAAAAAATCTTTACCAAATCTCTGACCTCTGACCAGTCTCAGTTGTAGTCAGGCGACTGCTAATGCACCTAAAAATACAGCTGGATTTATAATGCAGCAAGCTGCAGCTTACTGTGTGGGATATGTGAAGGAATGTCCTGTAATAACTACTGGGATGGGTTCTTGGGGCCCACTGCTCTTTTATCAGGGCATGAACAGGCTCAAGTGAAGGCCATACTGAGCATTTTTTTTATCTGATACTTGAAATTACATCACCAAATGCCCACAATACTCTCTACCAGCAGTGCTCCTGGTAGCACCATTCTCCCTGCAATCTATCTGTTTTTCTTTTGAATAACTAATGTAAGTAGAATAGTTTTCCTTTCAGATGAAAGCTTAAATGCCATCGTATGTCCTTGGCACAGGGGAAAGAAAGGGGGCCAGGTCATTTGGGAGAGAAGTAGTGATGTGGGGTGTGAAATGGGCTCCACCAATTCAGCCCTGAGCCATCATTGGCTTTGTAAAATCACAGCAGAGACTTGCTTTGCATGAGGGGACATCAACACACAACCAGGTTACACTCCGGGAATGCAAGGATGAATCCATCCCCTCAGTTCATGTGTTCTAGGGGCCTGTCTTAAGGAAAAGGTTGTTCTCTACTCCTTAGGCATCAGTGAGGAGCACCCAGCAGCCACAGTGGGTTGCTGGTATCTAAAGTGAATGTCCCTGACTACACCTCATCTGACTACACCTTACCAGCCATCACTGTGTTTATGCATCCAGGATACAGAGGTCATTCATCATCCTGAAAGAGATATACTGCTCTTGGGTTTTGTTTCTAAAAGTTTCAGAATTTAGTGTTTTACAGGAAAAAAGCAGGCTAAGCAATCACTCCCTGAGGCCAAATTGGCTAACATGGATTTAGAGGACTTTTTGTTTTGCAAAGAGCATTCTTCCACTGGCTGCTGCATCAGATCATCCTGTAGCAAAGCTATTATAATTTGCCATTGGCAGTGTGGGTACCCCAAAGAGTTTCTGGCTTGCCTTAATTGAACAGAAGAAACTAATTTAAATTTTTAAAAATATAATTAGTTTGACTTCCTCTACCAGGAATTCTGTAATTGATACTATGAATAAATTATGGAATGCAATTGCGAGGGTTCTTAATTACAAAGCTTCTTAGCTGCACAGCTTATGTGCTGTTGAGTGATGGATGTTTTGTCCTCCAAAATGGAGCATAATCCTTGTCAAAAAACATATCGGTATGCCACAAGCTGGAAGCAAAGAACTGAACTTAGCACGCAGATTCTGTCTGAGTGCTTGCTGGGGCAGGTATTGCACAGCTTTTCTTTGCAGAATGTAAATACAGAGTGGAGCAACTGGTCCGGGCTAGTCTGAAAGCCAGAATGGGTTTTAACTTAGTGATTGCAATTAGCTTAAGCACTGTGCAATATGCTTTATTTTTTCATGTGCCAGAATTAATTTTCGGCCGTCATCATGCTTCTTAGCTTCAGCAAACTTTTTCTCTTAGAGCAAACTACTCACTAAGAAATAATTCAGTCACTTCTCTCCCCTTTTCTTCATTTATGAACTAAATTTTGCTTTCAAGGATTTCATTAAGTGCAAATGACATAGTGTACTTGCCTTCAACATCCAGAGAAAACTATGATACAAATGAATTTAATAGTTACTTGGGGTAAAAATTAAATAAGAATTCTTTAATGAAATGTAATCTTTTTGGATAAAAACCTCTTTGATCTAAATAACAATATAGACCTTTAAACATCGCATTAAATTAAAAATCAGTGAAATCTCATGCACTAGCTGCCTCCAGGGAATGTATAATAGTCATATTTTCCCATTTCTCACTGAGACGAACTTACCCTTTCACAGACTCTGCTTCCCATTCAGCTGACTTTATTTCTTAATCCCATATAAAATTACCTCTTTATGTACCTTCTAGTCTCAATAGCTACATTTACACTACTAAATTAAAGATGCCCAAGGCTATTCAATATTGTTACAGCAAAGCATCCTGGTTCATCTTGTATCCATACATCTCCACTCCCTTCCTCCACAGCCCCTAGTGACTGCACCCAGACTGCCCTCCCGGACAGGCAGCTCCTTCTGCAGGGCTGGCCTCCATGCTGGTAACTGCCAGAATGGAGCAGGTGATGGAAATCATGCCCTGCTCTTGGTTTATTTCCTCAATGGAGATGTAGCCATCGAGTGTGAATAGTGATGAGAGGAAGGGTGGAAGGATGGAAGGAATTGGGGAAGAAAGGATGGAAAGAAAATGTCTGTTTCTCAGGCTCTCTGTTTCTGCTGTAATTAATGTTATTCGCTCTTCTGAAAGACATGGAGTTGGTGATTTTGGCCCTTCGTATAGAAGTTTCCATTTCTTACAAGTGTCAGAAACAAGTGTCCACCTGCCCAAGTGCAAAGCTGAGCTTCCTGCAGCTACTGAGATCTGTTTTCTTCATCACTTCCAAGGTCTCTGAGCTGAGCCTCAGTGCTGGCCCTTACTTGGCCAGGCACTGCAAGAAATCACTGATAGTCACAGGTGCTGGGTGCTCACTGTTTCACACTGCTCCAAAGCACCAAAGAGCAACCAGAGCTACAAAACCTATCCCAACAATGCAGGAACATAGTTCACAGTATGTATCTTCAAAGAGCCATTGAAGTGCAAGATTTTTCTTCAATATTTTTATTTAGACTGTATACATAATAATTCTTTCATTGTAAAAACTCAAGTCCTCTAATACAAAGTAATATTAAGTCACAGGTGAGATTGTGTATACACCAGTCATTAAAGAACAAAATATTCCATTTTTATATAATTATCATAGGAATAATCATCACACTCTTGGGAATCCAAACTGAGATTAAACTTCAAGGAAACTCAGACAGAGAAGTAGACAGTTGAACAATTTTTGCATTGTCCCGAAGCACATACATGAAAAATGCCTTCAACGCTTTCAAAAAACCACTGGGATTCAATCTCCATCTTCCCCTAATCACAGTAGAACATTCACTACAAGGAAGCAAAGCCAAGCAGCATTAAAATGAAAGTTGGGAACAAGTTGTTTTTGAAAATTAAATGCACAGGTTCTCAAGGGTGAAGCATTACCAATACATGCAACTCCTTTGCTGCATAAGAAAGCAGTAATATTACTGAGCTAAAAACTTGCCAGGCAGCTCTATTTTGGCTATAAATTTTATTTTAGGAGGACTATTGGAATTACTGGGAGAAACAAGAGGCTGGTAACAGAAGGAAGGTGATTACTTCCGAATGGTAACTTACTCTTCTCCATGAATCTCTCATGCTGGAACAGGAGAAGAGCAATTTCCATCAGTTTACCTATGCTGATTAACAACAGTTTTAAGCGAGGTGCTGCATTAGAAGGACTTTTGGCTGGAAAGTCTCACAGAGCAGATGACTAAATCAGACTCCCTCCACTGGAGAGATCAAAAACCTCATGAATTCTTTGCTGCTTCATTGTTTTAAGTTACATGATTCAGAAGATTAATTTAATTAATTTACATCACTGATTATGAACTTGCACTACTTCCTATGCTATGCTTTAAAAGTTAGGCTGTGTTTTTCTTCTGTTTCTAATACATGATTGTATTAAGCTGCCTCTACAGTAGAATGAATTCAGTCCCTTTCCCTCTCACAAATGTTTAAGAATTTTTTTGTATTGTTTACAGATTTGTATCAAGATTTTTTCAGAAGATGTTTTTAGCTGCCACTTTCAAGGAAATATTACACCAACAGGTTTAGGCTGTTATTAAAATATGGCACATGAGCAAATTGGCCATCTTTCAAGACTCTCACACAACTTTGGCTGCATTGTTCATATTGAAATTAGAAAAAGACCTCGAGAATTAATTCTCAAACATTTAATCTTCTGGCATAAAAGTTTGGCTGCTGTTATTTGAATTGGAAAAAAAAGGGTGAAAGGAACACTGTATTCTTCAAACTCCTGTGACTAACTGAGGAAGGTTTCACGGACAGTGTTAACACAGAAAACTCTTCACTTATCCAAACCCATAATGATGCTGCGTCACTGGTACATGAGCATGGTACAAAATCCAGGAATGAGCAGTGGTTTGCTCTTCTGCAGTCTGCCAGTGTGGATTGTGGGACTCTTGCTTATCTCCCAAAGAGTTGCGGTGCACCGCTGTTCACTCCAGTTACTTGGCAAGGGGTAGCTGTGAATGTTATGGCAGTTATTTGGAAAAGGTTGCATGTAATTGTTACTGGCACTTCGTTCTGTGGTCTTTGTGCTCCAGACTGAGTTATTTAGCTGGGACATGAGACAGCTGTTGAAAGCTTTTGTCATAGTTGGATGTTATCCACCCTGAAAAGCATTTGTTCAGAGTATAGGAAGTGTGCAAGTGAGTGGCCAGTAAAGATAAGTGAGGAAATAAAGAAAAACAAGGCCTATCAGCAGCCCATTAACTCTGATTTTTGTGGAGATGCAGCTTTCCAATGAGAATGTATTAGGAGCAGGGATACAGACATAACAAGGTCAACAGCAGTAACAATAACCTGATGTCTCAGGCCCCCAGTTGTTTCCTTTTCTCACTCTTTCACTCCCTCAGAGCACAGTAATGCTGGAAAGGAGCTTCCTCTTCATAGCACCTGTCCTTTCTCATGACAAACATGGGCTGGATGTTCCTTAGGCAGATGGAGCGTGGCTTTGCCCTTTCCTCAAAAATAATGTCTGGTACACCAAATCAGTGTGCAGCATGGCCACAAGGATCACAATAAGGTCCATGTCCTTCATTCCTTTCCCTATTTCCAGACAAGCAGAGACAGAGAGATGCTCTCGGGAATAACCTTGGTAGCTGGAAGCTGTGTCCTGGAGCCCTCACTGCAGCCCATCCCGTTGTTTTGACAAACCAGAAGAAAGTTGATTACAGGAGAACTCCACAGCAAAGAACTTCTTGTCTTGAAATGCTGAGATATGCCCTGCACATATTCCTCTTCAAATAATTATTTAAATAATGGTAATGCACTGTTGGGCAGGATATAGTTGTGGCTGTTGGCAATACTGAAATGAAGCATTGGTAGCACTTGTACAGGTTAGATCAGCTTTTCAGAACAAAAAGTATTTAGTAATTACTTTTTTAGGACTTTAGCAGCTGTATTTGACTCCTTCTCTCATAGATAAGGCCATGGTTCTCACATAGCTTCATGATGTGTTACTCAAAGCACAATCAATGTGCTCCTGCTCCTTGTCGCAAGAGCTGCGCCTTCTGCACTGTGCAAACTCCTGCCAGGATCAGGGATCAGGTAATAGCTTAAGGGAAAGGCAAAATAAACATGTCTGTTTTGTTGTCAGCATCAGAAAAAGAGAAAAAAGACAGAAGGATGCCACAGCCTGGTAATATTGCTGGAGATTTCCATGTCATCACATCCAAACTACTAAACTATGTATCCGAATAATCACTGTCTGCATGGGGCTTTTGATAAGCATACCAAGGGTATAATATTTCTAGCTTTATAGACCCACCATAACATATAAATAACAGTGGACATAATGTGGCATTTGGGGAATGTTGTGTTTAATCTGTTTTCTTCATTGCCTCTTCTCTTGCCATTCACTTTCAAAAATTGTTTTCAGTTTTGAAGTCTGAAACAGTGTTACGTACTTTTATATATATATACACATACATAATCTGTGCATACTTTCATAGATGTGACCTGTACTGCTGGCCTTCCTGCTGCCTGCCAGGTATTTGATGCTTTCATGACTTACGCAGAAATCCTGGACAATGACTCAAGGGGGAACCCACTGCTCAGCCCAGCTTCTTTCTGCATGCATGAGCACACAGTGTCACTATCTATCAAGGTCTTGAATGTATCCAAGGACATTTCTTGCAGGAATTAAGTTTTTATTATCCATATATCCAGATATTTTTTATGTCTGCTGAAATTTTGATAGGAAAAATATCCAGGCATTTTGCAGCTTTCCAGGTATTCTTCAGTTGCATTGTCTCTCAGACATGTTCACCATAAACTCTGTTAAAATAGAAGGATAGATCACAGGATGTCCTGTGAGTTGGCTGAAAACAGAACAGAGGTAAATTCAGGCTCTGCTCCAAGGAGTGCTTATCGTAGCCACAACAAATATGTGCTACGTGCTGAAGGAAGCAAGCTGTGAGTGAAGGATCACGAAGGTATAGCATGTGTTATGATTTATCTGTCCTAAAAGGATTAAAATTCTGGGTAAGATATTCTCTTTATTTGGTTTTAAGGACTTCATTGTCTCTAACTAACTTTTTTAGCTGTAACATCCCTCATGCTAAGACCAGCTGAGTCAGACTTGTCAAAAGTCATGGTTAGTCAGAAGCAATTAATGGTTTCAGATCACTTGACTCTCAGACCATGCTTATCTAGCAGGCTTTCTCCTCGATGTTTGTGAACGTTACAAATAGAGTTCTTCTACTGTTGGTTTATAATTTCTTTCCTGGATTGCTTTTCTGGCCCCCTTTTATGAGGTATTTTATTAGAGGCTTTCTTTGTGTGTACTCTCCATCACCCAAACTGTATTTGATGTGGCTGCCGATATTGGATGCCCTTGATATCCTATCTGGCTGTGGCTACTTCAGAGGATCCTCTTGTCATCAGACATACTCTTCTATCCACATAAACTAGATCATAAAAAGAAGAAAAAAAATGTTTAGACTAGCAAGGAAAGGCATGCTCCCTCTGATCAGAATGAGAAACTGCCCTGAAACTATAGGAACTTCCTGTTGCTAAAATACTGTGTTGGTCCTAAAAACTTTGCAGGCAGCCTCTTCTCCTTTGGGCAGCTAGAAAGGTCAATGTGCCTTGGGGTAGGATGTAGGATTGCAGTGTTTAAGAGTTCATCTAGTCAGGAAATTATGTCTGTAAAGTTACATAGCCCTGTCACTTATCATTACACAGCTCATTAAATCTCTGCTAATTGCAGCTTCACCCTACTATGCAGGTCCTAATGTTTCTGTACCCAATTAGCACATTAAAATCTGAAAATCCAAATGATTTTCCAAATTTCAGTCACTGCTTGTACAGAAAACAATGAAATGTAGACATTAAACTTATTGTAAAGAGAAAAATTGCACCTTGGTTATTCAGTCCTTTTGTTCATTTGTTCAAGAGGTAAATGCCTCTCTCCACAAGGAACTGGGAAACTGGGCGTGCAGAGGAAATTCCTTCTTTTTTTTTTTTTTTTTTTTAGTGGAAGACACTCCATTTTTTGTATCAAAGTTTCTTCTTTTTTATTTACTGTTCAGTGCATTTCTCTTTCTCCTTCTGTCTCTTCCACACTGAATGAATAGCTCCCTGAAGAATTATCTACGCAATTTTTATTCCAATTTTGTCATCACATGATTTGCTACTAAGAGTCATGCTTCTTTCAGAAATATTTCTTAAGCAAACTCAAAAGAAAAAAAGTACTTACGTGGTTATTTGCTATACGCAACACATCCTTACATTTCATTAGAACTCACAAAACATATTTTCATGTCCCAAAAAGTTATGTTGCCAATGTCCAACTTAAAAGGCATGTTGGAATACATCATTTGTTTTACTTGAAATGTAAATAGCACCTAATTCTCAGATGCTTTTAAACAAAACCAGGTATTTTTCTATTATGACAAAGTAAAGTAAAACTTAGAATCATTCATAATTTCACAAGTTTACCGCAGGAACAATCCCCAAGTTGAAGATGTGGGAGAGTTGCTTTTCTTCTCCAGAAAGGGCCTTTGAAGGGAGAGATTACATGCTTAGTTTTATCCTCATCTCAACTACTGACATTGATTTTGCAGTTAATAAATGTACGTCTTTCAATCACACATAAATAAGGCAGCACATACGGCTTTATCTTACTTTCCCCAAACTGCACATTTCAGGTAAGCAAACCAAAGTTTATTTTGCTGTTTTAATAAAGAAAAAAATAAGAATAGTACATCTATTTCCTTTGCAAAGTTTCTTAGAATTTATGTACAGTGGGAGAAATCCACTATAATCTAGATTTTAATCACTGAAATAAATTAAAAATTCTTGCGTTTTTTTTTCCATCAAATTTCTGCTTCTTTAACAGATTCATCAGCATTATCTTCTTTGATCTGCAAGATTCAAAGTGTATTTACAAATGAACCTCCTTATTCAAACCTTATGTTTGAATTGTGTTCTCACTGTAGGATATTCTAAAAAGGACTGAAATTGTAAGTAATAATGTTAACATATTAGCTGTTGCTGCCATTTTATCTGTTTTTCCTTACTTGTTAACCTTGATTAATTCTGTTAATTATATTGCACTTACCTATGGGCCGTCTTTTCAGACTGTCTTTATAATTTTTCAAAGTAATAAGCATCAAAGCTGAAGGGGGAAAACTCATGAAATATGTATATCTATATCTACATATATATATGTGATGCTGCAGTTAATCTAAGATTCTACTAAACATAAGAAATTATCTCTAGGCTGAAATGTCTTGATTTAAAAAAAAGCTATCCTTTTATGAGTAGAAAGTGGCAATCTAGTTCTGCAAGATTGCCCATGAATCTTCGCATGCTGAATAAAGATGTCTAGATAATAATCATGATTTGTTCCAAGACAATCTCAGCATAGTAGTTACTAAGAAACTATAGAATTAAGACAGTGTTTCTTGAGGTCTGTCATTGTATGTTTTCAAAATCAGAGAAAGCCTGTACGTACTAACAAATCAAGTCTTGCAGAAGTTGAATGATGTATGGAGTATCTTCATTTTATAGTTAAAAATAAGAAACACAAGAGTAAGAGAAGTTAGAATTTGGCAAGTTACAGAGAAAAATGTTGAGAAGCTGGTGCTTTTTTCTTGAGCTAAAACTCATGTAGCCACCAAACAGAGTAATCTCATGCCTCTCTTGGTGACATGTTCTCTGCCTTTATGAATCCAGAACAAAAGCTGTTCTTGTAAAGCATGATTCCACATCTTTTGCTTGCTGATGTGAACAGTGCTTGTGTGACTGCTATTTTTAACTGCTAGTCACTTACCATTTGAGACACATATATGAAATATGCTATCTAGCCATCAACAGAATAAATGAGTCTTGTAGGTTACATCTGGAATAAATGAGGCAGTGTTCCAGCCGCCCCAGGAAAGCCTACAAGGGCTTCATTTGGCTTTTCGGGCGATAGCTGCCTTGGAGTCTTTTTCCTTTCCTCTGTTGATTGATGCTGAGGCACTCTACCCCTACATACCTCTGCACAGCAATACAAATGTGCAGCCCTGATTCTACACCTCGTCACAGACCAGTTATTAATTTGCATTAATTTATCAAGCTTGGAAGCCAAAAAATCTTCCTTCAGACTTACATTTTTTAGCTGCTGACTTGTTTAAAGGGAATGGGGCAGTTGAACACTCTGAGTGGGATATTCTTCTTACACTCTGCTATACAAACAAGCCATACCCATGCTATTACTCTTCTGCAAGTTGATACCGTCTGGCTCTTGCTGTTTGTTACTAACCCCTAGTGCAGAGAACTTGAAGATGGGGGCTCTGCCATGGATAGATGTGTTTAACCCCTGGAGTCTTCCTAGGCAAAGTGGCAGAAGGAGAGCAAGCTGATATTTTCCTGTTCTTTCGGGCTTGAGTCATCCAGGACTATTTGCTATCATTACTTCTGAATGGATTCAAAATACTAAAGCTGTTTCGTGGTAACTTTGATCATGAATTTTTGAAGGGTCAAAACCATGGTATACTCTGTGTTTTCTTCTGAACTCACTACACTGCTCAGGAGCGGTACTGTGTTGACTTCAAGTCATTGGAAGACAATTAGATCAGTCACTATGGCATTTGGTTTCAAAATTTGGATCTAATTACTTTAGTAATTAGAAACACACTAGTGAAAAAACCTTTACCTTGAAAGGACAAAATAAATACAGACATTGTCGTGGGTTGATGGGTTTATTTTTCTTGCAGAAAACAGCAGACATGCAAGAGTCAAAATCATGTAAAGTACTGACACTTTTTTTCCATATAAGATTTCCCACCAGAAATGACTGAAGCAGATACGTTCTTCCTGTCTCTTTGAAAGTGGATAGCCACTCAAGAGAAAAGGTTTAGAATGGAAGATTTCAGACACATGAGGTTGTTTCAAAAACTCACAAAGCCTTTTTTTTTTTCTTCTAGAAAGGAAACAACAAAATTAGCAAAACTGGATTCCTATAATGTTGCCTCCTATGGCTCTTTACTATGATAGCTTCAGTTCCTGCCCCCTTCTACCCTACTGCACTATCATTATATCATCTCTGTAGTCCCAAAATTCTTCTACAATATCACCTTCTCTCTCCCCTGCCCCCCTCAATGACCCCAGTCTGGATCCCTGCTTTTGTTTGAGTATTCGTTTGTGTCCCTCTCTCTAGGGATTGTCTCTCAGAAATATTTTGTGAAAATACATGAGGAGCAGCTGAGGTGCCCCAGTTTGTTCAGCTCAGAGCAGAGGAGCTGAGACGAGGCCTCGTGGTGACTGCAGCTATCACAGGGAGTGGAGGGAAAGGGCAGACTGGGGATTAGGAAAAGGTTCTTCATCAGTGAGTGTGGAACTGGCTGGGCAGTGGCCATGGTCATGGTCCCAAGCTACTGGGGTTCAAATGTCTGGACAACGCTCTCAGATGTATGGTCTGATTTGTGGGTAGTCCTGTGTGGAGCCAGGAGTTGGACACAATTATTCTTACAAGTCACTTCCAACTCAGGGCATTCTATTCTATGACTGTGTTCTGTGGTATTATGAAATTGGCCAGAGGGTACAAAATTTACTGGGTAAAGAAAGAAGAGACAGACAGACACCACCAGTGCTGAGCTCCCACCCTTGGGACATCAGCCTAAAAATCACACTGCCTCACTCATCTCTGACTTGCACAACCTGGATGTTATTTGGTATTACTTGTCAAACTGAAACACGATCTGTAGATCAATGCCTTCCTCCAAACATAAGCAAAAAATCAGCTCCTTTGATTTTACTACTTTTTTCCTGAAAAGAGGGAGAAAAAAAAAGCCGTCTGCTTATTTTACCTCTTCCTGTTTTTGTGAACTAGCCTATCTCTGATTGTTTAGATAAAGTGCAGCACAGACCTGTGTCAAGGATAGGAATTAAAAAGAAAAAAAAAGTAAATCAGAATGTTGGTCTGCCCTTTTCTGCTGGGTTATTATGTGATCTTGATGGTGTTGTTTAGTTTCTTGACTTCTGTTTTCCGTTCTTGTTGCGACCGATTCCAAGCTTGGGCAGCAGAAAGAGAGGAGGAGAGTGCAATGAAGAACAGCAGAGTGAGATGTTGCCTTCTGGCAGCAGAAGGATCTGTCTGGCTCAGCTGCTCACCACACCACACTATTCAGTCTACAAAAGCTTCTAACTGTTGATTTTAACTTTGGGGTAAAGGTCGGCTCACTGCAGAGCAGGCAGTGCTGAAGAAAAGCTGTTCTGCATGTTGGCTGCTAAAATCTCCCCTTAGTTGATGTGTAAAATTTTTCAGATACTGAATTTTCTGTAGGGAAAATGGAAATTAATTTTAAATGTGAGAACTGACTCCATGTCACCTAAGTTAGTATGATAGGTTTCGGGTTTTCCATGTAAAATGATCTCTAGACTTCTCCCACAAACTTCACCAGAGAAACCTTTTCCAGATGAAATGCATTTTAACATTGCTTTCTGAATGATATGGAGGTATAGCTCAGAAGAATGCACTTTTTTTTTTTAAGCAGTGACTGTTAGAAAATCAGAGCAGCAAGAGACCTAGACTCCACCTTTAAGAATCTTAAGCTGAAAAAGCACATTGAATACTTTTATGTAAAGTAAACTTAATCTTAGGTGAGTATAAACTTTGAGTTGAAATAATTCCTGGGATTGTTTCTTAAAGAAGATAATCTTGCTTGAATTGGAGATTGTAATGCGATGTCCTTTGTCAACTAGAGTAACTTAGGTATGCTCATGCAAGCATACACATATCCACATTGCAGTTTACTTCAACTTTTAGGATCCTGTGTCCAATGTAGCTAATTACAGTCTTGAAATTTTGACTTCAGTAAACCCCTGGAAATATTGTCACAAGCACTTTAGAAAACAATCCTACCAATAAACTTGCTGACTGAAAATTTTAATGAAAGGTATCTTGTGATCTTTACTTCTAAAGCAGGGTGCCCAAGCAAACCCAGCTCTACAGTATGCAGTCTGGAAACAGAGACGAGAGAACCCCTTCACCTCCTGTAGAGAACCTGTGCAAGTCTTTTCATGTCTCTGTGAACGTTAGAGAGAGCCTGGAAAAGCAGCACAGATTAGATATCAAACTTTTTGATTACCTTTAGGCCTCTGGGCACACAAGTTGAATTTATCTAAGTGAGCAGAGTTACAGACTCATATAAATGTCTGTAGATGTTTTCTTGCCTTACCTATGGAGCCATTTCTGCAACAGTGTTTTGTTTGAAGCATCAGATAACGTCATTCCTGTTTTCAATTTGGAAATAAAGACTAATGTTCACAATCAAAATGATGGGGGCCTCTGAAAGTGCTGGGTATGTTACCTGGATTATTTGTACCCCCAAACCTTGTTCTGAAAAATTCTTAAAATTCTGAGTATTTCATAATATCCACACATTTCTCCTTCGAATATCCCCTGACTCATGCAAATGAAACTGCTCCAGAAGCTAAATAAACCTGATCTTCAAATGCTTTTGTCTACACATTAGTCGCAATGCAAGCAAATGCTAATTCTATGGGAACTTTCTTTCCTTTCACTACAAATTTCATGGAAAAAGAAAAAAAAATTATCAAGGCTATTCTCTTTTCTCTTAGTCTTTTCACCTAATATAGCACAAGGAAAAATATATTTACATTTCAAATAAAGAAACAAAAGAAGAGTTGCATGTAAATTACCGTATTTGCTATTAACTTATTTGTTACACGTTTGGCTATAGGTTTAGTAATTTTTTAAAATAAATATTTATGTTGAAAAGTGTAAATGAGAGAAAAGCAACAGCCTTTGCCTTAGTATCTGTCTGTTCATAGTTCACTAAAAATCTGGCTGTAAATCCCTGGGAACAGTTTGCTGTTAGTGCTATTTTAAATTAGCCTTAATGAGGTAAAGCAAACCATTAGTGTCTAATTGGGCTTTAATGAACTGAATTCCTCAAGAAAAGATTTATGGAGACTGTATGTGACTTGAGCAATCACATCGAGGAAACTCCGTCTTCTCTCCTCCTCCTCCCTGCAGCAAGAGAACAAGCAGGCTGCACGGAGCAGCACAAAGCCAGGACTGTCGTGCTGCCCTAGTGGACAACGTGCTCAAATCAGCCATATCCAGCAGCTGAAGGGAGAAACATGCACCCTTCTTTGCAGATGTTTTGCTGCCATCTGGACTTGTTTGGTCAGGGAACACATGAGCATTCAAAATGGGATCAGCCTGCCTCTGCACCTATGATGCTGCTCTGTCGCTTCCCCAAACAGGAAACCATGAAGCACTAGAAACTGAGGTCACCAAAACACTAGGAGAGACACACAGGTTCTCCTGCAAAGGATTATCCTCTCCTAGAAATAGAATAAGAGATCGAAGAAGTCTAAAACAACCCCCAGCTACTGCTGCAAAGGTGTAACTTCGAGCGCCTGGGAGGATGCAACTTGTGTGCAGGCTTTGGCCAGTGAGCTGCTTTCCCAGGCCATCATTCCACAGGCCATAAATTAGGGTGGAAGGATGCAGCATAATTTCTTCTTTCTGCCCAAACTGAGTTCCAAAAGCAGTTTACTCCGTAGAACATATCAAAATCCTTTATGCCAATGGCTCTGAATTTGAAATTCACTGTTTATGCTCCAGGTAGGGCTTTATCTCCTTAAGTATACAGATTACTTTATTGACAATTCTTATCCTGCAAATGGCTATGGCTGTTGAAGGTAAAAACCATCCATGCAAATGCGAATCCAGATGAATATAGCACGTACTCGCATGTGCGCTGTTAGCTAGTGATATGAATTGTTGAGCTAATAAATTCTTTAATCAGAGCTTCAAATAGAGGCTCTGTATTTCCCATATCTAAAAGTAAATTAAGAATGTGCACCAGAAAGGCTGTTGCTCTATCTTTCTTCTAAGTGGAGAGTTGTGTATTAATCTAATACAGGTTTTATGCGATAGCCACAGCATGACGTGGATCCCCAAGGATATCTGATATGCCATTGAGTGTTCAAATATCATGAGTCAGGCTCGGAATGTAATTGGTTTGGCTTAGACTCTCTAAATAACAAAAAAGCCAATATGTAGCTTGCAGCTATTTTAATTTCCTTCTGTTTTTGAGCCTCCTGTTCATAGCAAACTTATACTTGCAAACACAGACAGGTTGGAAGTATGTATGCGTATATGAGACAGAGTGAGGATGAGAGTTTATCATCCCTGGAGTCCTGAGTTCCACGCTTTCAAGAAAAAAAATAAAATCATTATATTGGACCCTGCAGCAGTTTCATGGCAAAATGGGGATTTCCTGGTGTTGCAGCAGAGGATAAGTCCTTCTACAGTGGAACAATTTTTAAAAGCATGTGAAGAATCATGAATGTCTTTGCTGAAAGGAAGATGATCAGACCTCCAGTAGCCTCTTTCCTCTGGCTCAGTGGCTCCAGGCCATAGGGCAAGTTTCTACTGTGAAAATCTGGAATAAATCTAAATCTCTTCTGCTTTAGATAGCTAAACTCCCCAAACTGCTTAATATTAAATACCTGGCATCAGACAGAGTGCAATTTGAACTTGTCTTGAATCAAATTTTATTACTATTAAGCGTGGAAGGCAGAATATCTTTAATACAAGCATTACTACTGAGGAGCTGACTTGCTGCCAAGCTGCATCAGACCTGCCTTTCACACAGTTGGTTTTCCTGGTGTCTCAGCTTTCTCATACTGCCTCAAGCTGACATCCCCACCAGCAACTTCATGCCCTTGATGGCTGGTAATATGGGAGGGATCAGAAGGCTGGCACAGATCCCAGCCACAAGGCTGAATCTGTTGTAACTCAGCAGCCATGAATATGTCCCCCCAAATTCCTCATTTTAAAATTGATGATGTTTCCATGGCTCAGTACCTGCATATCTAATATGTATTTCTATACTAGGGGCCAAAACACTGATATCACATTAATAATTACCACTGAGGTAGCCTAGAGCCTTAGGAAGAGAAAAGAGAGAGGAAAAAATGTTATCAGCCAAAAATAAAAGAAATTTGGATA